>NC_139218.1:15740902-16150097 GCF_055691185.1 Crinia signifera | reverse complement strand
TGGTGGGTTGTTGGCAGTAAAGTGACAGGGGGAGGGTGTAATGCATCGGCAGCCGACGAGGTTGCTGGCGGTGGCGGGGAGCCACTTAGCTGCTCATCCAATCCAGGGGGGTTCCCAGCTCCGGACTACCGCCCTCTAGTGGCCGGCGCCCTAGGCAAATGCCTAGAGCTGCCTAGTGGTGGCGCCGGCCCTGGGTATTTCAGTTTCATCTGCTATGAGAACATAACACAGTATGGGCAGTATGTACTAAGCAACCGCGGTACATCCCATCGCAGAGTCTCCTGCTGTGCCCGGCAGCCTCCTGCTCAAATGGCTGCAGAGACTGCCGGGCTCATCCTCCCTGCTCCCTGAAGGGGGATGTTCTGGTGCTAGGGAGGAGGAGGTCACAGGTGGGGGGGGGGGGGCGTCGCGAGTAGTGGGGGGTGGTAGGGGTCGGTGCGGGGCAGTCGGGTAAAGAAAAGAAGCCCATAGGCTCTAGCTGGCATAACCCCGCGCAGCGAAACCCCGGCGGTGGGGCTTTGGTGCATCTGAACATGCGGTAAAAACCCAGATAACAGGGGTTTTTTATACAGCGTTTCCAGTTTAGTACATCACGCCCTGTTTGTTTGTTTGTTTTATAATTAAATTTTGGAAATAATGTTAAAACACATATACTCTATAATGACTAACGTCTACAATTATAAATAACTAAGTAAGCATCATTAAGTGTAATTGTTCTACTGGAAGAACTTTCAAGTGTTCTTTATGATGATTGTGCCCAGTACAGTGGGCGGGATGTATTAATATACATCGCCGCCCTTTGCCACGCCCTGCCGCGATGCCAGTGCATATGTACTAACAGATGCAGCTGGCATCGCGGTGCGGTGACGGAGGCCCCCGTGATACCTGTACTCCTTCATCTCCCTGCCACCTACTCAGGGGCATAACTAACTATTCAGCGCCCCCCCACCGCACGTTTATTCGGCGCCCCCCACCTAACCTGCCCCCCTTCTTACCCGCGGTCTGCGTCGTCTCGCCCGGCTCTCTGTCGGGACCTTCCTGACGTCACGGTCCCGGCCGGCTCCTGCTGCTACAATGAAAACGACTCTTAGAAAATGGCTGCCCCCATACTGCAGACAGAAAACTGTCTGCAGTATGGGGGCAGCCATTTTCTAATTGTCAGTTTTCATTGCAGCAGGAGCCGGTCGGGGACCGTGACGTCAGGAAGGTCCCGACAGAGAGCCGGGCGAGACGCAGACCGCGGGTAACTATAGCCCCGCAGCCCCCCCGGAGGCGCCCCCAATTTCTCTGCCCCCCCCCCCCCGCCACCGCGGGGCTGCGGAGCTATAGTTACGCCACTGCACCTACTGCTCCCCTGCAGCTGGGACAACTCAGCGTGGCTGTCCCCGGCGCCTCCTCCTCCCCCCTGCAGCTGGAAGGACGTCCGGCTGCGTTGCTAGGGGGAGGAGTGGTTTACCTTCTGTAGTAGTAGTAGTACGTTTATTTATAAGGCGCCGCAAAGTGTCCGCAGCGCTTCTGGGGTCCAGGAGGACCTGCAAGAAGGTAAGCTGGAGGGAGGGGGAGAGGGGGGACGGCGAGGTGGTGGGGTTGCAGCGGAGGCGGCAAAAAGAAGCCCATAGGGTTCTATAGGGTATCGCCACCTATGCGGTATCGGTGCGGCCGGGTTTTAATACATAGGAAATTGCGGTAAAACAGGGGTTTTACTGCATTTTCAGCTTAATACATCTCGCCCAGTACATGGATGGAGGGATGTGGGGTGGAGGGGGATTGGGGTAACATATTTTAGATGGATTCCTCCGTACTAAATAAAGTTGTTGTTTTCTCGTTGTTATCCCAGGCTTGTGCAATGCTGACTTCCCGGGAATAGGCCTGCTGTGCTATAGACAGAAGAAATCATTTATACTATCTGTATATGGAGATGCTGACAGTTCTCATGAAGTTAAAAGACATTTTTGCATGATTAAGCTCTGTATATGCCAAGGCCTCCCAAGCACAGAATGGCTGCCATCCACGGGCACCACTATAGAAGAACACGCAACTGGCATTAGCCCCAGCAGCCAGCGCGGCCGCGTGGGAACAGACCAACATGGAAGAACAACCCCATCAAGCTGCCATAGGGGATCAAAGGGAATTTACCACAGTTCCGATGTTACTGATGGGTTTATTCACTAAGATGGGAGTTCTGTTGAAGTTGGGCTGTTGCTAAGGGCAACCAATAAGAACCTATTATCTTCCAGATGGTGTTAAATAAATATGAAGTAGATTCTGAAACTCCCATAATAGTATATAAATCCCGTAGAATTTTGCAGTCAGTTCTAAATCCACCCAAATTTTGTGGATCTGGACCAAAAACCCAGCCCGAATCTCCTTGGGGGATCCTATACTAAAATATTCCAGCTTCTGATCCTCCTGTGGTTGGGAATTTGGATTTTATATTGAATTTCAGGCCCTGAACTGTAACAAATACATGGTTTTAGCTGTTTTTATAGATTTGTATGAAGGATTATTGATTGCTTTCATTGATTTTTTTTTTTTGTTTAACCAAACCAGAAACCGAATCGAAACCAAAACCCGCGGGACACACAGTATATAATAGGGTCTGAGTTTGCCGTCGGTGCGGAACCAGCGCTCGGCATCCCGCACCACTGGTCACCTCAGACCCTATTACTTATGCACCTTGATAATGAATTAGAACCAAAACAAATAGATTTCTATTATCAGTGCCGAGATATAATAGTTTTTATTATTATATTTGGCTGGGGCAGGTTATGTGGCAGCTGCTATGCCAGCATTACTAGGGGCAAAGAGGTTTAAGGAATGCATCGCTTTGCTGAGTGTGTTCCTCCCTAGACCATCTACTTTTTGGGAGTCTAGAACACAAATGACTTGAACTAAGCCTAAGACGGTATGATTCCTTTGTAACTGTGGCTGCAGTGCTGCCAATGGGAGCGCATGCCAATTCACGCCTATGGCACTGCCATAACACGCCCCTTGCTGCCCCATGACACGCCCATAACACGCACACGATGCGGATCGTTGAAGCCATCACATCTAATAGTGATGTTGTACGCATTGAAAAACCACAGACATCAGAACCATCGATGTCCTGGAACCGATGTTTAAGTCTAAATTATGTTTTGTGTTGCTGTGCCAGAGTTTTCCTACAATGCCCCTACTACATGACAGAATTGACGGTTGTTTAGGTTTAGGCAGGGACTTCAGGATGGAGAATAGGGGCTTGTACTGCTGCTTTCTCTACAGCTTCCCTGCTGGCACATTTTCACTAGCCCCAGTGCTAAATTTTTCACACGGGTTACAAAGTAAGAAATAACACATCCTGTATTAATACTGCAAAGCAAGATCTTATTGGCTATCAGCTGTCACATGTTTTGGATAGCCAATAAGAACGGTAGGAACCAAGTAAATCCACACATCTCTAATTTATGTATATCCTATAATCATGTAGCATAACGATAAGTCATACTTGCCTACTTTTCCATTCTCCTCTCCGGGAGACGCCCGGAGAGGAGACCAGACTGCAGCATGTCAGGGGGGCGGGACGAGGTGGGCGTCACCAAGCGGGTGGGGGCGGGTCTAAAATGATGCAAAATGATGCAATTCGTGTCCTTTTAGCCCTGCCCCTCGTCGTGGACGCCGCAAAAATCACTATGTAGCGCAGCAGGGAAGGGGGGCTGCGGCTACAGCGTGGCTGATGAGGGAGACTTGCCCACCATCCCGGGAGGCCGCGAGGGGAACCCGAATTCTCTGAGCCTCCCGGCCATTCCGGGAGGGTAGGCAAACCTGCGATAAGCTATATCTTTGTAAATCTTTGTAAATGTGTGCAACATCTCTAAATTCTATTATCATGTAGAGTTGTTGTTAATATTATTGTTATTATTATTATTATACTGTAGTTATTTTTGCTGATACACTTGGATGAAATAACTTTGCTGGATACTGGGAAAATAAGGCCGTCCCAATGTTCATGAATAAGGCCCCCATTGAGGTGTGTGTTCATGCTGGGAGGGATCCGTGACGAATCCCTCACACAGCGCTGCGGTAAGAACCCCATAGGCTTTTGCTGGCCATTCCCTCCGCAGCGCTGACACTCTGGAGGGGCAACAGAGAATACAGAAATGCGGTAAAATTCCTGATAAGGTTTTTTTTTTTACCGCACTTCTGCTTTAGAGAATCCCGTCCAAAATCTGATTGTTTGCCATCTTCAACAGAACTCCCATGTCCATGTCCATGTGCTCCTACCTGTCATTTTTTAAACCCAGTCTGTAACATGACAGGCAGGAGCTGATTGGCTGGCTGTTTATCACTCTCCATTTTACCACTTTTTGAAGCTTGGTACATCTGTC
Organism: Crinia signifera; assembly: GCF_055691185.1. Classification (NCBI taxonomy): domain Eukaryota; kingdom Metazoa; phylum Chordata; class Amphibia; order Anura; family Myobatrachidae; genus Crinia; species Crinia signifera. The sequence continues at coordinate 16,145,733 of NC_139218.1, read as the reverse complement.
TCTAGCATTCGGATGCCCCAAAACTTTTATGCATTTCTCTCGTTACTATATCACATTATAGAGCGCACATTCCCCGCGCCCTTACTATTTATGTCCTAACATCTTTCTTGCGCGCACTCTAAGCCCCCACAACAGGTGCTGGAGGTAATCTGCTATCTGGCGGATACCTGCTTTATGCGTCTGCTCAGATACCAGCTATTTCCTAACGCTGAGCTGCGTTCTTATCTCCCCCTGTAAATCCGCAGCGCAGACTGCCAAGCAGGTGCCCACTTTATGTCGTTTTATATAATCCTTCCAGGAAGAGAGGCCAGCAGTCCGCATCCGATGCCTCCCGGCGGGCGAATGTCTTTTCTCTGCTGTACTATATGACAGATAACGAGCTGGCACGGGGCTGGCGGTGGTATGCAGCGTGCTGAAATTATACCGCCGCCATTCATTCTGGTAACACTAATCCCAGTTACACAGCCAAGCTGATAAAGTCTTTAGGAGCTGAGGTTATTGCAGAGCACCCTGGGGCCCTTATTACTGGTCTGTAACCTTTGGAAACAAAAAAATAAATAAAATATATATATAAAAAAAGTTTGCCGTCTGGAAGTTTGTTGTTAACACTTGAGACTGGGAAGTGAATGTGTTCTGCCGGCTGGTGATAACATTGTGTACCGCGGAACGGTAGCCGCCGGCAGGTGAAATTGACTTTGAAGCATTTCCTTTGCATCTTGAGAAAGCATTTACGAGTTCGCCCACTTGGCTTCCTCCTGGGGGGATACCCGCAGGGCCACATATCCCAGGCGCAGTGTTCCGGAACGATGATGGCTCGGAATGGGGTGATGGCATGGGTACGGACTGTTACTCAGAATGGACGTAGGGCTTCCTGGATGGTAGATGCCTTCGCTGAGTCTCTTATTGTTCAAATGATTTCTGGCAAACAATTCCCACAGGCCATGGGACTTGTGATTCCTATAAGCTGCACACGCTGCCCCTAACAGACAATGGCCTGTGAGGTTATTGGGCGCGGGCGCGAAGAATGGCATTCCTGGCCATCGGAAATAAGATTAGGCGCAAGAATGCTGTTAGGGCTGTCACCCAAAAGGGCTCTGATCTTCTAGTAGGCAGTGTCATATCTATGGGTCATTGAGTCGACATGGCTTAGGTCGAAACATGGAATAAGTCGACATAAACAATGTTTAGGTCGACATGGCCTTTTCACAGGTTTTTTCCCCCAAATGTCGGCATGGTGATTATGTGCACCGTCAAAGTGTCTCACGTTCCCTCACATAGCTTGCTGCGCTTGCCATGCTTCGGGCACGGTGCCACGTTACGCTTGGCACACTATTCTATGCCCTAGAGTGGATGCCAGGGCATTAAGTACCGTCTGTCGGCACATGTAGGCTAAAAAAACACACAAAAAACTCATGTCGACCATTTTAGTGTCAACCCACCGACCATCGAATGATTTCTAAGGTGCATGTAGACGTAAGACACCTCTCTGGCGTCTTACATCTGCCAGCGCCCTGTGCAGGAAGCGGGCAGTCAGCTGCCCGCCCCCCCCCCCCCCCCCGCGTCATGGGTGCATTTACATGGGCGCTCCATGGGCACAGTTACTCGCTGCCACAACATCCCCTCCCCCCACCCGCACTGCTAGGTGCTAACGGTATGGCGAACAAGCAGTTGTCTGACACCAAGGATATAGGGCCTTATTCTGATTACATTGCTCCCCTTGTGGGGACACGTGGGGGAACGATGAAATCAGAAAAAAGGCCCTATATCCTATTACCCAACACTCCATAGCCTGCTCTAGATTTCTGCTGTTGTTGTCTATCCAATTTATTTTCCAATATAGGCTTAGAATTCTACACCCCCTGGGGGAGATGTGCTAAACTTTTGAGAATGATAAAGTGGGTGAGAGATAAAACAGCAGCCAATCAGCTCCTAGCTGCCACGTTACAGGTTGTGTTTTTTAAAAAATGACAGTAGGGGAGCTGATTGGTCGGTTGGTTGTTTATCTCTCTCTCCACTTTATTGCTCTCCTAAGCTTATTACATCGCCCCCTCTATAACACAAGGGTGCCTACAAGTGCATTATGGGGCAGGATAATACAGCGCTGAGTCACAATCACCTCTTCCTCTTCTTACATTGATTTTCCCTTGATAGGATCTTATTGCTGTGCGACTTCCTGAATGAGTTATTGAAAGTCATTTTTCATGTCTATTAGGGCGAGAGATATGGGGCGAGGTGGGTTTCCTTCCACTCTGCAACAATGCTTGTACTTGGACGCTATCGCTTGCTTTGTGGCAGGCCGGTTATACGGCCGTACAGAACATCCTTACTATTGGGGTTATGTAACGAACAGATATGGAATTAACCTTCGTTACAGTATTGTGCCCAGAGGGACTGACCTCACTCTCAGAAGGTCCCTGATGAGCTGAACCGTGCGCCCCAAGTACGTGTTGCCATAAAAGACTCATGTTGGTATTGCATGGCTCGCTATCCTCGACACACATTTCCATTCATAGCCTTGGGGGGGTTTGTTTACCTGTGGTATATCTATAATGGGTGCAAGGAGCACCACACACCCTGCATCCAGAGGCGTACCTAGATAATCGTGGGCCCATTGCAAAATTTTGTAAAGGCCCCCTATTTAGCAACTGATGGTGATAAATGTATGTAAAAACATATACTTAGACAGCAAATATGGGCCCCCTTCAGCTCTGGGCCCCATAGCAGCTGCACCCCTTGCACCTATGGTAGTTACGCCCTTGCCTGCATCCATATAATTATACTCAGTCGGTTCGGCACAAAAAAAAATGGGGAACGTGACCACTGCAGCTATTTTCCAGTAACTCGTGCATAGCGCCATGTTCCCGGAGACCTGCACATGCACAGTAGACACTGGAGCCTACAGCACTGCCTGAGAGGAGGGGGGACCATTCGGGGCTTGGACACGGGTCTCCACCTCTCTTAAAGCACCTCTGGGTAGGATTCAGTGCTGAGCTGCTGCCTGTGATCTCTCTCCCTCTCATTTTTTTTTTCAGGAGGTGAGATTGTCACAGCGCGGGCTGTACCTTTAGATATGTGGGGCGTACATCGCCCGTGTTATAAGTTGGGGCGTTTTAATCGCCGCCATTATTAACACCCATTGACCGGAGCTGGTCTCCAAGCGCTTTCCTGGCCATCCCTTCACAAATAGGGTCATACCGTTTAATAAATACCCGTGACCTTTTAACTTATGCAGTCGTTGTCCGTGTCGTTATTTTTAGGATAAGATGTGTCCGTATGATTTATTTCTGGGGGTATTATATAGAGTTAAGTTAAAGGAATGTATGGGGGCCTAAAGATTGCCGTACAGTAAGTACACACACGAGCTGGATATTAGGTTGTATCACATAGCCGGGAGTGGATCATAATGTCGACAGTAACTACGTCCACTATGGTCGACAGTGAAAAGGACCACGCATAAAAAAGGTCGACATGGACAAGCAAAAGGTCGACATCAGAATGGTTGTCACATGAAAAGGGAGAGAGCAGCCAGTTCTGTGAGGAAGGGGGGAGGGGCTGCCGAAGGGACCAGAAAGGGGCGGGATGAGCGAGGAGCGACAGAGAACATCCTGTTTGGGGGCATGGCCAGCAAAATTGCATCATCGTGGCTACGTCTCCCGCCGTGCAATGCTGGAATTTTCATGGAGGAGGTTTTGCGGGAGAATGCCTGCATTCCGAGAGACTTGCCTCGATTTCCATGGGGGGGGGGGGGGGGGCAAGAGGAGGATCCGATTTCCAGTACCCTCCCGGCCATTCCGGGAGTTCAGGCAACCCCAGCATGGAGTTTTGGTGTGCAGCTCAATCAGAAAACTACTTCTTATTTATTTAGCACATTCTAGAAGATACTAGTATTGGATTTCGTTGCCCATAGCAACATCCCATGTGAAATAGAACTCCCATCTTAGTAAAATCCCCCCCTCCCCAGGGTCACCTACAAGCAGTGTCGCCCTCCTACCCATGTTCTTCGGATGCGGGGCTGCCATTAGCTTCTGCTGCACGATCCCCGCAACAAGCTCCGCCTGTTGCGCCGCTGCCTTACCGTCACCATTGGTTTGCATGCGCACTGGCCACAATGATGGGAAAAAAATCTTGACATCGGCGGCCCACAAGCACACTGAGTTCTATGGGCTGCATCCTGCGCAGCCCATGGAGGACCCTTACGGGCTGGCGGGAATGAAATTGCACATATGCAATTGTGCCCCCATCTCTTACCTGTGGCTTATAAGGACTGCGTCTTCTGCAGCCCTAGAAGCAGAGTTGAGCTAGCAGAAAGGATTCCCATTGGAAGTTGTACCTGCCGATCAGCTGTCAGCGAAGAACGATGTCTGTGAGGGACAAGAGTAACCGTAAATCATACGTAGGCCGACAGAAGGATTTCGGGAAACGTGTGGCTGCCTTATCGGGGAGGCACGAGGTCTGAGCTGCGGAGGAAGACAAACAATATGAGGCTTTGATGACTAAATGACATTTCTCAGTAGAATATTTTGTATTTCCTTGGCCTGCTGGCATCTCTTGCTCCTTGCCCGGGCCGAGAACAATGCTATCTGCCTCAGGAAGATAAATTGCTGAGCTGTGGGGAAACAGGAACCGTACACTGGGTTAGACTCTCGTTAAACTGGGCTTGTGGGAAGCTGGGAGAGAACTCGGTTCCCACAGCCCATGGGGAGACCTGTCCCTGTACAGGGCAGCAAGGTGCGGGTGACGGGAGCAGACGTATAATGGGGCTCATTCAGTGGCAACTGCAGATTGAAATTTGTTTTAGCAAATGGCTGTGAGGGTTTCGTTTCCTCCTCCCTGCACCCGGAAGCAGTGCAGGGAGGAGGAGGTCACTGGTCCGGGCAGCACAGCAGGAGGCTGCATGGACCACAGGTGAGGAGGATGCGACGCTGATCGGCGGGGGGCGCGTGGGGCGGCAGGGGACGCGAAGGGAACCCCATAGGTTTCCATGGGGTTACGCCATCTAGAACTGGCGTAACCCCCCCGCAGCAAAGCCCCGGCCATATAAAAATGCGGTAAATACCCGAAAACTGGGGTTTTACAGCATTTTTAGATCTATATCGCAGTGTAAAAATAAAGCAGTCAGTATTTTACCTGCACAGAAAGAAAATAACTCACCCAAATCTAATTCTCTCTGCACCTGTTACATCTGCCCCACCTGCAGTGCACATGGTTTTTTCCATTTGAGAAGGGATTTGCCTTTGCGACTGAACCAGAATAAGGGCCAATGTACGCTGGTGGTGCTGCACCTACTCACACCACAGTGGCCTTAGCCTCTTACACTAGGACCCCATCTGCTTATCGAAGAGGCTGCTACATTGTGACATCAGTGTCAACATCATCTGACACCTTCCACACAAAGGATTGATATGGGAATGGTCGACGCACGAAAATGTCGACATGAGTGAAAGTGCAACTAATCCCCTTGCGGGCTCGCTACCTATTATATTCTCCCTCTATGGGGGTCGTGGGGGAGAATAGCCAGTGGCCGTTGGTATCAATTCCGGCATGAAAATGCGTGTAAGTGTAATATATATAAATGCATATAATCTGAACTAGAATGTCCTCTCCTTTGGCCCTGATGACCATGGAGTTAGATTGATAAATGACGAGCCAATCAGCCCATAACTGTCATTTATCATACAGGGTTTGAAAATAACAGTTGGGGGTTGGTTGGCTGGTTGTTTATCTCTCTTTATCACCCTCCACTTTACAATTTGCTAGGCCTTAATACTAGGGATGCCAATCCCGGGGCATTTTTTTCAATCCCGGGAATTCGAGATTGAAAATACTCAATCCCAGGATCACCAGGATTGAGTTTGTCAATGTACTTTAATCTCCCCTTGTGTCACTTACCTACAGGCCAGGCGGCGCAGAGGCCGAGAGCCAGGCACTGCTGTGGACCGGAGCCGGGCGGTGCTGTGCGCCGGAGCCAGGTGGTGCTGCATGCCGGAGCAGTGTAGCAGTTGTGAGCCGGGAAGAGCAGTTCTGTGATCCAGATCCCAGCGGAGCGGTACTTGAGAGCCTGACAGTGTGGCGAGTGGGAGCCGGCTGATGTTAGCGAAGCGGAAGGTGGGCTGCGCAGCGTGACCTGTGACATCACATCACGCTGTGCACTGCCGCAGAGCAGCACCGCCGGTGTCAGGAGCAGCTCGGCACTGCCCGGCTTTAGATTTGCGCATACGCAGGCTAAACACATAATTGGAAGGTCCAATCCCAGGATTCAAATCCTAGCAGTTTTGGGGCCAAATCCCGTGATCCCAATCCCAGTATTGGCCACCTTACTTAATACATCTGGCCCACAATAATACCCACAATAATACCCCTTTCACACCCGCAGAGCCGGGTCATACCCGGGATGCTTCCTGGGACACTACCGGGAATGTACCCTTTCACACTGCACTCACACCTGGGATCGACCTGGGACAGCCCCATTCCCACTGATCACGGGAAATCCCTGCAAACAGGGTCGGCGCCACCACTAGGCAGCTGTACTCATTTGCCACTGGAGGGCGGTACTGAGCCACCAGGCGGGTACCATAGAAAGTTTAAACAGTGCAGAAGCTGAAAGGGCCGCCTGGAACTCATCCCAGCAGGGTCAGGGAGCGGGGAGCAGGTGAGTGATACGATGCCCCTCCCTCCCCCCCAGCAATCCCCGTGCGGTACCCACTTGCAATCCCAAGGCACCCCACGACCCTCTCCCCCCGGAGCGCGGTAGTGCCACGCTGAACCTCTCGGAGCGCGGGCGGCGGGATTTGCCTTGGGCGCAGACGGTGCTTGCACCGGCCCTGCCTGCAAATACATATGCATGTCATTAGAAATGGACTCCAGGGCTCTGAAAGATGACATCAGCATTTGTGAGCCCAAGAAGGCTCCAATCAGCAGCTTTTTTAAAGTCCTGTGTACCCAATCCCGGGACCATTCACACTGACCGCATCCCGTGTCGATTCCGGAATCTACCCAGGTCAGGAGTCGGACCTGGGTAGAAATCCCGGAATGCTCATCCCGGGATATTCTTTCAAGACCCTTTCACACTGAGCTGAATCCCGGGTTCATGTGCAAAAACCCGGGATAAATTGTCAGTGTGAAAGGGGTATGACTTATCCAACTAAGCTTTTGCAGAGGAATATCAGTGTAACCTGAGTTGAGCGTAACAGGCCATACTGTAGGGATGCGCAGTCTGCAGTGTAATGTAAGTTTGCATTCAGTGGAATTTATGATCTAGGAATAGACCCAGGATCAGATCAGATAGTTAATTCTGCTGTAATGTGGCTGGGGCACGCCCAGGTACACATGAGGGTAAATCCTGCCAGCAAAACAAGCAACGTCTCTTGGTTAAATGGGATCCTAGATGAAGCTATTTAAAAAAAAATTCTGTTAGGTTACATTGGGGGAATTGGAATCTGTAAAACGTGTAGGTTGCGCCACCTGGTGTTCATTCTGATTTCTACACTATCACCAAATCCATATAGTTAATGATCTCATATAAAACATAAGGATACATCCTTATGGCTTATATCTAGAGATGGGCGTCGGGGCCGAAGTATTGGATTTGTCATCAGGATTTGGATTTTGCAAGCGGCGGTGAAAAGCTTTGGATTTTTGACAAAAATCACGTAATTTTGGCATTTTTTTTTTGTCCCTAGAGTAATATTAACCTCAATAACATTAATTTCCAGCCCTTTCCAGACAAGGTTGACCACTTTACATGTTGTTTTCATTCAATTTAGGCCAAGGTCTGCAGCAAGCTGGCTGGTTATTAACACACGGAATTTCTGACAGTATAGTATATGGTGTATACCACAGGTCTTCAACCTGTGGCCCTCCAGATGTTGTGGAACTACATTTCCCAGCATGCCCTGACAGTTTTGGCATGCTCTTATAGGAAAAAATGTGGCAATGCATGTTGGAACATGTAGTTTCAAAACATCTGGAGGGCCATAGGTTGAAGACCCATAGATTGGGGTGCAGTACACACAAAAAATAAAGAAAAGCAAAATGTATTCTTTTACTTTATTTTTTTTATGGACGGGGCTTGTATAACGCTGCGTGGAGGCAGAACAATCACACACAGAACGTCTGACAGTATAGTATATGGTGTATTGGATTGCAGTGCAGCACACCACACACCACAATGAAAAGCTGACTGACAATCTGTCTGTGTACTGCGGTTATGATATCCATCATAGACTGTCATATGGTCGACCACTAATGGTCGACAGTCACAAGATTGACAGGGTCAAAAGGTCGACAGGGGCTAAAGATCGACAGGTAAAAGAGGGACATGGTCAAAAGGTCGACATGGAAAAAGGTCCACATGAGTTTTTAATGATTTTTAGGGTGTCTATGTCGACATGGACACTGTCTAAGTGTACCGCGTCCCCTCGCTGCTCTTGCTGTGCTCACCATGCTTCGGGCACGGTACCTCACTGCGCTCGGCCCTAGTGGATGGTAGGGCATGAAATACCGCCTGTCGGCACATGTCGGCTGAAAATTTAGCAAAAAAAGCATGTCGACCTTTTCCATGTCAACCTTTTCACCATGTCGACCTTTTGACTGTCGACCATTATTGGTCGACCATATGACTGTCTATCATGAGTCAGTCTATGATCAGTCCGGATACTGTGTACTGTGCCGCACTACACTGACTGACAGCCTCTGCCCTCTGCGCACTGACACAGCCTGTCTAACACATGACCACTGACCAGTGCAATACCCAGCACACACCCCTCTGCACTCTACAACACCCCTCCGCACTGCACAACACAACACCCCTCTTCACTGCACAACACCCCTCTGCACTGCACAACAACACCCCTCCGCACTGCACAACAACACCCCTCTGCACAACAACACACCCCTCTGCACAATAACACACCCCTCTGCACAACAACACCCCTCCGCACTGCACAACCACACCCCTCCGCACTGCACAACACACCCCTCTGCACAACACACCCCTCTGCACTGCACAACAACACCCCTCCGCACTGCACAACAACACACCCCTCTGCACAACAACACACCCCTCTGCACAACCACACCCCTCCGCACTGCACAACACACCCCTCTGCACAACACACCCCTCTGCACTGCACAACAACACCCCTCCGCACTGCACAACAACACACCCCTCTGCACAACAACACCCCTCCGCACTGCACAACACACCCCTCTGCACAACACACCCCTCTGCACTGCACAACAACACCCCTCCGCACTGCACAACACAACACCCCTCTTCACTGCACAACACCCTCTTCACTGCACAACACCCCTCTGCACTGCACAACAACACCCCTCCGCACTGCACAACAACACCCCTCTGCACAACAACACACCCCTCTGCACAACAACACACCCCTCTGCACAACCAACCCCTCCGCACTGCACAACACACCCCTCTGCACAACACACCCCTCTGCACTGCACAACAACACCCTTCCGCACTGCACAACAACACACCCCTCTGCACAACAACACCCCTCCGCACTGCACAACACACCCCTCTGCACAACACACCCCTCTGCACTGCACAACAACACCCCTCCGCACTGCACAACAACACACCCCTCTGCACAACAACACCCCTCCGCACTGCACAACAACACACCCCTCTGCACAACAACACCCCTCCGCACTGCACAACAACACACCCCTCTGCACAACAACACCCCTCCGCACTGCACAACAACACACCCCTCTGCACAACAACACCCCTCCGCACTGCACAACACACCCCTCTGCACTGCACAACAACACCCCTCCGCACTGCACAACAACACACCCCTCTGCACAACAACACCCCTCCACACTGCACAACAACACACCCCTCTGCACAACAACACACCCCTCTGCACAACAACACCCCTCCGCACTGCACAACACACCCCTCTGCACAACACACCCCTCTGCACAACAACACCCCTCCGCACTGCACAACAACACCCCTCCGCACTGCACAACAACACACCCCTCTGCACAACACACCCCTCTGCACTGCACAGACCCCTCTGCCACAGACCACTGCCAGCCCAGTACACCCCCAACTGACCCAGACCCCTGCCAGGCAGGTAACACACCCCACTTACTACATGGCAGAGCTGTGCGCAGCTTGGAAGCAGGGTGCCGAATTCTGTGGACGCTGAGCCTTTAAAGACTTGTGAGAATGCGACGTGAGACTTCACCGTTCGGCCGCGCTAGTGTTTCCGAGTTAAGCCGGAACCTTGTGAGCGCGGCTGTCAGCGGGCTCGAAGGGAGGGGTTCGGAGCTGTTTGGATTCCACGGAATCTCTACTTATATCCAGTGGTTACAGCCAGAAGGGGGCAGAACTGCGTTCCGTCACTTCCATTTTGGAGGCAGAATGGTTCCTTCTCCGTCCGCTCGCCTCGCCCCGCTGTCTGTCCACCTGGTATGGTGATTATTCACCAGTCCGTTCGCATGGAGCAGTGCAGGCAGGGCGCATAAGGTGGGGCATGGCCTCGTACCGCCCATGGGAACATCTGATGCGGCTTTGACGTGGGTGCGGGGGGTGGGCAGCTGGCATCAGCGGATGTCAGCTGCTTGCCCTCTTCCGGTACAGGGGCACTGCAGATCTGAAGTGTCTTACATCTGCGAGCACTGGAGGAATCACCCGATAGTCAGCGACCATCGAACGACTTCTGCCCGGCACGCAATCTGCAAATGGATGTTCATGCAAAAGTCCATTCGTATGGGTGTAGGGAGATTCGCGGTGCGTGCGGCGGGCGGACCTTCGTGTGGGTGGCATTTACATGACGCGCATAGCTGCAAATGTCACAGCTTTGTGGGTCAACCAGAATGATGGCCAATGTGTAATAGACGTTACGGTGTGCCACGAAGCCGTGCCCGCGCCGAGGTCCATTTCTTTTAGGTGTTGGGCTGTTTTACACTCTGGGGCATAATTCAGGGTTGCCGACTTTTAGATTAGGGAGAAGCCCGGAGAGGAGACTTTCAGAAGCCGTTAGGTGGGCGGGGCTTGAGCGTGACATCATTAAGCCCCACCCCCAGGATGTAAAATAGTCTAATTCATGGATCTCTGTGATTGTGACATTTTAGCTCCGCCCTCCTCCTCTGAGACCCGCGGATTGCGGCATTTAAATGCCACGATAGGTGGGGGCGCAGTGGGGGTCCCCCTGAATCCGGGAGGGTTGCCCACCTTTCCGAGGGGCCGGGAGGGGGACCTGATTTTCGGGAGACTCCCGGCCATTCCGGGAGGGTAGGCAACCCTGGCATAATTTGAATTAGGGGTGGTATTATTATTCTTTTCATGGGTATGTGGGATACGCCATAAATGTAAAGCTTGTAGGGGCGCTGAACACCCCAGCGCCCACCCTGGCTGTGACATATGGGGAATGGAGGGAGGAAGAGGCGGGGCTACTTGTGGGTTATCACGGCTCCCATCGCATGCCATCGCATGACATATATAGTGGCATGCGATGGCATGCGATTTTTGCATTTATTTTACCATTTTTTACAAAATCGCATGCGATCGCATGCGTTTTTTAACAGAAAAGCATCCAAATGCATTGAAATTAGTATCAAACATGTTCAATGGCCCCCAAATGTCATTTTTTAGGCTGTACCACCCCCACTATCAACGCGAACCCGAAGCGTGGCGAGCGCAGCGAGCCCGCGAGGGGCGGCGGTACGCGTCCTACGACCTTTTCATACCCCCACTATCCACGTCGGCGTGGAGTTGAGAATAGAAAGTGTGGCGAGCACAGCGAGCCACCCAGCCCGAAGCGTGGCGAGCGGACACGGACACCTATGAAGCCCACGAGGGGACGCGTATACCTGTGAAGGTATCAGTGTCCGCTCGCCACACTTCGTGCTCGGTGGCTCGCTGCGCTCGCCACACTTTCTATTCTCAACTCCACGCCGACGTGGATAGTGGGGGTATGAAAAGGTCGTAGGACGCGTACCGCCGCCCCTCGCGGGCTCGCTGCTTCAGGTTCGCGTTGATAGTGGGGGTGGTACAGCCTCAAAAATGCCATTTGGGGGCCATTGAACATGTTTGATACTAATTTCAATGCATTTGGATGCTTTTCTGTTAAAAAACGCATGCGATCACATGCGATGCGATCGCATGCAATGCGATTTTTTGCTATGCGATGCACATCGTGGGAGCCGTGATTATCCACAAGTACCGAGGCGGGAAAAGTGAGTTCCGTCACCTCTCATGACCACATTAAGCACTGCCCATATCCACCTGCAAAACCCTCCGCACCCTTTTTCAACGTAAATCCTTTCACGGCAAAACACTTTTCCCAACATTTCTTTATACCCTCTAAAAAATAAGATTTGTCAAACTCACATAGGCTTCTGTGTCAGTGATGACCTAGTCGTTTCAGCTGAATGTTTGCCCCGTGAGCCACGTTTTCAGGTTCGGGAACAGAAAGAAGTCGCAGGGAGCCAAGTCGGGCGAGTACAGTGGATGCGGCTACAATTCATAGCGCAATTCATGCAATTTGGCCGCAACATTCCGGATGAGGGAGCTGAGGCATTGTCGTGGTGGAAGAAAAAACTAACCTATGAATCAATCTGAAATTTGGTATGGCGTTGTGTGAAAGATGGTAGTACATGATAGTAATGCCACCTTTCCTCAGCGACGCCACCTGTCTTCAAACACAGGTACTTATTGATCCACCCTCGTATATCCTACTATATAAAAGGCTCACAACTGTGAGGTGAAGTACCACCAGTAACCACTAGAGGCCACTCAACAGACTTAAGCTGGCCATACATCAACATGAACAGCTTGTGATTCTGATTGTGAACTCCCCTGCAGCCCTGAACTCACGAGTTGGTGCATTTTTGACACACGATGTGCATATGATAGATCATATGGGAGTGTCCGGGAAACTGGCAGTCAAATGAGGCCGGTCGTATGAGCCATCGAACGGCCGATCGCATGTGCAATAACCGACTTACAATCTGCACCCAATCGCGACTGATTAGACGTGCATCATGTGTGATCTGAGGATTGACCTCTGGACCCGCAGGGCTGTGCAAGGAACCGATATACCTCACGATGTGCACATAACTGGTCGCACGACCCATCAAAATCGTGCATTCGTACACAATATCTCAATGGCAAATTCCTTCTTAAATGGACAAAACCATGTGCACTGCAGGTGGGGTAGATGTAACATGTGCAAAATTTTTAAAGGGCTAAATGCGCCCTGCGCCTCTCGCAGCACCCCACTAAAACAGCCTCACGCGACGGCGATGGCCGGGCCCGCCCCCTTTGATGACGTCGGCGGCCCGGGACTGCCCCCAGCTGTGCCCGGTCCGCCCCCCGGCACCCTGCCCGATGCAAAGCCTAGAGTGAACACTAGACACCTGAAATACATCGACAGAAAAAATGTTGACAATGTCGACACAAGCATTAGGTCAATGGGAAGGTTGACAGTCAAAAGGTTGACATGAGTTTTTAAAAAAAATTTGGGGAGCCAACGCGCAGTACCTCATGCCCTACCTGCCAATACAGTATGGTGGGACAACTAAGCAGACATTCGGGACAGAAATGGTGAAAATCATTTTGACTGTCGACCTTGCCATTGTCAACCTAATTGCTTGTGTCTACCGTAGCCATATTTCAGGTGTCGACCTTCAGTGGTCTACCTAATGTATCCGATGATCCATACCCACACTTATACGATATGGCGTATTTCCACACAATTCCAGCCTAGCGGGTCAACAAATCGTGTGAAACGCGCCATACTGTGTGTTACCCCCGGATCTGATCCACCGTGCGGCCCTGTGCGCATCGGACTGGATCTGGAGATCGCTGCGGCTGCCACAAGGATTTGTCGGAACCTGCGGCAGTCAATGACATTGTGGGCCAGATGTACTAAGCTTGAAAAGTGATAAAATGGAGAGTGATAAACTATCAGCCAATCAGCTCCTATCTGCCATGATACAGCTTGAAAAAGCTGCTACAGACAGCGAAACGCGTAGGTGCATTATAAAAGGGACCTCTGATTACTAGCACCATTGCTACACCACTATACTCTATCCTGAGTTGGGGACCAGCACAAGTGATATTTGCCTCCTTATTCGGGACACTCACTCATAGGACAAGTGGACTGGCCCACTTTCCACCATCCGTGGCACAGTGCCATCTTGGAGGCACGCCACCTCCTAAAGAAGCCCGGTTTCAACCCTGTGGAAACAAGTGGCAACAGCACTCGAGTGTTCCCCAATCGTTTGGATTACAAATAACTTATCCAGGATCCTCTACAAAATTTGGGATAATTCCCTAAAGGACTGGCACATACATTTCTACAAATTGGGTGACTATTGATTCATTTGTCCATCCTTTTAATTCCTACCTTCTTTTACATTTCATATAATATTTTACATGCTATAATTAAATTCTTATTTTATTATTCACACCTGACCATTTCTGCTTAATTTATGTTTCATTTGTTTGTTTAAAATACTATTAGCGCAATCGCCCGCCTCTTTCTTTTTCTGTTTCAAAAATGTCAGTTGTGAGCTGATTGGTTGGTGGCTTATCACTCTCCATTTTACCACTTTTCAAGGCTTAGTACATCTCTCCCTGTATATGATACTTTGTCCGCAGTAGTGTATGGGGGCCTTGAGTTGAATGTTCCCTGCGGTCCTGTAACGCTGGAAATGATCCCCTGGTTACTGGGAGCGAGTCCTGCCGGATACCAATGATGCCAGGCTATCTGTTATTACAAGAGTCCGAGTTCTGCCCGCTCAGCACAGGCGCCAAGGACAGGAAGTGGGATATCTTTGTGGATAAGCAGATTGACAGACGATAACTTTGTTGAAGGGTGAAAGTGAATTATGCCGGGTTGCGCTTTACATAATTGGCCCGAAACTTGTCTTTATGCATGAGCTCCTCCACTCAATGGAAAGATCATGTCCCCCCCTGACATCATGTCTGTCCTGGAAATCCTCTCTGTATTCATCGTTCTACGTTCCAGCGGGACCTCTGGGCCTCGTACTATAATGACAGGCCCTGTGGCACTGCACATGGCACCCGGCACCCGGCACTCGCCCCACCTCTGACCGCTTCTCCCTCATCACAAGTAAATCCACCCTACGCCTGTGGCTTTCACAGTGCAAGCTACAGAAGAAGGGGGATTCACTGTGCGGCTCCAGGACATTAACGTTACTATTCATCGCCACGCAGGGTTAATCTCAAGTCGCACTTTGGTGAATGGGCCGCGGCCGGGTCGTTCATTTGATTTGACTGATGCAAGACAAATGACAAAAGTTTGGAGAGAGTTAAAGTGGAGAAAGCTAAAGCGCCAGCCAATCACGATGCCAGGTCCCCCCCTCCGCTAGCGCCGCTGCTGGTCCCCGCTACCGGTTCCTGCTTGTCCCCGCCGCTGATCTTGAACCCTGCTTCGGTCACATGACCGGCACATGTGCAGTTGCTTCTTTGGTATTATACATATTCCACACATAGTGATGCCCATTATACATATGCCACACATAGTGATGCCCATTATACATATGCCACACACCATGATGTCCATTATACATATGCCACATGCCGTGATGCCCATTATACATATGCCTCACACCGTGATGCTCCATTATACATATGCCACACACCATGATGCTCATTATATATATGCCACACACAGTGATGCCCATTATACATATGCCACACACCGTGATGCCCATTATACATATGCCACACGCCGTGATGTCCATTATACATATGCCACACACATGATGCCCATTATACATATGCCACACACCATGATGCCCATTATACATATGCCACACACCGTGATGCTCCATTATACATATGCCACACACCGTGATGCTCCATTATACATATGCCGCACACCGTGATGCTCCATTATACATATGCCACACCGTGATGCCCAATATACATATGCCACACACCGTGATGCCCATTATACATATGCCACACCGTGATGCTCCATTATACATATGCCACACACCGTGATGCTCCATTATACATATGCCACACACCGTGATGTCCATTATACATATCCCACACACCATGATGTCCATTATACATATACCACACGCTGTGATGCCCATTATACATATGTCACACACCGTGATGCTCCATTATACATATGCCACACACCATGATGTCCATTATACATATACCACACGCTGTGATGCCCATTATACATATGTCACACACCGTGATGCTCCATTATACATATGCCACACACTGTGATGTCCATTATACATGTGCCACACACTGTGATGCCCATTATAAATATGGAAGTCAATGTGAAAGAGCAATATATAATTTAAGAAGGCTGCACTTATACAGTGTCTGTCAAAAAGGCAGCTGCCAGTGCCAATAGAAGCACTGAAAAGTGTGGCGTTCGGATCCTGCAGAGTTTTCAACAGAGCCCAAATGTGGGAAAGGCGTCTCACCTCGCCTAAAGCTCCTCTGGTAGCCTCTGTCGATCAGGTGCCAGGAGTCAGCATCAGGAGGCGGGTCTGTAGTCCCAACACAGGCCCCACTACAGCAGCGGGGGTGGACAATAGAGAGCGGGAGCTGCACAGGCCCGACTACAGCAGCGGGGGTGCACAATAGAGAGCGGGAGCAGCACAGGCCCGACTACAGCAGCGGGGGTGGACTAGAGCGGAAGCTAGCTCTGCTCCCTTCAGCGGACAGGTGACGCCCCCTTCCAGGCGGTGGCGTAGAATGCGTGCTGACTTAGCCGCTTCACTTCCTCTCCGTACACCGGTTGGTCAGCAAGCGTGTAACTCAAAGTGTCTTGGCATGCCACGAGTGACACGCGTGTCATAGGTTAGCCATCACGGCTGTAGATCATGGTGACTTTCATTTTTCAGGACTACAGGAGGTACATTTCTTTAAGGCACAAGCATAATTTATAATAAAGTAATATTTTTGTAAAGTATCTGGGAGTGTTTATGTTATTTATGTTTAAAGTATTTGTTTTCATTTTCCTGTTTACATTATTTATATTTCCATATTTATGTTTCCGGTATTTGTTGTAATGTTTATGTATGCATGATGTATGTTTAAATGTTTACAGGATTTATGTTTTATTTTTATGTTAACATATTGTTACATTTTATGTTTACAGTATTTGTTTTAATGATTGTTTACAGTATTTATGTTTATGTTTGCATTTTATGTTTACAGTACAGGTGTATACACACTGTACACTTTTTTTGACCAACTTTTTTTTGACCAATTTCGTTCATTTCGGCCATTCTGAACGAAATTGGTCAAAATATCTTTCAGTGCGTTTGCGACGAAAGACGAATGATGATACGCATACCCGCCACATGTTCATCAAGATTGTTTGTCAACTGTGCATGCAGCTCAATTTGGATATCTTTCCAAAAGAGCCTATAAACTGTAGCTAGATCTTTCATCTTTCGTCTGTCGTCACTATCTTTCATCAACATCTTTCGTCCAGGACACTGGGTTGATACCCCTTTCACATCGCCGACACGTTTTAAAAACCGGTATTTTAAAACGGTAATTAAAACGGGTCAGAGCCTTAACATTGCCGCAGATTACCGTTTTAAATACCGGTTAAGTCTCATTCAACATAGCAGTCAAACCGTTTCAACCCGAACACGTTTCAAGCCAGAGTGTCAACATTGCCTGTCATTTTAAAGGGGACAGCCTATCACTGCTCTGTAGCTTGTGTTGTTTGCCTGAAATACCGTTTCAGACACATTGTACACATTCACATTGCTCAAAAAACGGCAAGGAACCGTGTAGGACTCTGCTTTTTTACACGGTTCGAAATACCAGTTAACTTTAAACGGTAAATCGGCTCTGGTGCATTCACAGTGCAGGCTTAAACGTTTTAAAATGAAAAAAAAATCGGCAATTTACCGTTTTAAAAGTGCGATGTGAAAGGGGTATAAGGGAAATATCTTTCAATGAAATTGGTCAAAAAAATTTGTACAGTGTGTTTACAGTATGTATGTTTATGTTTGCATTTTATGTTTACAGTATGTTTTCATGTTTATGTTTACAGTATGTGTTGTAACGTTAATTTTTACAGTATGTTTAAATCTTAATGTTTATAGTATTAGTTTTATTTTTGTTTGCATATTGTTTCATTTTTTATGTTTATAGTATTTGTTTTAATGGTTGTTTACAGTATTTATGTTTTCCTTTTATGTTTACAGTATTTATTTTTAAATGTTTATGTTTAGGATATTTATGTTGAAATTATGGAACAGTTTTAAAAAAACACGTCATGTGACGCACCGCAGCTCACTAAATAAAAAAAATATATAATTTTACAGGAAGAAATTGAACTGGTTAGAGGAAAACTAAAGTATGTTATCCAAGCACCAACCTGGAAGTAATTCTTTTCATTTTACCCTGGAATTTTCTGACCGTGGCCTTTAACAGATCAGTGTCTAACATTCCTATAAAACATGTTAACTGGCCACCAGCAGCCCTGTCTAAAGCTGTGTGCCCGCGCGGTCAGCAAAAGCATTGTCACAGCGCATCAGCCGAAAGGGAGTTAGCACAAAGCTCGCTCTCTGGATTACAAGGAACGCTGCTGTTTGTAAGTAAAGGTGGCCATACACAGGCAGATTTATCTTCAGATCTGGCTGGTTGGAGCAAAAACATGGTTATGGATGAGAGCAAATGACAGTTGACCATTTGCTTGGAAATGATGGAAAACTGACAAACGGTCACTCATCCATAACCATGTTTTTGTTCCAACCAGCCAGATCTGAAGATAAATCTTACTAGTGTATGGCCACCTTAAGAGGAAATGATCGGGGAACTTTTTTTTTTTTAGTGCACAAAATGCTAATTCTTCTACATAAAACACATAAAATATCAGCCGCGCAATTCAAGATGAGGGTCCGGATTCAGATATGTTAGCAAAGCAAAAAAGTGTGCAAATGGGCAAAACCATTCTGCACTGCAGGTGGTGCAGATGTAACATTTGCAGAGTTAAGGTGCCCATACACTAGTAAGATTTATCTTCAGATCTGGCTGGTTGTAACAAAAACATGGTTATGGATCAGTGACAGTTTGTCAGTTTTCCAGCATTTCCAAGCAAATGGTCAACTGTCATTTGCTCTCATCCATAACCATGTTTTTGTTCCAACCAGACAGATCTGCAGATAAATCTGCGTGTGTATGGCCACCTTTAGATCTGGAAAACCTGTGATCTTAATAAAGGGGTTTGTGGTGCGTTATTGTATGTATGTACAATAATAACAGATACGTACATATAATGATGCAGTAACATCATTAGGACCAGTTGTAATGGTTCAGCGACTACTAAAGGGTATATTCTGTAGGTTATGGTTGCTCTCACCTAACTGTTGAGTATATGAGAATTGACAGCCAGTCAGCAGCCACACGATGAGATAAGAAATATTATGTATGCACTGCTAACTACAGGTTTTTCTGACTCCAAGACTTCAGTCATTGCAGCAGCTCATGTTTTCAGGATTTCTCTTTGGAAACAAGTTACAAAATAACTGACCTTTTAGGGCTAAAGGCTGGTGCATCATATATACTTAGAATGTTAGCAGTTAGGAGAAAACCTGAACTGCTATATGCTCAACATTGACAGATATATATATATATATATATATATATATATATATATAGATAGATAGATAGATAGATAGATAGATAGATAGATGAAATTGCAAATATAAAATTAGGCACAGTTTTGTCCTTCTTATACGATTTATATCATATTTAAATGTGTTCCTATTACATATATTACAATTTTATTTTTTACATTTTGTTTAATCCTGTGACACGCGTGTTGCCTTCGTTGTCATGTGAAAGGTTAACACACAGCACTCTGTGACCTTTACGTATGGCCATAAGTCCACACCTTTACCTCCTCCCTCCCGTATCCCATACATTCCTACATCCCGCTGCAATCTCTACCCCGGCCTTGCCTATTGTCCACCACGTCACCGATTGTCACTCTTTCATAAAGGCAGTCTAGCTCCCGGCTTAAATATCGCAGGACACTAAAACCCACCCATCAGGGTAGATTGAGTCACATCTGCTCAGTCGTGCGGTAAGTTTGGGACTTTAGGTAGGAAAGGGCAGAGACAAAGGTTCAGTTTTGCCAGCCGAGTGCCAAGAGAGGGGACGGAGTCTTCACTGGAGTTCTCACTGTGGCAAGTTGCCCACATTATACATATTTGCAGTAATTTCATATGACTTCTTGTGTTCTCTAGTCTTTGTTTTGTTGACTTTAGGTTTTGGACTACATAGATAATCTATAGGATTGCACATGTGTCTCGGACTGAAACTGTTGTACATGTGGTTTTGTATGCACTTGTTCCTCGTCGAAGTTGGTTTAGGTTTATAATTAGATTTTATTTAAATCAATTTTAAATTGAGACACCCCATGAAGATTTACTTGAATCTATCTATTTTTGGTGTATACTTATTTGTGAATGGTGCTTTGATATTCTATGGCAAAACTGGATATTTTTGATTGGAATTTCATGCTGTTGTATAATTAATATGTTAATATGACACAGCTTTACAATTTTTTTTTTTTTATTTGGGTTTAAATGACTTGTTTAAATGCAAATTAAAAAAAAAATAGAAACTTGAGACGAGTCAGTATTTCGACCCAGGCACTGAGAATATTCAATTATCTTAAGAATGTGGAACCTCTGAATGCAAAAAATATGTTGGTGATAACTATAGATATATGTAAATTGGATATGCTGTATTAGGTATGGTATGTTTATAGTCTACTAGTTGTGGAAAGTATTAATTCTGTAATATTTACTTTTACTTTGCTGCCATTAAACTATGTGTATATGTACGTAAATATATTTCCACATGTACTGGCACTCCAATACATCAGCATCTTCAGTGCCATTAAATTATTATACATGTATATAAATACATGTGTGTATGTATGTATATATAATCCAAAGGGGATAACAGCACATCAGAGGCATAATTATTTATATATATATAATATATATGTGTTTGTGTAAAAAAAAAAATAGGAGTGTATTACACAAGCTTTTGGAGTTTAACCCCGTCATTGGGACACAATCCTAAAGCTCTATACCCAAAAGCTTGTATAATACCCTTCCATTATTTGCATCCAAATATACATCTCTGGAGTGCCGTCATTCCCTTTGGATTCAGCATGTTTCTTCAGGCACCAGGGCCGGATGTCTGATTATGTGTGAGTGCCAGCAGTTTTGGAACTGTATATGAATATATCTATAAATTATATATTATATATGTAAAATAATCATTCTGAGAGGCTGATATTTAGTTAAATTAGACTTTGTTTAAAAAAAAAAAAAAATTGCAGTGTAAATTTTTTTAGTATGTTTGTGGTTTTCTCTGAAATAATTCACTAACATTTTGTTTATGTTTGTATGTTTTTTTTTGTGTGTGTTTTTTCCTTACAGCCGCTAGATAATGGGAGACTGGAGTTTTTTGGGGAATATTTTGGAGGAGGTGAATGAACACTCCACCGTAATTGGTAGAGTCTGGCTGACGGTCCTGTTCATTTTTCGGATCCTTATTTTGGGAACTGCTGCTGAGTTTGTGTGGGGGGATGAACAGTCTGATTTTGTATGCAACACTCAGCAGCCTGGCTGTGAAAATGTCTGCTATGATGAGGCCTTCCCCCTATCCCACATCCGGCTGTGGGTCCTGCAGATCATCTTTGTCTCCACACCATCCCTAGTGTACGTAGGGCATGCTGTGCACCATGTTCGGATGGAGGAGAAACGGAAGGAGCGTGAGGATGCGGAAATGAGTAGGCAGCAGGAAATGAATGAAGAGAGGCTGCCATTGGCTCCTGATCAAGGGAGTATACGAACCACTAAGGAAACCAGTACTAAAGGGATGAAGAAGTTTCGCTTGGAGGGAACCCTTTTGAGAACCTATATCTGCCACATTATCTTCAAAACTCTTTTTGAGGTTGGCTTTGTGGTGGGCCAATACTTCCTTTATGGCTTCAGGATCCTTCCTCTCTACCGTTGTAGTCGGTGGCCTTGCCCAAACACAGTTGACTGCTTCGTCTCCAGGCCAACAGAAAAAACGGTGTTTATTATGTTCATGTTAGCTGTGGCTGCACTATCTCTCTTTCTCAATGTGATAGAGATCAGTCACTTGGGCTGGAAAAAGATCCGTCTTGCATTCCGCAGGACCACGGACCAACAGCCTCACCAGCTGCTGGGAGAAGTTTCTCAGAAGCCTCTGCACTCCATCACCATATCCTCCATTCCAAAGTCCAAAGGATACAAGTTATTAGAGGAAGAAAAGGTTTCCTCCCATTTCTACCCAATGACAGAGGTCGGATTAGAAGCGAGCTCCCTCCCAGCTCATTTTAACAGTTATGAAAAAGGCAGCACAGGCCTACTAGAAGACATCTCCAAAGCCTATGATGAAACTCTTCCCTCCTATCGTCAGTCTGAAGAACAAGAGGTGGTGAAAGTTCAAGTGGCTGAGACCTTAGAGCAAACTCCTTCTGAGCGTACCCATTCAGTGCGTGCCCCCTCTGAGCGCGCACTATCAGAAAGAGCACCATCCTGCATGGCTTCTGAGCATGCAGCTTCCGAACGGGCTCCTTCTGAGTGTGCAGCTTCTGCTAGAATACCTTCTAACAGCGCACTCTCTGAGAGAGCCCCTTCTGAGCATGCACTTTCAGAGCGAGCATTTTCCCGCGCTGCTTACAGAATTGCCCCTTATGAGCGCGCTCACTCTCGGGCAATGTCTGAGACTGCTGCCTCTGAGCGCGCACCCACAGACCGTGCTCCTTCTCGAGCAACTTCCGAGCATGCCCCTACTGAGCGTGCATCCTCGGTACGAGCTCTTTCAAGAGCAGGTTCTGAGAATGCTCCCTTTGAACGAGCGCCCTCAGAGCGAGCTCTGTCCCGAGCGACGTCTGAGCACGCACCTTCAGACCGTGCTCCCTCTCAAGCTGGTTCTGAGCCTATGTCCTCTGAGCAAACACCTTCCCAAGCAAACACTAATCACACACAGTTAGATAATCCATACTTTGAACCCCCAGCAGACACTGTTGCCCCACTTGCAGCCTCTGAAGAAGTACAAAATGAACAAGCCACTTCCCAAACACATTTTGAACAGGCCCCATATGAGTGTCCTTCATCAAGGGCTTTCTCAGATGATGCTGGCTCAGAACATACCCCCTTGCAACATGGGTTTCTTGAACCTATACCTCTGAGATCAATTGTTTGTGAACCAGAAGACCCATGCCCAAACCTGCCTTTGCTGAGTTTTGAATTGATTCCCGACTCTAGGTCCCTAAGTAGGTTAAGTAAAGCGAGCAGCAGGGCGCGCTCAGACGACTTAACTGTATGAGCATAAAGAACAAACAAAACTATAACTACAAGGAGGTACTAGGTACACAAAACAGTCAAAGCAAATTGGATGTTGAGTTGACACAGGTTGTTTTAGAAGAACGTATGGAATGTTTTAGAGAAAGGTTCTACCCAGATGGATGTGTACCAAGTGTTTATCAGACTTCTGTGCAGAATTAAATTAATGGTCATTTTAACAGCATGGATAGACACGAAAGACTGATCTAATAAGACTGATATGATAGACTGAACCATAACTAATTATAAGCACAATTAAAAAAAAAAAAACCCTATTAGCATTAAGTAAGTGCCTTGAGAACGTTGTATTTGCTCTGTGCTTTGTGAGGATTTATTTGTAGCTACACATCGCCAGTGTCGTCTGCACCACAACAAAGTTGACCGTTTAACAATTACCTCATTTAATAATGTCAGAAATCTGGGACAAGTTACAGCAGGGAGAAGTTCAATAACATAAAAACTGCAAAGCTACGGAAGAGTAGACTCTTAAAATTTAAATACGTATACCCCATAAATAAGAAGGTTTTTTTGCATGGAAACCGTTTCGGGGCTTATTAATACATTGTCCATTTCCCACATTCTGTTACACTCCATTGTGACACTCCGCATTGTTACTCCAGAGGGACATGTGTTCTGTTCACATAGATTACTGTATGGTTTTCTTTTTTTATTTACGTTATAGTCACAAAAACATTTCTTTCTTCTCAGTGGCTGTAACTTTCCTCTGGATATCAGATGTACAGTAACTTCCAGTTGCGTTCAATGTCAGTGTTTTGCAGCACAAAAGGAAGAGACAAATAGAAGAGGTAGAGGCAGACACATTCAATATTTATACACGTTAAAATGATCACAACAGGATATAAGCCGTCTACTTTTTTTCGCACAAAGAGTCAGGGAATTAAACATTTTTTTATATGTGTACAGCCCAGTGTGTAATTACAATAGGTGTAGGGAGTGCAGCTGCTATGGGGCCCAGAGCTGAGAGGGGCCACCTTCCCTGTCACATTTACATGTGTTATATACAGGGGTGTAGCTACCATAGGCGCAGGGAGTGCAGCTGCTATGGGGCCTACAGCTGAGAGGGGCCACCTTCCCTGTCACATTTACATGTGTTATATACAGGGGTGTAGCTACCATAGGTGCAGGGAGTACAGCTGCTATGGGGCCTACAGTTCAGAGGGGCCACCTTCCCTCTCAAAGTAGTATGTGCCATATACCCTTTTATATACCATTGGGTGGTACATAGGGGCCCTTTTCAAAACTTTTGCTATGGGGCCTACAAATATATACTAATACAACTGTGTACCGCTCAACTCACGAAATTGCTTCTTTGAACTGTTTTTTTTTTTACATTATAAAAAGGACATAATTTTATAGGCAAGTTTTTCCCAGTTGGAAGATGAAAGTTTTTTTTTTTGTTAAACAGCATGCTTCACAAAGTTATTCTAGAAAGATTTTGCAAGTGTCAGAACTGCCGGGGTCAAAGTTGCTTCAATAAAGGGTAGAAAATTACCAGTTTTTCAATAAGTAAGATGCTAGAGAGACACAATGGTTTAACATGCACATCTGGGAGACACAATATTTTTATAAAATAGATTTGGGTGTGCTTGAGGAATTTAATACAATAATAATTGGTAAATTAGATGTAAAAAGTCATTAAATTATATAAAATAAAAAAATAAAAATAATTAAAAAAAACATAAAAAAATATGATGTGTGGGCATAGTTAATATGGTGTTAGTACTGACTGAGATAGCGCCTCTCTGTCCATACTATGCCTGTTCTGGACTTGTAATATTTAAAAAGCATTGAGAAGCAATGAACACAATGAAATTCTTTGTTTCACACTACGTTTCTGCAAGTACCGCCTTCGATGCTAAAGATTATTTTCTTACGGTATGTTTGAAAATGGGACTACAGCTCTATATTAGAGGACTTGTTAGACACCGAGGTCCGATGCCAGTTTGAGCTTGGCAGGGTAGAAATGACTGGAAATAATAAAACACAGCACAGACTAAACATACTACAGTATAAAATATGATGGGATTGCAATGAGAAGGGCATGCCGGCTTGGTAGTCACCCACCCATATAAATGTTTTTAAAGCCCTTTGTTGTGTGGACAATAAGCTGTAGTTGGGTTGAAATACATTTGCTTGGTATGTCAGTTGTACAGTAGAGATCATGTTATATGTCACCACAATTTATAACTGATCTAATCATTATAAACTTGTTTGTTTTCCATTGTCCGAATTATACTCCTGGTGAATTATCTCGTCCTCTCCTGTGGACGGCTGTGAGCTTTATTCTTAGGTGAGTAAAACTATAACTATTTATTTTACAGTTATAAAATCTAAAATAACTTAGTTCTTTCTTAAAGTACAATGTTATTTTTTGGTTTAAGCATGTTGTAATTTATTTTTTTCCCTTAATTTCATAAAGATATAATATATAAATCAGTCAAGATGATAATGTTGAAATTAGTATATGACCTTTTTAAATTGTCTGGTAATTTCTTAGTAATAATTTTCACCAAAATGATTTTTACTAACATGATGGCTTGTTTTAAAAATATCTTACTGATTTCATTGTTACAATTTTTTTTTTTTTTTTTCAAATATTTTTTTTTTTTTTTGGGGTAAAGACAGAATACAGAACTTCAGTGAATCAATTGCTGACAATGTTAAAAAAAATAGCAATTTAAGTAGAAAGTATAGGTTTAAAAAAAGTATGTAAACTATTTCAAAGAATTAACCTTTATGTAGATAAATATAGATCAAATTTGAATATACTTATTGATATTTATGTTTACTAGTTAAATGGTGAGGTATTTATATAAAAAGTGTAGGCAACAACCAAAAAAGTAATGGTATATTACTGAAGGTAAAAGGTAAAACCACTTTGTACAAAAATGTAAAAAATTAATTTGCACTTCCATTTTTTATTTAAGGCAGAATGTTTAGTTACATATTTAAAATAAATAAAAATATTATTTAGTAGAATTAGATATAAAATTTACAAAACCAGATCATTTGAGAAACATTCTATAATTGAGAGAATATTTTTTTAATTAACATATTTACTTATAGCTATTGTACAGTGGCAATAAAAGCTTTTTCACAGTGCGTTGAGAACTTTATAAAGTGCCAAAACAATTTTAATCCAAATAGTTGTAAATCGCCCCCCCCCAAAAAAACAAACAAAAAAAAAACAAATAAAAAATAAAATAAACCCTTAAAATAACTGACTGCGTGAGCAATCAACCACCGACAGTTAACACTTGGTGGAACTAACTTTAACAATTATAGCTCAGAATCAATTTAATAAGTGTCTATCAGTATTGTAGATCTAGACATTGGCATTTGAGTCCAGTCTTCTTGCCAAAATTGCCACTACCACCAAATCTCAGAAGACATTGAGAATTTATTGTGACTGATCCAGGCCTAGTGCTTAGCATTGTGGTGGCTGGAGAGTTCAATTTTAATCTTATTAGGCCAGCGGTTCTCAAAATCAGTGCACAGATCCACAAACTGTTTGTTTTTCAGGTAATCTGTGTGCGGCATCCATTCACCTCGCGGACGGGGGCTAGAGGGGGTGCGCGGAGACTGGGGGCAGCCCAGCAGCTTAACCCAGCCTGGCAGTCCGGGTTCCGGCGCTCACATCTCCAAGCGCCGCACCCGTTTACACTGCGGGTCGGCACCGCAGTGTAAACGGTGCAAATCCCGGATCCAACCTGGCTTAGAACCACGTTCCAAATACCGGCTCGGATCAGGGATTTTGTTGTAAAAAGGGGTATAATGCAATAAGCTTTTTTTAGTTTCTTGTTCCAGATTCATTTTGACAGATGGTTGGCTTCATTTGTTTATTTTTTTTTATTTTGGACAAATTATTGAGTACTTTGTGTTAAATAAATTTCAATTAATTCCATCATGGTCCCATGTTGTAGCATAGTAAATGGCAGGATATTCAAATGGGGTTAATAAATAGCTATTCTAGTCACTGAGATTATGAATATAGGATTATTGCCTTAAAATTGGTTGATACAATGTGATTTGTGAGAAATTAATTAGTTTGTATTTTCTTTTCTTACAAATGATTAACAGATATATTACTATTTAGATTATACAACCAATTCTTGCATTTGTTTGTTTTTATTTTATTTTTTGTATAATAAGATAAAAAAAAATGTGGAAATAGTTATTTAAAATGTTATTTAAATAATAAATTAGCAGTAAAAAAAATATTAGAACATCAAACCGAATATATTGGGCTGATTCCCAGTAGCACACAAAGAGGATGCATTTACGGGCCTGGTTTATTACTTATTTACAGGTTCTTATATAGAGCAGCATATTCCATTGTGCTTTACAATTGAAAACAACAGTGACTAAATAAACTGGGTAGTAACAAACCGCGGTAGTGGTAGGAGGGCCCTGCTCGCAAGCTTACAATCTATATGATTTAGTACCTTATGTGAGAAACCATTTGCATGTGAGCATGTGGGAAACCTGTGCTGCCCATACATTTTCTCACTGGTCACATCATTAGTAAAGACGGGCACCATCCCTGTGCAAGAGATCAATCACAGACTCCCTTTCCCCGGACACTCGCACGGACTATTCGATTTATGCTCTTTGACAGTGACACTCTCACAAGTCACGGTGGTTACATGTGATCACATTGTCACTGCCCACTTCCAATCCCGTAAAACCCCTTTTCGTGGAAAGAGAGATACAGCCAAGTTCCGTCAGACTCAGAATGGGACAGACATACACAACGAGATGCTTCTGCATATGCACTGTATTCAAAAATACGCGGTATGGGTCCGTGCTAAGACATCAGTCCGACTGTATGCAACCCCACAGAGAGTATGTACAGTATTTTGTGCTAGGGATCACTGTACTCAGGGCTTAAAGTGGTCCTAGAGAGGTGGTAGAACTGATTTCCCCTGACACTGACTCCCCCCCCCCCCCAATTTGGCAGAGCCCAGGCCAGTGCCAAGGTTTTCAGCACCCTCTGCAAACTATACATTTGTGCCCTGCCTCCAATACTTTATCAAATGCCCCTTATTCATATTATACCACAAAGTAGTGCCGCTTATTCACGTTACAACACACAGTAGCGCCCATCATTCACGCTGCACAGTAGTACTCCTTATACATGTTTGCAACACAGTAGTGTCGCTTATACACAAGGGCCACACTAGTAATGCCCTTACACATAATGCCCACAGCAGTAGTAACCCACAGTAGTGCCCCTTATACACATATCTGTCTCTGTTATTCGAGTAGCTCACTGACGGTGCTCCTTCAGCAACTCCATGCCCTGTGTCCCTCAAGCATCTTCAACTCCTCTCTGTATCCCTCCAGGCCCCTCTCACCTTGTCTTAAGCATGCACAGAGCCTGCTTCTGAGTTTACACATTTCAACTAATGTGTCCCAGAAATAGAAAAACATACACAAAAAATTGTGTTGTCCATTTTCATGTTGACCATTTTTCTGGCCACTGTTGGATGACAGGCAACACATGAAAAAGGTTGACATGGTCACCGCCGCGCGCCAGCCGACAGAAGGGGGTGCGCGCATGAGATGCTCGTGAACCCCGTTCTGTCCGAGCCCTCCGCCGACCTCCAGTGCTCCCCCACAGCTCTCCCAGTCTACCGCCACTCTCCCTAAAGTGGAGACGGCCAGGGAAGCCGTTTCCCTCCGCCTTGCTGACGGGGACGCGCAAGCAAGTTTATGCAAAACTTATATGTCATATCATTTTTAAGTTTTAAGGGTATTATTCAAATAATATATATTTTCTAAGGAGCCAGGGAGGAGAGATATGGACAGGAATTGAGCAGCTTAAATAATATAACATAAATCACACCAGAGGTTATATGTTCCCTTTATTTTCCTATAATATTTTTTATTCTTGTGTCTTTTTTCCCAACAGATGTCTCAAGTTTACATCTTCTTGTAGCCTTATCCTTCCCCAGCCCAGGTGGTCAGC
The DNA here is from genome assembly GCF_055691185.1 of Crinia signifera. Classification (NCBI taxonomy): domain Eukaryota; kingdom Metazoa; phylum Chordata; class Amphibia; order Anura; family Myobatrachidae; genus Crinia; species Crinia signifera. The sequence goes on along the minus strand of NC_139218.1, from coordinate 16,116,341 downwards.
CCTCCCACCCCATGAAGCCTGCTCAGGGGCCGGCATGTGCTCCCCCCTTTCTCAGAACATCACCAGAACCTCGGGGGCGGGGCATATCTACACACAAGTCAGGCCCTCTCTGAAATGGGCCGATGCTAAGTGAAAGCAGAAAATGACCGTTTAAAAGACTGATAGAAACATTTCAAGTAGAACTCTGAGAGCAAACTCTGTTGTGGGATCATGTTAGCTAATCCCGGTTCTTTAGGGATCTCATTACATTATCAAAGTTTAAAAAGAGAACATTACTGTCCCGCCTCTTCCGGATGAGTAGAACAGCGCTGAGGGTGGCGTAACTGCGGAATCGTGCACGTTGTTATCCATTCCTCGATGATGTCCCTAAATTATAGTGATGTCATAGGCTGCATTATCATCAATATTAATTCACGATGAGAATACATTTACTGTACCTCTGCGAAAGCTCCTGTGTACTATATACACTGTCAGACCCATATGAAGGGCCTATCGGAATGTGACGTTTTCAGGGGTTGTTGGGATATTTTAGGACCAGGCTTTTTAACTTGAATACACACACAAAAAAATAATGTGTTTGTAAATGTTTATTAATAAACGTTATTGTTTTCAAAATTGCTTGTCCGAATCACACCTGTGCCGCCGTGATCCTTTTTATATAGGGTCCTAAGAAGTCTTGGGTTCCAGTCGATGGAAAGGCCGCGTCAAGCTAGTCAAAAGATCAACCCTAATGTATATGGCTAACATACAAATAGGTCCGAATGGTGACAATGGTCCACCTTTATCCACATGGACTACTACTGGGAAGAGTAACCTTGCCTGAAGTGTGGTTTAACTCCACCGGTGGTTCTAGGTAGTCAACCATCGGTGTACCATCATGACCACCATCCGCACTTGCATCAGCCAATCGCAGGTGTAGTGTCTTCGTTTGAACATGGCTTCTGTGGAAGAGCGGAGCCTGACTTTCACTGCAGTCCTGTGGTACTCACATAAGACGCCAACATGGCAGGGATTGTTGCCTTCACTTCGGGGGCCACCTTTCCAGCTCACAAGGTGTCGGAGAAATAAGGAGGGTCTAGTACCTCAACAGTAATAAAACAGAATCTGGGCCTGGCTCACGTGTGTAATCAGGCTCCCCCAAGCCGGTGGCTGGTGGCCTTGGGCAGCTGCCTAATGGTAGAACCAGCCCTGGCACCAGTAAGTAAAAGTTTGTCTATGCCACACATGGACAATGGCCCATACACGGTGTGCCGTGGTACAGCGTCTTCTGCCAGATTCCTCTCTGTTAATTATCAGGAACTTGGCATAATCATCAGGAACTTGGCAGAGAGTTTGCAAACCCTACACATCTGATAACAGTGAACAGTAGCTTGTGGTTGGATAAGATGACAATCAACAAGTTCTACAACATTGAGTTCTATCATTGTAAAGTATTAATATTAAATGTTTTTCATACTGAACTATCCACTTGGACATAGAGGAAGAATAAAATAGTGTGGCGAGGCCCCGTGCCTGAAGCATAGTGAGCCATGCAGACACTTATACGGTGACCATGTCGACTTATGTTGACATAGACACCCCAAAAAAGCCATGAAAAACTCAGGGTGACCTTTTTTCATTTTGACCTATTGCTTGTGTCGACTTCTTTTTTTATTCAATTTTATGCATGTCAACCTTTTTCATGTGTCATCATTTTGACTGTCGACCAATAGTGGTCCACCCTATGGTCCATACTCATACTAACATCGAGCCATTCTTGACTCCATCATACACGTCGAGTAAAAATGACAGTTCTATTATATGTATATAGGGGGTTATTCTGGTTGCGAATTTGCAGCCTTGCGAGTCCACCAAACCCCGCCTTGCGAAAGGTGGCCTGGGGCGCCACCTATTTGCAGCGTGTGTTCGCACACACTGGCCGCGAACGGATGTTTAACATAAACATCCATTGGCAGGCTGCTGGGGGACACCCACATCTTTTCATGGTCACGACCATCGAAAGATATGGTGCGTGCACACGTATATATAAAGTGACGGTACTCTTTACCTAGAAGGGCGCCCACGATTTTGATCGTGGGCATCGTTAGTAAAAAAAAAATCGCGTCGGTCGCATCGCATGCGACCAAAAAATCGCACGCGATGCGACCGACGCGATGCCCGCGATTTCCCATAGGGAACAATGTTAAATGTCCCAATTGATCCGATTTTCCTGTTCAATGTCTCAATTGACCCGATTTTCCATAGGAAACAATGTTAAATGGGCCACAGAGGCCAAATAGGCACCCTGAAGTGCGAGGGGACGCGGACAGCTGTGAAGCCCACGAGGGGACGCGTATACCTGTGAAGGTGTCCGCGTCCCCTCGCGGGGCTCGCCACGCTTCGGGCTCGGTGGCTCACTGCGCTCGCCACACTTTCTATTCTCAACTCCACGCCGACGTGGATAGTGGGGGTATGAAAAGGTCGTAGGACGCGTACCGCCGCCCCTCGCGGGCTCGCTGCGCTCGCCATGCTTCGGGTTCACGTTGATCGTGGGGTGGCGTTAACAATTGTGGGGGCCATTTCACACTTCAGGTTGCCTATTTGGCCTCTGTGGGTCACTTAACATTATTTCCTATGGAAAATAGGGTCAATTGAGACATTGAACAGGAAAATCGGGTCAATTGGGGCATTTAACATTGTTCCCTATGGGAAATCGCGGGCATCGCGTTGGTCGCATCGCATGCGATTTTTTAGTGCATGCGATGCCCGCGATGGGCGCCCTTCTAGGTAAAGAGTACCAAAGTGACTGTCAGGTCTCATATATGCGTGCCCTTTCGGATTGAAATGGGTGGGCAGCCGACATCCGGTGATTTCAGCTGGCCGCGTCACCTGGCGATTACCATGGAAACACCCAGCGTTAAATGTTCCCATGGGCGAGTCCCCCGGGCCCGCCATCCCACCACGCCCACAACGTTGGGTGCGTGACTCCGGTGAACAGTTTGTTTGCGTGGCTGCACACACCTGGCATATGCGCAGAAATGCGGCAACGCACGCGCAGTTGCAAATATCGCATGCGATTTCGCATGGAAGCATACAGACCTGAATAAGGTCCATAGTGTATGCTATATAGGCTTTATATTGTAGTATGTGTTACGTATGGCGCCTCCAGTCCAGTAGCATACTAACCCATTAGAACCATACTGTTAGAGTGGCACTATGTGCTGCACGGAGAATCCGGGTGGCTGACCGTGTGAAGGAGGACAGTCAATAGGTCATCAACCTATGGTGAACATACATATGGCTGACGTAGCCAAAAAGGTTGACAAGCATAATGTTGACATGGATTTGAAAAGTTTTTTTGGACTTTTTCATAATTTACGGCCCCAAGTGGATTATGAATGGGAATAGTAACCGGTGACTGACTGCGGTGCCACAGGAGATGGGTTCGAATCCTGGGTATATGTCAGCATCTTGAAATGGAATATAGGACAGTGTCACTCAATAAAGAGCTATCAAGTTACGTTCATGAATGTTGGCTAGGTATTATCACCAGAAGGGGTAGGGGGAAGGAGACCTGGGCTGTCAGTCGAGGCTAGGCCTCAAAGAAGAGGGTGACAGTAATTCAAACACCCTGCACCTACAGATTACATATCGCTACTGGCAGAGCATGCGCGGTCGTTTGATAAACGAGAATTACATTTATTTCATGTTATTTATATAGTGCACGTGTTTTACACATCACCTTACAGAGAATATTTCATCAGTCCCTGCTCAAACAGAGCTTACAATCTATATCCCCTTATCAGATGAGTAGGCAACCTGTGGCACTACAGATCTCAGCATGACCTTCCTCACTTTTATCATGGATTAAAAGCAAAACTGTGTCAAGAAATGCTGGTATGTGTAGTTCCACAGCATCTGGTGTCCCTACACCTGCCATATCCCATGGACACAGACACACCCTGAGTTTACACTTCATCAGAAGTCATTATGGTTGTGGATCATGGGAGAAAACCATTGGACAAAACCATGCTGCACTGCAGGTGCGGCAGATGTAACATGTGCAGAGAGAGTTAGATTTGGGTTTTTAATTGTTTCTGTGCAGGGTAAATACTGGTTGCTTTATTTTTATACTGTAAAGGTGCGTACACACGGGGGGCGATTTTGTCCCAAATCGCGGGAAATATGGTCGCTGAGCGACCATATTGCCCGCAATGGGAGTGTGCTCCGGCGATATATCGCCGGGTGCACGCTCCCGTTTTTGCCCCTGTGGTGATCGCTGGTCGCAGGAACATGCTCCTGCGACCAGCTGATTACCACTGCCGGGCTCCCCCCGCAGTTTCTTTTTCATCAGCGACCATCTCTGGTCCCTGATGTAAAGTAGAAACTGAGCAATATTATCTCCCCCGTGTGTACGGGGCTTAATATAGATATCAGTTTGAAGTACACCCCACCCAAATATAACTCTCTCTGCACAAGTTACTTCCGCCCCACCTGCAGTGCACGTGGTTGTGTCCAATAGCAAACCAAATATGCTTTGCATGCCAACCCGGATCGCCCCCCCCCCCCCCCTCCCTCCTCCATCCATGTCACTTGGGGTAAAGTCAGGAACGTTGGAAGAACGTACAAACTCTACATCCATAGGGCCTTGGTTGGAATTGAACACATAACCTCAGAGCTGTGAGGCAGCAAAACTAGCCACTGAGCCACCGTGCTTTACATTAAAGTGTAACATGGCCCCAAATGTGCATGTGTAAGTGAGGCGTTTCTGGAGACCCCTAACCTCCCAACCTGACCCTCTACTAGGGTTACCACCTAGTCCCTTTAATTCCGGACACATATTAATTACACAGGTTCTGTGGCTGGCTGACTTCAAGACTCCACTTCACCTGATTTTAAACTGCCACAGAACCTGTGTAATTAACATGTGTCCGGAATTAAAGGTCCTAGGTGGTAACCCTACCCTCTACAGCAGTGGTTCCCAACCCTGGTCCTCAAGTACCCCCAACAGTGCACGTTTTCCAGGTCACCCGGCAGGTGCACTCATTATTCAGACACATTTTGAAAGATCCACAGGTGGAGCTAATTATGTCACTTGTGATTCTGTGTGGAGACCTAGAAAACGTGCACTGTTGGGGGTACTTGAGGACCAGGGTTGGGAACCACTGCTCTACAGGAGGGACACATTGCTCTGTATCTAGACTTAACTTATGATTAACATTACCTGTGTTGAAGCACCTTTCTTATCAATTAACCTGGGACACACATGAATTACACAGGTTATGGGGCAGACTGACTCCAAGCCTGCATGTCACCTGGATTTACTCAGCCACCGAACCTGTGTAATCCATAAATGTCCCGGTTTAAAGGTATGGTAATCTTACCTGTAAAGAATATAACCTCTGTAAGGAGAAGCTGCAAAGCATTTCCAAAACTGGGTGCAAGGAAGCCCCACTGCTGCCCGTCACAAAACAAGCAGCGGTATAAATCGTGGAGCCCTATTGATCTGACCGGCATGTAAGTGGTTAATCTTATCCCAATCAGTTGGAATCTGGACTGAAGGAAGCAGCCAGTGGATCAGCTGGCCTTAATATTCCCAATTGGCTATAATGTCCAGCTGTGCCCCTGCTCTCTTCCCATGGCTACATACATCACATTGAGCTGCAGCATGAGAGAAGCCTGGACGGAGTAATCCGATGCGAGGGGCCCTGCACGAAACATGCTCCTGACAAGGCTCAGGATAAAGATGAGGACTGATAATCATTATGTGCGCTGCGGACTGGCTGAGTTTCTGGGTAGCCTCATATTAGTTGTAAGTAACTGTTGGGGCTTTAGTACATGGGGGCTGTGTTTATTGTCCTCAAATAAAACTTTGGGTGAATCTATTGCATCTATTGTTCGAGGTTGATGTGAAAATGACTGGGGTCCCAAATTTAGGATTAAACCGAAGTATATAACAGTGGCTTGCACTAAATACAATTGAATAGCGCACATCGGATGAACCGATTTTATATTTTTCCGGTTTATGTTGCTGAATAACAATCTTGCTGCATCTGACCGAATATAGAGGCTCTTGTGATAATGGCCCTTATTCTGATCGGTGCGGATATTCCCGAATTCTTACGGTGCGGTCCGCACGCCACGCTGTGCTGCCGCGTGCGGCTATCGTCCGTAGAAACGCCCACGTGTCCTCCGCATTCGGACGGACTCACTCTTTAAGAACAGGGCGTGTTTACGGACGACATACAAACCATGCGTGTGCGGGGGAAACACTCAGATTCTGCACGGTATTACAGAGTATGCACGGGAATACCGCATCCGAACGGATGGCAAGCGGTCCGTCCGCACGGAAGCGGTGTATTTACGCCAAACTACCCACTATTATGTCTATTCTGCAATACATCACATGACCCACTTATTCAATTACCTATCCTCATAAAAAAATGTTTATTTGGAATCAATTATATGCCAATATATCCTTACAACCATGCCTAACACATGCATTACACACATTAACCCTTACAGCAATTGAAGTGCAATGGTTTCAATTAAAGCACTGACAAGCGTCCTATTAGTGAGTAATGAGTAAAGGAGTCGATTGTATTGGGTTCAGGTGTTAATGCTTGTAGTCATTAGGCGTTCCGTTCGCCTACCGCAAGACCGAGTGGTTTCCGCAAAGCAATACTTGACTTATGGACACCGCACATTTCTATCGGTTTTGTTCGCGTGCATTCGGAGTGCTATCCGAATGCACGCCCCCCAACATAAGTGTACTCCCCCGTGTCCGCCCATGTTTCCTCCCAGTTTTGCCCACTTTTAAACTACGCCCATGTGTCATTCCGCATGACGCCCATAATACGCCCATATTTCCCGAATGATTGCGGTGACCAGTTTTGTACGGGATTTGGCCGAACAGGTACGGAGTCAATGCGTGGCACATGCGCGTTGCGTTCTCCACGCATGCGCAGACGCCGTAAAGACGCTATCCGAAAGTATGCGGAAAAGTACGCATCAATCAGAATAAGGGCCAATGTTACTATTGTCCTGTTTAGGTTATGGTATAGGGCAGGGGTGGGCAATTATTTCAGCTGGGGGGGCCACTTAATACTTCTAGCAGATATTCGAAGGCCGCACTCCAGAAATAGGGGGTGTGGTCACGCAATAGGGGGGGGGGGTGTCTTTGAATGTATTGTAGCACACCATATACCCCTTTTACACATTATGCAACACAATAGTATGCCCCTTATGCTTGCCCTTTACATTAGTAATGCCACACACCTGCCCCCATTAGTAATGCCACACACCAGCCCCTCTTTAGATATTCCAAACACCTGCACGCCACCCTTAAAAAATTGCGCCGATTGCAGTTGCGGCGACTCGCCCATCCTCAGCTGCGGCTGTAATGACATGCGGGGGGGGGGGGGGGGCGGTTTGTGTCCGGGATGCGCCTGCTATGCACAGGCTGAGCGTCGGCTACACAGAACTGCGCCATGGGCACACTCAGCCGCCATCTGACACACACACACAGCAGCACAGAGTGTTAATTAATGCTGGTTGTCATACTGTAATCCTTCCACTTTATTGATGCTGGTTGTCATACTGTAATCCTTCCACTAGGGGGCTGTAACGTTCCGTTTCCTTTCTAGCTGTTTGGCTGCGGTTCCGTGGCTCAGATGGAGCTAAGCGGTTTTGCCAAAGCGCAGTTCCTAAGTGTCAATATGGCGTTTGGTTTTGCAGTCACTGCCGGGGCTTATGTGTGTGCTGGCGTGTCAGGTAAGAGCTTGATATTCGATATCTGGGCGAGTTACTGTATCCGTATTCTTATTACCCAGCTTTAACCTCTATTAAGCACCAACCTATTCACTGTGATCTCATTTCTGTGCATGCAAATACATTTTATCTCTGCAGGGTAAATACCGGCGGCTTTTGCATGAAGCCCACAAACGCAGAACTGCTTTATTCTGGGTACACACTGGGCGATAAATCTGGATGGATGTGGCCATGTTGATGACAACTTTTGCTTCTGCTGACATTGTCACTGTTGACATAATCACCTAGTGTTGACCTGGACGTGGTCTACCATTTATCCCAGAACCCTATCTATTTTATAGAAGGTGCTAAATAAATAAGTATATTCTTATTGGTTGCTATGGGCAACCTCACATTTTCAGTAGAACCCCCATCTTAGTAAATGTACCCCATGGTCCCCTCTACAGACTTGTCCCACAGAGCAGCACAATTGCAGGTTCCCTAGTAACCGATCCTTAGAGGTTAATGATCCCATAGGCGTATATAAGATACAATAAGTGAATGCGCGTGTTCATTCGCTGTATACAGTAATGATGGTTTCTCCTGCTGTGGGCACATGCGAGGGAGGTGTTTACATAACACATCCCCTTGATCTTCGCAACTTAAGCCCTGTTACGCAGTGCGATTTTAGCCATTATCCATGTGTATAGGGGAACTGTCCCCGGGAGCGCACTCCTGCGACCAGCCCTGGGGTGGTCGGTGGTCACAGGAGCGTGCTGCTGCGGCCATGTCTGCTTTTCATCAGCGACCATCTCTGGTCGCTGATGGAAAAAGGGACACAGCAATATATTACATATACATGTGTAGGGAGCTTTACTGAGTCACCCAGAATCAGACTCTTAGTAATAACCCCGTTCTCACTGCAGCCAAATTCCTGGGTCTAGCACGTCGACCCGGGAATTTGCCCTTTAACACAGGATTTTTGGCAATGTGAACGGGTCGCATATCCGGATCTCATATGAGGGTAAAACCCTTCTTAGTACTTGTGTAGTATCACGGCTCCCATTGCATGCTATATGTAGTGGCATGCGATGAGATTTCTCCGGGATTTTTATGCATTTGTGTTAAACATCGCATCGCACGGCATGCGATGCCATGCCATGCGATTTTGATGACAAATGCATCCCAATGCATTTAAATTAGTAGCAAACATGTTAAATGCACCCCAAATGTCATTTTTCACACTGTACCACCCCCACTATCAATGCCAACCCGAAGCATGGCGAGCACAGCGGTACGCGTCCTACGACCTTTTCATACCCCCCACTATCCACGTCGGCGTGGAGTTGAGAATAGAAAGTGTGGCGAGCCCCGCAAGGGGACGCTGATACTTTCACAGGTATCCGTGTCCCCTCGCCACGCTTCGGGTTGGCGTTCATAGTGGGGGTGGTACAGTTTTTTTTTGTGGGAGCCGTGATACTACACAAGTACCCCCTTCTTTTTACCCGTGTCTGAGATCCGGGTATGCAGACACGGGTTGACCCGTTCACACTGCCGAAAAACCCATGTTTAAAGGCAAATTCCTGGGTAGAACTTCTTCACCCGGGAATTTGCCTTGCAGTGAGAATGGAGGTCCAGCGAAATGCCGGGTAAAAGCCGTGTCTTTCTCACTCGCAGTGAGAACACGGCATAAGTAAGCTCACAGCCAGCCAGGGCCCTCCTTCCTCATGTCAGACCCCAAGCATTACCCTTCCTGATGGTTACCGATGGGCTTGCCAGAACGAATTCTGAAGCAGAAATTTCAAGAAGGAAAATTTTAAGTGTAAAACGATTTGCCTCGATTGCCTTGGAGATGTATTTGTTGGACTTAATAGAACAAAGGCTGTACAGTAAGTAGCTTGGATCCTGCTATTCTCTACTCACAACTGTGTAATGCAATGGTCGACTTGTCCTCCTCTGCAGGTGCCCATCTAAATCCAGCGGTCTCCCTCTCCATGTACCTCCTCCAGAAGATCACGTGCCAGCTATTTCTAGTCTACTGCTTGGCACAATTCCTTGGATCTTTTGTTGGGGCCGCCCTGGTGTTTGCGCTGTATTTTGGTAAGGCCGCCCGTGTGGTTTTCAGTTCTTGTAACCAGTGTGTGATGGGGTGTCGCTCTTGTGAGTGAGATCTGGTGTCCACCTTTACCTGTCCTCACCAGGTGCCTCCTGAGAGAATCAGCTCTATAACTAACAATGGATCACAAACTCTGAAAGAATATGCCAGCACCTTAGGTCTTTCTGAATGAATTCTATTGACGGTTCCCTTATGTTCCTTGGCACAGTTGGTGATCTGGTTACCCGGCTGCTGAATTACAGGGGGTCCCTCTCTCCCAGCACCCTGTAAGACCTGCAGGTGGTCTAGAACAGCGGTTCTCAAACTGTGGGTCCTAACCTTCTCAGCATGGGGTCGCGACTCCATGTTGCTGGCCATCAGGCTAAAGGTGCCCATACACGGTATACCGATAGCACCATGCGATGTGTGCTCCCGCGGGCTTCGCACAGTATATAAAGTATGTGCTGCAAGTATGTGCTTTTTTTTTACTGCCCTTGGATCGCATTGCAATCCAGTCCATGAAGGGTGCGATCATTGCACCGTGTATGGGCACCTTAATAACTAATCTCAGTCAGTGATTCAAGGAGTTTGAAAAATCTGTTGGACTGTTATTTTAAAATCTACACATGTGATGGGTTATGGTATATTAGACTCCTCCCATCACTCTGTGCCCCCACAATGCTGCCATGTATGTGCTGTCTGCTGACTACACATGTGATGTGATGGGTTATGGTATATTAGACTCCACCCATCACTCTGTGCCCCCACAATGCTGCCATTTATGTGCTGTCTGCTGACTACACGTGTGATGTGATGGGTTATGGTATATCAGACTCCTCCCATCACTCTGTGCCCCCACAATGCTGCCATGTATGTGCTGTCTGCTGACCACACATGTGATGTGATGGGTTATGGTATATTAGGCTCCTCCCATCACTCTGTGCCCCCACAATGCTGCCATGTATGTGCTGTCTGCTGACTACACCTGTGATGTGATGGGTTATGGTATATTAAACTCCTCCCATCACTCTGTGCCTCCACAATGCTGCCATGTATGTGCTGACTACACATGTGATGTGATGGGTTATGGTATATTAGACTCCTCCCATCACTCTGTGCCCCCACAATGCTGCCATGTATGTGCGGTCTGCTGACCACACATGTGATGGGTTATGGTATATTAGACTCCACCCATCACTCTGTGCCCCCACAATGCTGCCATGTATGTGCTGTCTGCTGACTGCACGTGTGATGTGATGGGTTATGGTATATTAGACTCCTCCCATCACTCTGTGCCCCCACAATGCTGCCATGTATGTGCTGTCTGCTGACTGCACGTGTGATGTGATGGGTTATGGTATATTAGACTCCTCCCATCACTCTGTGCCCCCACAATGCTGCCATGTATGTGCTGTCTGCTGACTACACGTGTGATGTGATGGGTTATGGTATATTAGACTCCACCCATCACTCTGTGCCCCCACAATGCTGCCATGTATGTGCTGTCTGCTGACTGCACGTGTGATGTGAAGGGTTATGGTATATTAGACTCCACCCATCACTCTGTGCCCCCACAATGCTGCCATGTATGTGCTGTCTGCTGACTGCACGTGTGATGTGATGGGTTATGGTATATCAGACTCCTCCCATCACTCTGTGCCTGCACAATGCTGCCATGTATGTGCTGTCTGCTGACTGCACGTGTGATGTGATGGGTTATGGTATATTAGACTCCTCTTATCACTCTGTGCCCCCACAATGCTACCATGTATGTGCTGTCTGCTGACCACACATGTGATGTGATGGGTTATGGTATATTAGACTCCACCCATCACTCTGTGCCCCCACAATGCTGCCATGTATGTGCTGTCTGCTGACTGCACGTGTGATGGGCTATGGTAAATTAGACTCCTCCCATCACTCTGTGCCTCCACAATGCTGCCATGTCTGTGCTGTCTGCTGACCACACATGTGATGTGATGGGTTATGGTATATTAGACTCCTCCCATCACTCTGTGCCCCCACAATGCTGCCATGTATGTGCTGTCTGCTGACCACACATGTGATGTGATGGGTTATGGTATATTAGACTCCACCCATCACTCTGTGCCCCCACAATGCTGCCATGTGTGTGCTGTCTGCTGACTACACGTGTGATGTGATGGGTTATGGTATATTAGACTCCTCCCATCACTCTGTGCCTCCACAATGCTGCCATGTATGCGCCGTCTGCTGACTACACGTGTGATGGATGGGTTATGGTATATTAGACTCCTCCCATCACTCTGTGCCTCCACAATGCTGCCATGTATGCGCCGTCTGCTGACTACACATGTGATGTGATGGGTTATGGTATATTAGGCTCCTCCCATCACTCTGTGCCTTCACAATGCTGCCATGTATGTGCTGTCTGCTGATTACACATGTGATGTGATGGGTTATGGTATGACTCCTCCAATCACTCTGTGCCCCCACAATGCTGCCATGTATGTGCTGTCTGCTGACTACACGTGTGATGGGAGGAGTCTGATTTACCATAACCCATCACATCACATGTGTAGTCAGCAGACAGCACATACATGGCAGCATTGTGGGGGCACAGAGCGATTGGAGGAGTCTGATATACCATAACGAATCACATCACTCTGTGCCCCCACAATGCTGCCATGTATGTGCTGACTACACATGTGATGTGATGGGTTATGGTATATTAGGCTCCCCCCATCACTCTGTGCCCCCACAATGCTGCCATGTATGTGCTGTCTGCTGACTACACATGTGATGTGATGGGTTATGGTATATCAGACTCCTCCCATCACACTGTGCCTCCACAATGCTGCCATGTATGTGCTGTCTGCTGACTACATATGTGATGGGTTATGGTATATTAGACTCCTCCCATCACTTTGTGCCTCCACAATGCTGCCATGTAGGTGCTGTCTGCTGACTACATATGTGATGTGATGGTTTATGGTATATTAGACTCCTCCCATCACTCTGTGCCTCCACAATGCTGCCATGTATGTGCTGTCTACACGTGTGATGTGATGGGTTATGGTATATTAGACTCCTCCCATCACTCTGTGCCTCCACAATGCTGCCATGTAGGTGCTGTCTGCTGACTACACGTGTGATGTGATGGGTTATGGTATATTAGGCTCCTCCCATCACTCTGTGCCCCCACAATGCTGCCATGTATGTGCTGTCTGCTGACTACATATGTGATGTGATGGTTTATGGTATATTAGACTCCTCCCATCACTCTGTGCCCCAACAATGCTGCCATGTATGTGCTGTCTGCTGACTACACTTTTGATGTGATGGGTTATGGTATATTAGGCTCCTCCCATCACTCTGTGCCCCACAATGCTGCCATGTATGTGTTGTCTGCTGACTACACATGTGATGTGATCACCTTCTGCAGTAACGTGCTGGGGTCCTCTAATTATTTTTATTGTCTGATGGGGTCACAGAACAAAATAGTTTGAGGACCCCTGGTCTAGAACATAGGTTATGAAGGCTGAAATTTTGGCACTCCTGATGGCTCAGTATCTAGCATTGTAAATATTCTCTATTGCACATAATTCTGGTTCTTATTTATTTACAGTTTCTTATATAGCGCAGCAGATTCCGTTGCGCTTTACAATAGTAGACCGTGATAAAATAAACTGGGTAACGACAGACAGACCTGGAGGTTAGAGGGCCCTGCTGCAAGCTTACAATCTATAGGGATATAGGAGGGAAACGCAAGGACAGGCACCAGTAATAGCATAGCAGTCCCACCAAGTTAGAACTTAAATATGATAGGCTTGCCTGAAGACGTGAGTTTTCAGGGAACGCTTGAAAGTTTGGAGACTCTTATTGTGCATGGAAGGGCATTCCATAGGGTGGGAGCAGCCCGATGAAAGTCCTGTAATAGTGAATGGGAGCTAGTGATCCGTGCAGAAGAGAGACACAGATCTTGTGTAGAGCGTAGTGGTCGAGATGGGAGATATTTTGTGATAAGTGCAGAGATATATGCTGGTGCAGTATGGTTAATAGCTTTATATGTGAGTAAAAGTGTTTTATATTGAATACGGTAATATACATGCAACCAATGGAGGGACTGGCAGAGCGGATCAGCAGACGATGAGCGTCTTACAAGGAAGATCAGCCTAGCAGCAGCAATTAGAATGGATTGTAGTGGTGAGAGTCTGTTCTTGGGAAGACCAGTTAGGAGACTATTTCAATAATCAATGTGGGATATAATGAGTGCATGGATAAGAGATTTGGTAGTGTTTTATAACCCCAATTATAATTTCAATCCCAAGTACTGTCTCTGAGCATGATTTCAGGTGGGGTTGGGAGTGAGGTTACACGAGGGACACAGCACACGGCCCTCGCACCCTTAAGGGAGCGCAGGCAGCCACGATGGCGCCCGGAGCGGCATAGGGGGGCGGGGCAGTGGCGGACAGAGGTCCGAACGGCGGAAAGCACTTAATAATTATAATTGGGGTTCTCATTCTAATCCAGATGCCCTGCATGTCTACAGCGGTGGGAACTTTACCGTATCCGGACCCCAGGCAACGGCAGGAATATTTGCATCATATCCGTCAGAACATCTGAGTATCATCAATGGATTTACTGATCAGGTAAGGCACCTGAAGGTTGTCTCTATGTCCTGGGAGCATCTTAGGTAGGACCAGGTCTTCAGGATTGCTGCTTGGACCATTGGTCCAGGTTTTGAAGTATGGATCCTGTGCATTGGGCACTGTACATAAGACCAAGCATTGCTGCTAAATTATCTGTATCTCATGGCTAATGTCCCTTGTCTGGTCAGCCTGGCCACACTAGTTCTCCAGCTGTCCCATCAACATTTGCTTACAAACACAAGTCGCTTCTGCTGTACGCAGTTGATGGTTGGAAGAAGGGACAACTGATTCCAAATCTTATCCACTTGGTGCAGGTACCATAGTGTTTCTGTGATAACTACTGACCCTTGCTATATGATCTGCCCCAGGTGATTGCTACAGCGGCCTTGATGATCTGCATCCTGGCCATCATCGATGAAGCCAACAACGCTGCTCCTCGTGGTCTTCAGCCTTTTGTGATCGGCCTTGTTGTCCTACTAGTTGGTCTGTCTATGGGCTTCAACTGTGGGTACCCCATTAACCCAGCCCGGGACCTGGCTCCTCGTATCTTCACAGCCATTGCTGGTTGGGGCCTTGATGTCTTTAGGTAACATCTCCTGTCTCTTGTGAGCTTCTTTTGGGCTAAGCTAAGGGGAGATCGATCAAAGGATGGGGAGGGATCAAGTATAAACCAATCTGCTTCTGCCGCTCAATTAACAGGCTGTGTTTTAGAAATGAGTGACCAGTCCTTTCAGCCTGAAGCCTGAGCTACTGAACACGGGTTATCTGTGGCTTGTTTTTACTATGGGATGTTAGATGTCATTTCCAAATGCTTTTGAGCTAGCCAAATAGCAGCCTTTTAGGAGTATGGGTCAAAAGGTTGACCAATATTGGTCGACAGTCAAAATGTTGACATGAAAAAGGTAATCCTGCATTAGGAAGACATAATCAAATGGTCAACATAGGAAAAGATCAACATAAGTTTTCCACTTTTTTGGGGGTGACAGTCGACATAGATCATAAGTGTACTGCGCCCCCTTGCAGGCCTGCTGCACTTGACACACTATTACCGATGGCGCCACCATCATTCAGCTAGCCAGCGATGCGCTTGTGCATCCATTGCCGCGAAAGGGGCGTGCAAGCGTCACAGATGAATGGCGTGGCCAGCGCCGGCTGGACGACGGATATATATATATATATATATATATATATATATACACACACACACACGCTGGAATGTCAAAGTATGAACAAGTCTGTTCTGAAATAAAGAAAAGTTGACCTTTTTTACTGTCGACCAATAGCGAAGAACCTCACTTTTAGGAATGACCAATGACTCGGATCTGCACAGCCAGGAATAATATTGGTGGAGAAGAAAAAACAGAGAAAGCAGCGCTGTACAATTGTATCTAATAGGTAACAAGTGATTCCAATTTGCTAGAAAAGTATAACAAATTTATTGGCACATATAAATAAAATGATGATCTGGATAGGGATAAAAAAAACACACAATAAAAAAAAAACGAATTGATAAAATAAGGTGTGGTGGAATAACAACAATATAACCTGCACTGGAGCGGGTGTGATTCCTTTGAATGAGAGTCCTTGGATAAACCAATGCGAGTTCCTTCTTTTAGAAGCCGCTGGAGGTTTGAAAGCCTTTTAGGAATTAGGGTAAGGAATACCCACACTTGAAGCCACCTCAACGATATATGCGGAAGAGAAGAGTGTCCCAATTGTGGATAGGTTCTTCCAGGTTTAGGTACTCAGGTCCAGAAAAATCAGCAGGTGACAAAGTCCGATGGACGGATTAGAAGGATATGGTTCCACACAACACCACAGCACCTACGAGTATCCACAATTTGGACACTCTTCTCTTCCGCATATATCGTTGAGGTGGCTTCAAGTGTGGGTATTCCTTACCCTAATTCCTAAAAGGCTTTCAAACCTCCAGCGGCTTCTAAAAGAAGGAACTCCCATTGGTTTATCCAAGGACTCTCATTCAAAGGAATCACACCCGCTCCAGTGCAGGTTATATTGTTGTTATTCCACCACACCTTATTTTATCAATTTGTTTTTTATTGTGTTTTTTTTATCCCTATCCAGATCATCATTTTATTTATATGTGCCAATAAATTTGTTATACTTTTCTAGCAAATTGGAATCACTTGTTACCTATTAGATACAATTGTACAGCGCTGCTTTCTCTGTTTTTTCTTGTGTATCTTTATGTGGGAGCTGACTACTCCCTTTTTAGCAGCTGCTTAGCTATTGAGGAAACAGCCGGCTTCAAGCGCTCCTAATCAACTTCGGTTGAAAATTTCTTTGCATAATATTGGTGGAGACCCAGATAGTAGACCATGGTGGGATCTGGGTGCGTCTGCTTGCCCTGGCAGTAAGCTGGGTTCTGTGCTTGGTGTGACAGGTTTGTAAGGCTTCACACTCTCCCCTCCACATCACTTTGTGTGCAGGGTAAATATTGTATGCTCTGTACAGAATCTTGGGGTCCCTACCCATATGCAAATACGGGGTTTAGCACAAAATTTAACTTGGAACAATCCCCCTTAGTGATCCCATAAGCTGTGAGAGTTGCATCATATAAAACGGACAACTCGTGTCCCTTACATAGTGATCATTTCAAAGATCGATCTCCTCCACTGCAGCCGCTTTGTGACCTCCCCGACGCTGCTCCAGGTAATACGCTAACTGTGTCATTTCTGTATGCTAATAACTGTTTTGTCTCTGGCAGGGCCGGTGGGTATTGGTGGTGGGTGCCGGTATTGGGGCCGATGATAGGAGGACTGGTGGGGACGCTGGTCTATGAACTTCTCATTGGAATCCACCACCCAGATGTCCCGCATAAGGGCGGAACTGAAGAGGAGTGTGAGGACCATCACCCCCCACAGTATAAATTGGTTCAGACTACAGCATGATGTCGCTCTGGGTATTTTGTCAATGATTGGATGACCTATCCTTATCAGCAGCACCCCCCAATTGCAAAAGCTCTACAATGACTATTACCCCAGCGATGTCTGTACCAGTCACCGGATCTGTACGTGACCAGCAGACCTGAGCCCTGCACAGAATCTGTTTATTGACCCAATTATTGCACAATTGCCCACTTCAATCTTCCATATTTGGTGGCAGAACGGTGCCATCTAGTGGCCATAGCTAGAACTACTGGGCTCCAGTCACATTTCTTCATTTCAAAGTGAGCTTTTAAGATATAGAAACTGAATTTGCAGAGAAGTGAACACGTGCGATGTTCTTTATGGACTGAGGACATATTCATGCTGTCCAAACCAATGTGCCCCAGTACCACAACACACAAGCGCACCCCCAGCAATCACTTCAGCTGCTGTTTCCTAGTCATGCTTCTGAGATACTCAAGTTAATTAAATAACCTATTTTAATTCACAAATGTTTTAGATTGAAGATTATTTAGTTAGGTGCAGGGCAGCTTTCCCATGATTCACTAGTGCTAGCTCTGAGCTTGCAGATTTTGGTTCCTAGCCCCTGCAAGCCTGTGTAATACCATATCAATGCCTCTGGGGTGAAATGAACTGATGCACTTAATTGAATGGATAGTTTAATGCGGCTTTAAACCAATGTCATGTTTTTAATTTGGCAGAAGCCTCTTACAGTGTTTGTAATACAAAATTTGAATAAAGTAAAAACTTAACACAATATTTTATTTGGAGAGAAGAATCCTTATTGGTGTTCAGTCCTGGGTGTAGAACAGGTAGTTCTGGGAAGTCCAGCAGACCAGTTGGTGCACCGAGATGTGTTACCTATGAGACTACAAATGATCTGTCACGTTGCACCACAAAGGTCCCCTCTCAATCCCCGTGTAGTGTCTTGTAGAGCGCGCCGCAAGCGGTCTCAGTCCTGACTGATTCCCATCCAGCCTGCCGTCTGGTATAATAGACATTGCTGTACACGGTGAATGTACCTTTTATGCTACTCGACAAACACGTGGTCCCTGAAACGCCTCTGCTGATGGGACGGGCTCTTCATCTTCACAGCCAGGGATAATTATTTATTGTGGAAGTTTCCTGTTATATGAGCGATGAAACATCGGAGAAGGTGAACGCCTGAGAAATGCAGAGAGCTAGAAGGGGAGAAATGTGTCCCTGTCACACACATGGTACGGGTCTTACTATACACAGATAGCAGAGGGCGATACTTTCATTCCGCTCTGATCAGTGCAGGCGGGATATAATAGAGGATATTGGAAGGGGAAGAACTTAAGGCCCTAATGCAAATCTGCAGAATCTCCTATATAATTGCACAGATCTGTCACACTGTGTGTATAACGCTGGGCGGAGTCAGTGACAGATCTGGGCACATAGCCTATCAGTGCAGTAGGTACTTGTGTATTATCACGGCGCCCGACATATCGCATGCCACTAATTAAGGCATGCCATGCGATGGGACCCGATTTGAGCCTTTCCCCGAGCAGAGTAGACAATTTTAATATTGCATCGCATCGCATGCGATTATACCCGATATTACATTGTACAGGCACCCTGATGCCTGATTCCAATGTTAAATGCACCACCAGACCCGATTTTTAATTGTACACCCACCCTGATGGGAGATTACTATGTGAAATGCCGCCCCCCCCCCCATTGTTAACGCCACCCCACTATCAACACCAACCCGAAGCGGTTCGCGTCCTCCGACCTTTTCATACCCCCACTATCCACGTCGGCGTGGAGTTGATTTTATATAGCGTGGCGAGCGGACGCGGATTACTTCACATATATTCCGCGTCCTCTCGCCACACTTCGGGCTCGGTAAGTAATCACCCATCAGGGTGGGTGTACAATTAAAAATCGGGTCCAATCGCATGCAATATGATTGCATGCAATGCGATTTTTTTCCCTGCGATGAAAATATCGGGCACCCAGATAATACACAAGTACCGTGCAGTACTAGCAGAGATCGCCCCTCCCCAATCTCTCATCAGGAAAAAAGCATCACTCAGAGACTTGCAATTGATAAAGCAGTGTAAGTAAGCACCATCGGACCCCCCCACCCTGCATCCGTCACACCCCCCCCCCCCTGCAGGACTAATGCACTCACACCCGGACCTCCTAAACCCACAGTACCCCCACACCCAGCCACCCCAACACTCCACCTACCTATTCCCTCACCCGCAGTACCCACTCACCCCTCCCCCACCCACACCGCAACTACCCGTCACTCAACCGGTGCACCCCCGCACCTGACCAACCCACACAGGCCACCTACGCACGTGTACCTCCACCACCCGCAGTATCCTCAAACCTGCCACTGCCCCCCCCACCCTACCCTCACACATGCCACACCCACCCGCAACACCACCGAACCTGCCCCACCACCACCCCCGCATCCACTTGCGGTAACACCACAACCACCCCTCCCCCAACGCAGTACACCCAGATCCCCACCCATGGCACACTGGCCTCTCCCACATACACAGCATGCCCAGACCAACTGCAGCACCTCCCTCCACCCACATGTGGCACCCCCGCACCTGCAATTCCTCCACCCACAGCACACCCGACCCTCCCCACTCACAGTAACCCCGCACCTAGACCACCTCAATCCACAGTACCCTTGCACCCAGCCACGGCAACACCGGACCCTCTTGTCCCCCACCTGTAGTATCCACGCACCCATCCCTACCCACACCAGGGAATCCTCCATATAATTCTAACCATATTTCTTGCAATAAAGGCATTCACAGCTTAAGGGGGCGGAGCCCCTTACAACAGTGTGAAGAGCGCCTGCAGGGTCTGACCAATCACCTTGTGGCATGGAGACCAGAGACTGCTTTATACTGTAATCTTCCCCCTACGGTTACCTGACTAAAAAGGGCTGGGGGAAGCAGCCTTGTGTCTGGGTCCTTATGAACTCCGACGTTTTCAGTAACTCTGTGAGCAGGACGGCTGGTCGCGACCGGTCACTCTTCGTCATCACAATCTGCAGCAGAAGATCCCAGTGTTAAAGCCTGAATTGCTGAACAAAAGGATAGGAGCGTGGAGCCAAAACCTTACATCCCCCTGCAAGCCTGGTATATGGGCCGATGGTTAGCAAATCCCCCGTACACACGGGTTGATATTTTAAAAGATATTGTTTAGAAAGAAACTTCTGAACGATATATTTTAAAATATCACCTACTGTGTACACTCAATATAATCATTACTGATGAGAAAATCCTGTGAATCGTTAATGACTCCTCCCATCTACTGATCATGTGGGTCAATTCTGGCTAAAGGTCCTGTGACATCACTGAATACTGTTTAGTGTGTACATTCAATTCAATGACATCGTCCACAGCCAGGGTCCTCTAGTGTGTATGGGGAACAGACTGCAACCCATTGTTGAGGACTCAACAGAATCGGGGCTTATCTTATGTAGTAACTTATTACCATTTCACCATGTATAGCAGGGGTGGGCAATAAGCGGCCCTCCAGTTGTTGATGAACTACACATCCCAGTATGCCTTGTCTTGGTTTTGCTATTTGGCCATGCTGAAACTGATGCAAGGCATGCTGGGATTTGTAGTTCATCAACAGCTGGAGGACCACTTATTGCCCACCCCTGATGTATAGCCATAATAACTATTTGTGGACAGCGGCCTCAGATGAAGCCACCGCTTATGCAACAAAACGCGTCTGATAAACTCCGCACCATCACTGTATCTTCTCTACCCAAAGTCTGGTTCAAAGGGGTCCCCATAAAGGATACCCTTAAGCCTCAGCCCCAAGGCCACGCAGAGTGATACCCTGCTGGCCTATTCCTGTGAGATAAGCAGGACTGCACATATATATCGCACGTAGCATTTGTATTCTATTAGAATAAATTAGTTTTACACACACTTCTGTCTCATCTCTACATTCCATACTTATCACCTCTCATGTACTACGCCCAATAGGTGAGCGCTTTGTATTCCCATTTCTCTACATCTGTCCACTCAGACGGACTGAACCCCATGTAACCACGGGGCAAAGAGTCATTAAGATACAGACATGCATGTTGGCGTATGAAGTTCCTGCTCATCTATGTTCATGGCTCTCTACTAATACCGATGTGCACATCGCACAATACAAATCCTAACGAGAACATCCGAGTAATGCTGCTAATGATATATTCCCACCTGTATGTCGCTGGCTCAGGAGGTGACATATATAGCTATACATGGAGATGCAGGTATGGCCAGCAATACATATTCTGAATATGTATCCATCTGGTATTACTGAATACAGAATACACAGACTATCTAGGTCATGTGCCCACGTCCTAACCCCTCCATTCATTCTCCGTGCTGTCTAGTCGCTTAAACTGCTACAACCATAAGGTCTGTTATAGCTTTTTAAATAGCCCATTGTTGTGTTTACATTGATATATGGCCAGTGACTTTATTTACCTCTTAATGTTAGTTATTTATAAAGATGCTTTTTTCAAATCAGTTTTACCCTGACGTCAGAGGTACCAGTGACTCCTCCCATATCCGAGACAGGAAGTGTGACATTGCAAGCAGCTATGGCTCCTCCCACATCAGAGATGGGAAGCCTGACATTACAGACAGCTATAGCTCCTCCCACATCATACGGGAAGCCTGATGTTGTAGGTTGCTATGGCTCAGCCCACATCAGAGACGGAAAGCCTTATAGTGCAGGCAGCTATGGCTCCTCCCACATCAGAGACGGCAGTAAGGCCCCATCCACTAGTGCGATATGGCCACTTTTAGCCAATTCAGAGCTTCCAGAATGAGGGAGAGCGGATGAAAAGTGGCCATATCGCATGTTATTTTCCCCTAACTCCGATCCCAGGTGCGTTCCCGTGCACCTAAGATCGGAATCACAGAACGTCATGGCTTCCATGAATATCTGAGGTATAACACAGCCATAACTGGGATCACATACGATACACTGTATGGAAAAGTACCGCAAACAATGTATCATATGAGGACCAGCAGGGTGAGTTGGCGGGGTATCGCATACAATACCTTGCGCTAGTGGATGGGGGCCTGCAGACTCCCAGAATCCTGGGCTTTCTAATAACTTACAGCATAGGGAATCCCAAACTCTTCACACATCTCCACCGCGATCAAATCCGCATTCTGGATTCCGATGGAACCGTCCACCAGCAGAAACGTCCTTTTCAAACTGTAAGCGGCATAAAACAATGATAGTGAGCTTACGCGCAGCGCAAATGCGGAGCTATAACTGATCTGCGCATCGTACTTGCGTCTCTCCTGGATGTACGCTTCCACCATCTCCTCAAAGTCTTCAGGCGCTCGGTAACCGTAACCAGGCATATCCACCAGCGTGAAGGCTTTCCCCACTTTGAAAAAGTTCATTTTTTTTGTATGACCCTTAGAACGAGAGAGCAGGGGCCCAGTTATGTACTAAGGTTACCAATTCAGATATTTACATACAATTGGTACCAATGTCACATTTACTATCCGTTGTGCTTTGTGCAACTATGTTAGCTGGGAACTCAACTGTCGGTGCATCCGTAGCCTGGGGGCTCAGATCAGGGGGCACAGAATGTAGTGTTCACATTAGGCTGTTTTAGCCCTGCCCCTTTAGCAGCGCCCTACTAAAACAGCCAATGTCGGGCGCATGGCATCTATTCACATCAACCAGAGCATTCAGTGGAAGCCCAGCACCCACGGAGGTGCTGGGCATGCCCCCACGGAGGTGCTGGGCATGCCCCCACGGAGGTGCTGGGCATGCCCCCACGGAGGTGCTGGGCATGCCCCCACGGAGGTGCTGGGCATGCCCCCACGGAGGTGCTGGGCATGCCCCCACGGAGGTGCTGGGCATGCCCCCACGGAGGTGCTGGGCATGCCCCCACGGAGGTGCTGGGCATGCCCCCACGGAGGTGCTGATGGTGGCAACCAGGCCTTCCCGCCACACTCATGCTGCCCCCCGTGCCCTGCCCTGATCCTAAAACTATCACTAACAATGATAGTTGCTCAAATCAATGAATTGGTCCATCACAGGTACATGTAAGGAAGGGGTTAATCTGGGCAGTTGGAGGGTATTCTGATCCTTGTAGTACCATGTAATGCTATTACCATATAGTATAGGACCAGAGCAGAGACGCCTTTTAGTGGCTGGGGGCTGACCATACAGACGCGTCCTTCTAAATCTCACCTCAATACGCCATGCAGCGCAAGATGCCTTCCATGAGTACAGTTCTGCTAATATTGGGCGGTTTTTTTTTGCCAAAAATGGCATACCCTCCAACATGACCCATTCCATTAGGGACAAAATGCTCTGTTTCTGGACTTCCCTGCCAGTGGTAGTTACAGAGGTGGGACTGCACCACTGTCCAATATTCAAACAGGGGAGCCATACCTACTGACACCTCAAACATCACTATCCTGGACTCACTGGCAGTTGATGAGACCCCCCCCCCTTTGAATTTTGGACTGTGCTGGAGTCCAACCTCTGTAACTGCCACTGGCAGGGAAGTCCAGGAATAGAGCAGTTTGTACCTAATGGAATGGGTCATGTTGGAGGGTATGAAATGCAACTAAAGGTGGCCATACACACGCAGATTTATCTTCAGATCTGGCTGGTTGGAACAAAAACATGGTTATGGATGAGAGCAAATGACAGTTGACCATTTGCTTAGAAATGCTGGAAAACTGACAAACTGTCACTCATCCATAACCATGTTTTTGTTCCAACCAGCCAGATCTGAAGATAAATCTTACTAGTGTATGGGCACCTTTAGTCACAACGCAGTATGACTAGGATGCACCAGGAGACTGTGCTGATTAACGTGATATCGGACACTTGTATTGCAGCCTATCAATGTGTTCACTACTAGTGACATCACTGAGACACGTCCTGACTCACACAGGATGTGACATCGCAGTGTTTGCATTGACGTAGGACATTAAACTTTATTCCACAAGGGGACAATGCCACAAAATATATATATATATATATATATATATATATATAAAAAACAACATGACATATAGTGACCTACCGGAGTTTTGGAGACTCGCACTTCAAGGTCCGGTACCAGGGCGAATAAGGACTTTATCAAAGAGGACTTTCCCACATTGCTTCTTCCTATGAAACAGACCTGGAATGAAATACGTACACTGATTGACTCACTAGGATTGCTGCCCTGTGCCACCCACTGAATACCAGCAGGGGGCTCCACAGAGCCATTAGACATATATAATGTACACTGAATACAAGAGTAGCACCCTCTGGGCTCATATCCATGATACAATGTCAGTAAGGATGCAGAACCGGACGTATGGTCTTACCCACCACCGCTCTTTTCTACCCCCGGAGTTTTGTTCTATAAAGAAATCACAATCTGGCTTGTTGCTATGGGTAACCAATCAGATCCTATCTATTATCTTCTAGAAAGTGCTAAATAAATAAGTAGATTCTGATTGGTTGCCCTTAGCAACATCCCATCTGAAATAGAACTTAGTACATTTCCCCCCTTGCCTCAAACTTGCAGCATAATATATTCGGCTTCACAAGGACAGGGTGGTAACACTGATGCCTGTGCCAATGACCCTGTATAAAGATTTATCCGTTTGGCAACATTGAGGGCATTTGCAGTAACCAAAAGCAACTGGAAACTTTTTTTTATTTCACTCAAAGCAAATCTGATGAGTTGATATTGGTCAATGCACATGTGAATGTACTCAGTAGGGTTATGGTATAGCCGATCGGTGCTGTCTAGATTGACCATGTTATGGTGGAACCCATCTAGTTAGACGCCGTAAGATAGCCGACAGAGCCTAGATCGACAATGACGGAAGTTAGACACCGGCATTAGAGTGACGGGGCGCGGTCGGCGGTCACATGGTCGACATTAGTGTCCCCTCGCATGGCACAGTACTACAATCTCACTCCATGTCCATCTGGATAGGAAAGTAGCAACCAAGTCGACCTTTGACATTCGGCACCAAAAAAAAACATGAAAAACTCGACCACACTCCCGTCGCTCTAATGCTGGCCTTTAACGTCCATTACTGTCCATCTAGATGTGGATGACTATCTTTTGGCATCTAACTATAGTGTTCATTCTACCATCCACTATCTTTGAAAACCCATGCAGTTTCTCTTCCCTGCCTGGGGTGTCGCTGTCTGCTGTAGTGCTTCTAGCACAGTGTGGTCTGTATATCAGCACTGATATGCAAATCAGACCTGTGCTAAAAACACCACAGAAGACAGCGACACCCCAGGCAGGGAACAGGAACTGCATGGGTTTTGAAAGATGGCGGGTGCTAGAATGAACACTAGTTTAACTAGACTGGTTCAACAGCGTCGATCCGTGTACCGGGTACCATTCAGTAGATCCCCAGAGAAGCTGTTGCTGTGTACTTGCTGCATTACATGTAATAACGAGTCCTGTGATATCTGCAGGAAAGGACGGGAGACGCAGAGTCCCAGAACATATTTAGATACTCAGCAGCAGAACCATGTGTGGAGATGTTACGTGTTATGAGAGCGTTGCTTAGAAAGACATCCAATGACTCACACAGAGCTGGCACAGCTGACGGTAATGCAGCATCTATAGATGTTGCCAGCGGGTGTGTTGGCGCTGGCACATTCGGATGCTCGGATGGGTTTGGTAGAAACAGAGGACATGGCTGCAGTAAAACATGTCCCTGATTGAGATAAATGATCGTGCAGGGCACCATTACCTGGACAGAATCTTGGGCAATTAGCCCTGTGATGTGCATAAAGGTACTGCAACCGACAGCGACCAATCACAGTAAGGTGCTCACTCTCCTGCTGCAGCTTATACAATGAATGTCTGACATCACCAGTAGTGTCGAGAGGGGTCCAGGTACATTTCATCTGGGCCCGCGTCCCCCTCCGCAGAGAGCCAGGCAGTGGGAGTAGAGAGGACAGGCTGT
Source organism: Crinia signifera (assembly GCF_055691185.1). Lineage (NCBI taxonomy): Eukaryota > Metazoa > Chordata > Amphibia > Anura > Myobatrachidae > Crinia > Crinia signifera. The sequence continues at coordinate 16,090,003 of NC_139218.1, read as the reverse complement.
CGCTGCAGCACAGCCTCTCTCCCCAGCCCAGCACACACTGCTCAGTGCCGTGTTCTAAGCAGGGGAGAAACTGCTGCAGAGGCAGCCTGTCCTCTCTCTCTCCCTGAGAAAGTGTCTCAAACACCAGACGGTCAGCCACCCGCATATCGCCAAGGGTTCCAGCATGTTCCACTACACAATACCTGATGAGGGTTATTTACTAACACTATGGGCCCGATTCAGACCTGTACGCTGTGTTGCAAATTTGCAGAACGAGCGATCGGATGACTGCGTATGTGCATGGTACACTGGGAGCTGCATTTCATTAAGAAGGAACAGAACACTTGGCTGACAGTGCCTGGCAGAAATACCCAATATCTTTCAAATAAGACCTTCTTGGAGCGGAATCCCCCTTTCAGTAGCAATCCCTAACCTCCGGTAGCTGCAGTCCAGGCGCATGATCCATCCTGACGGCCGAGGCGACATAATCTATCACGTGTTTCGCAGACGGCCGAAACAATTGCTCAGCTGCAGTGATGTCCTCGATCATGGGGTCAAAAAGTCTAAAATTGCTCCAATCAACGTCCGAGCTCATCAGCTTCTCCAGGTCCTTCAGGGGGTACACAACACTGTTCCTCTTCTTCTGCTGCAGCTTGGACACCTCCAGCATGGATGCGAGACTCGCAGCATTTCTGCGCAGTGCGCATGCTGGGAGATGGATGCGGAACAGCTGGTTGGCACGTAACACTGCCCTCATGTCTCATCCGGTTATAGGACTGTGTCTGAAAAGGAAGTGACAACAGGGGTTAAAATACGACAAATAAGATCACATATTGGCAAAAGTCATCAAGATCTGCAGTGTGGCGCAAAACGGGCAAGTCTAGGAAACAAGATGCCACAGTAGGCGGAGCACTGACACTTGCAGCCAGGGGTGCCAGCAGGTCAGCCGGGCCCCAGTAAAATGGAAAGAGCTGGGCCTCTGGGAGGGTGTGACTACACCCTGGTGAAAAGCCAGGAGGCAGCCTGTCATCTCTCTCCCCACTGCCCGGCACCCTGCAATGGGGGAGCAGACCCCAGGCCCTCCAGCAGAAAAAGTACACCCCCCCCTTCCCTTGAGTCTCGACACCACTGCTTGCAGCATCTCTACAGAACGTGATGTTACCATGGGACTCGGCCTTCACAGCTCACTCTTTCCATATCCATCAAGTTACCACTAACCCTACTATCCGGCAGCATAAATCTAACCCTTCCGTCCCACAGCCTAACCCTAGCCCTCCCCCTAGTGCCTAACGATGTATAAAAGTGATTCAGATATTTATTGTAGAGGGTTTTATTTTGCATTCTGTAAAATTTTCTGTGATTTAACAGTTTTAATGACCTGCTTAATGGTTTGTAGATTGCTAGAATAAACCTTTAAACACGATACATACAAGAAATATCCCCGCAGTAAGCAACCCCCAGCCCCACAGGCGCTCCAAAGGCACCCTAAAAGGTGGCCATACACTTGTACAGTTTGGCTCTGTTCTACACAATTTAAATGGCCAATAACGATGCGAAAAGCATCAAATCGTTTGTCGTTTACTTCTGATTCTGATCTAGGACCTTATTCTAATCTAATCGGTCTCCGCGCGTTCACGTGGGGAACCAATGTTTTATTTCTGCGCATGTGCAGATGATGCAGGGTGCGAACGGACACCCTCACACCCTGTTCACCGTTTCGTGGGCGTTCCCATGCAAAAAGCCCGGTGGTGTGGGGGGAGGGCAGCTGGCATATGGTCGTTTTAGTCATCCTTTTAAGAACATCAAGTCGACCACTGATGGCCGACACCTGAAATAGGTCAACAAAGTCGGAAGGTTGACACAAGCGTTAAGTCAACAGCAAAAGGTCAACATGATTTTTTTACATCTTTTTTTGATCCGACAGGCGGTATTTCACGCCCTACCATCCTCTACCGCGTGGTGGGAGAATAAAATAGTGTGCCAAGCACACCCAGGAGATGTGATGTGGTACACTTGTCCACCATATGCTTGTGTCAACCTTCTGTCCCTGTCCACCTATTTCAGGTGTCAACCTATCCTCCCACCCCTGCAGAGAACTGTACCCTCGGTACTACTGCTCCGCCACACATTTTCCCTCTCCCTGCCTGAGGCCGCCCTTCAGCATCAGCCGTACCCCAATAATAGTGACTTGACTTACACTGCGCCCTGCACATGGCTGCGTTCCAAGCCTCGCTATGGACTGGAGCAGGCTACTCCTAGACCAGCCAATCCCTGTCCTCTTAGTGACAGTGCGCGCACTGATTGGCCACCTCTACAACAACAGCCACAATCCGGGTACAGTAGGCGTTTCACGCAACGCGCCAATCACATCGCGCGTCACTGTGGCCTGAAGAGAACGAACACTTACTTGCATTGTGTCCCTTCTTTCGGAGCCATTTTTTCTGAGGCCAGTCTCTATTAAATGTATTGAAATGTGTCTTCACAAACATGGCCGCAGCGTGAAACTCGCCGTGCGTATTGAGGACATTTTCCAGTGCTACTGTCTGCTGTGCTGATATGACACTAGTGAGCGACTGCTGCTGTGTGTATGTGGAAGGGAAGAAGTGACAGCAGCCTGGAGATCTGCACTCTCTGTGTGATGTGAGCGAGCCCTGGTTTCCTATCTGGTACTTTGTAATAACTGCATTACTGACTGACACATTGTAATCTCTGTATGTGCAGCTGAGCTAGGGCACCTGCCTGCTGGGACTTGTAGTTCCTCAAAAACTGGAAATCCCCACAGTATGCCTAAAAAGCATGTATAATAACCTTCTGCTGCTGGGGTACCCCCATCGCCTTCGCCCTGTCAGTCTGATGAGAGTCGTAGTTGCAGCACCGGCCACTGTCTTTTAGGGTTATGTTGATACGCTAGGATCCCCAGGGCAGCATCCATTGTTCTCTGTATAATGTTTTTATATTATTTTGGATATTGTAGTGTTTACCAAGAAGCGTATCCGACATGTGAAGACGTTCTACAGCACTGACCCGATAAAGGAGAGGCCGAGGGCCGCAGAACAAGTGTTATACCGACTCGTTTATCGCTGCGACAATCAGTCATGAGCTTCCTCATCGACTCCATCCTCATGGTCATATCCCAGGTGAGGAGAACCTTTATTTTAAACATATCCAATGCCATTTTATTTCTTATCCCGATGGCCAATACTTTGGTCCACCAATGACCGTGACTTAAGAACCGTCGAGGCTTTTTTCCAACAGGAGCAGCCGCTAGGGAAGGTGAGGGCTGCTGTTTCACATATCTCCAAGTGGTTGCTAATCTCTTTAGCCACGGGGTGAAGCTGTCACTCCCATCCCGCGATCAGCAATGATTGGCTGCACAGCAAACACTGCGGGAGGGAACCAGGATGCAGTGGGGATGAGAGAGAGCTGCAGCTACATGAAGATTCTCTTCCAGTAACAGCCCAACGACTGGTTGCTTTAGATGCCACCATGTCAGGGAGCCTTGCGTCACGCAAGTGGTTAAAGCCTGACGCTTGTAGTACTCTTGCCGCACATCTGCATTGCCTCCTGTCAGAACAGCGATACCTGCTGACATAGCAAAAGCACCATGGGATGAAGGGCATCACAAATAGCTGTTATGTGTATTCATACTTATAGCATGGTTTAACTTTTTTTTTAGTGGAGTTTAGTTGATTTGCAGACCACACAATCTTCATTCATATCATGTCCAGCTATGGCTTTCTCATACATGGAATAACTTACATAATAATGTCTGTTTCTCTGAGAGAGCATCCGCGCAGTGAGCCTTTTGGAAGACATAGAAAACAGAAAATAATACAAAACAACTGTGTAAAATAAAGAAGGGACAGCTCCCACCAGACCCCTATATCACCAGTGTCCTGTATCACCAGTGCCCTATAAATAATTAAATCAAATAAGAGCATCATTAGAAGCCCACAATGTAAGTCAAGCGTCAAGGCCTTGGGGGACCCTCTGCACACAGATGATCCGATTACACCACCATGGGAACATACTGTAGCAGCAAGTATATCTTCTTTTTGTAATTATCTTTATTGCTAGCAGCATTTTCATCAGGATCCGGGCAGAGGGACACCCTGCAATGCTTTGCATCAGTATATGTGCTGCTAGTGTATCCTGACAGCAGAGGCCACTCTGCTGTATCTGCCACCAAGTCTGGACTGGAGACTCCATCTCCTGCTTCACTGCTACTGCACAGCGCCAGAAAGCAGATTGTCAGGCATAGAGGTCCTCAGGTTCTGCCTATACATACCGTCATCTACAACAGTGGATACTATAGGGGATTTTCAGTCCCAATCCACTTATCGTCAAATATATTTTCCCGTACAAATAGTTCTCCACAATGAGACACTACAGGGGGGCCTTGTAGCTGCATCACAGCCACCATGAGAAAAGAAGAAAGAGCAGGGTGTCTGGGAAAGAGAGCGTGAAAAAGAGAGTGGAGGGAGAATGAGGGGTGGTCAGGGAGAGAGGGCTTCATGAAAAAAGAGGAATGAGACAAACAGAGGTGCGAGTGAGGGTATCAGATAGAGAGGGGGAGGAGTAAGAGAGAGGGAGTTGTGCGAGCAGGAGTAAAAGAGACTCTCAAGGAGGGAGAGAGAGAAAGATGGGAGCAAGGGAAGGTGAGAGTGTCAAGGAAAGAGAGAGAGAGAGTGTGTCAGGGAAAGAGGTTAGAGACAGAGCAAGATAGGGTGTCCTAGAGAGAGAGACTGTGCCAAGTAGAGAGAGAGGAGGGGTGAAAAATAGATAGAGGGAGAGACATTTAAAGAGAAGGAAGAGAGAGAGAGAGGGGAAAGAGTCTAAATCAGGCTTGTCCAAACTATGGCCCTCCAGATGTTGTGAAACTACAAGTCCCATCATGCCTTGCCACAGTTTGCTATTAGGGAATGCTAAAATGATTGCAAGGCGTGCTGGGATGTGTAGTTTCACAACAGCTGGAGGGCCGCAGTTTGGACATGCCTGGTCTAGAGGCAGAAAGAGATAAATAGAGGTGAGACAGAGGGGTAGTGAGTGATGGTTGAGAGAAAGAAAGGGGGCAGGGTGAACAGAGCAGGGGAGAGAAGACGGTGCAAGGGGGGAGAGAAAGGAGAGACAGCAGGTGGGAGAGAAAGAGGGGCAGACATAGGGTGAGGGAGAGAGAGAGGGGGTGAGGTGACGGTAGTGGGAGAGAGGGAGTGAGGCGAGCGGGAGTTAAGTGTCGGGGTGAGGCGGGGGTGAGGAGAGAAGGGGTAGAGAGTGGGCGATGTTGCTGGGTTTATAGAGATCTGTGATATTATATCTCCATCAGATAATGTCACGGTGCCTTCTTATCTTTCTCCTCCCAGCTGCTGTTCTTCGGCTGCGGTTGGCTGTTCTTCATGCGCCAGTTATTTAAAGACTATGAGGTGAGTTTTAGTTTGATTCTCTGTATTTAAAATCTACAACAAAGAATAATTTGTGGCCTTGTTCATGAGAAGGAGGAAGTGTGTCCGGTCCCCCAGCATGGGCTGGGCGCACCGTACTGTGTCAGCAGGGGAACTATGGGGCCGATTCAGACCTCATTTAGGTCCGAATTTAACAGCGTCCCCCCTCAGTGAACGCCTTTGGCGAGTAAGGGGAAGCAAGGGGGCAGGCAGGGGGAGGAAGCAGGAACGTCCAGGGTTTTATGGGCATCCCCATTAAAAAATGCTGGGCCTACCCTTGCATATGCAGGCGCGCCGGTGCCTTCTGGAAGCGGATGACTGACTTTTATCTATGAACGAGAAAAAAAAATCATTCGATGGTCAGCGACTATTGAATGATTTTTCGCACGTGCAGCCGCATGCGAGGGGATGTTTAAGCATACATATCCCCTCACATGTAAATGTGGGGATTCGCGCTGGGGGTGGACAGGCGCCGTTTACAACCCAACGAACACGTCTGAGCCAGGCCCTATATGATATAGGCAGGTATGAGTGGTGGGAGCACGGAACCTCCGGGATATGATCACGTGACCTTGTGCTTTATTCCAGGTGCGGCAGTACGTCATCCAGGTGGTGTTCTCGGTCACCTTCGCCTTCTCCTGCACTATGTTCGAACTCATCATATTCGAGATCCTGGGACTGTTAAATAGCAGGTGGGTGAGGTTATTGTTCTATACACACGCTTAATGTAATCACCTGTCCATATATAATACCGGTCCAGTAACCGCATATTACAGCTGGGCCACATATCATGGTTTAGTGTAGATTATTGTGTTAGCGATTGGCTGGATGCACAGTAGAGGATTACATAAGATTTGTATATTTATGGCCATATAGATTGGCAGACACAGGTGCCCTCATTCATGTGGGTGGAGGCGCTATCTCTGCTGCTTCTATGGTAACAACCTACACTAATATGATAATGCCGGAGGGACTTCCAGCATCAGATCATTTCCAACACCTTCAGCCAATGCCAGACCCATGGGGTTGTGCAAGCCGCCCACTGCAGCTGCCCCTAGAGGGCTTGATATATCCATTCTCTGACCATATCTCTGAGATATTGAGGCCGTCACCACCCCACATCTTAGACACATAGATGGCAGTTAAGAACCACTTGGCCCATCTAGTACGCCATTACCACAAGCATAGACACAACCCTGCTCCGCACAGATCATTGCTCACCACGGAGGCTCCGTCACCCCATGTGTGCGGGTATATTTTTGGATTGTGGTGGAAAGTACCCAGAGGAATCCCTGATCACTGCTGTGAGGCATAAATGCTAACCCGGCCCTTATTCTGGTCTGCTTAGGTCCCCGACATGTTCGCACCGGAGTCCAATGTTTCTCTCCTGCGCAGGCGCATATTGCACGTGCAGGGCTTCTGTGCGGGCACCTTCACGACTTGCATAGTCGGCGTGGTACTCGCACTGGGCGGGGTGGGGGGATGTCCTGCGTTTCCTGGCCATACCCTGGAAACCGCTGAGTGCGCCCAGGAAAACACTGTGCGTCCTTATGCAAACGGCGGCGGGCACCTGGCTTCTGGGGGCGGGTGGCTGTCCTCATAGGATGTCAGCCACCCACCCAGTTCTCATATCAGGACCAAGTTTAAGTAGGCAGAGACTGCGTGCATGGTAGAATTAATTCGGTCCCGCGCGCTAGCAGGTGAATTTGACAGAACCGTGCACAGATCATTGAGATCTGTGCATGGTTCTGTCTTAAAAAATGTGTAAAACTTTAAATTTATTAGAAAAAAATGGCGTGGGGGGGGTCCCTCCTCCTGAACATAACCAGCCCCAGGCCCAATGAGTAGGGGTCCCCCGTATTTCTGAAACCAGCCCCGGACTTTTGGACCGGTCCTGGTTCCAAAAATACGGGGGGAAAAAATACTGAGGGTCCCCCGTATTTTGCAACCAGCACCGGGCTCCAACAGCCCGCGGTGTCATGCCACAGTCGGAGGACACTTTTTACATAAGGTCCCTGTCACAGCGCTATACAAGCTGTCATTAGCGAGGAGGAAGCCGGCACACCCTACAGTCAGTGCGGGGTGAGATGCTGCAGCAGCACGGAGAAACCGCTCGAGCCTGGATTTGTAAGTATAATGGTGTAAAATTAGTGTATGTGCAATAAAGTTTTACTTTTCTCTGTGTCTGTGTTTTTTTTTTTAACATTCTTTTTACAGATGAACTACAAGTCCAAGGGGGCCCATTAATGCCCTGCCTGCTGGGACTTATGGTGCCCCATCCGCTACCTGCCCCCCGCCCCCGCGTCATCAGGGAATGTCCAGCATTTTCATGGGAACGCATGCGCAGTCACCACAAATTCAATCAGAATCACCCCAATTGAATTATCCCCGCCCCCCCTTTAAACTCTGATATTATAACGGAGAAGCCTGTTACTACTATTAAAAATCATTGTCCTCACCAAGTCCTTTAATCATTTTTCTTTATATACATGTGGGTGAGTTGGGTGGTTTAACAATCGGTGCTGATTTAATCTGGATAAAATATCGATTTCCACTAATGTTTGTTTTGTATTAGTCCGAGGTTCCTGTGCGCCCGGAACGTAATGTAGTATATATTGTTTTTTTGTTTTTCAGCTCCCGATATTTCCACTGGAAGCTGAATCTCTGCGTGATCTTGCTGGTGCTGGTCTTTGTGGTCCCATTTTACATTGGCTACTATGTGGTGAGCAATATCCGACTGTGTGAGTACAAACCTACCACCTGCCTCAAAATTGGGGGAAGGGCTGGGGGGGGGGGAGGGGGGGGCTAATCAATGTGGTAGAAGGAGAAATCACAGGACAACAATGATCCACTTTTTCAGTTCTTAAGTCCTAGAGCAGCGTTTCCCAGACCCAGTCCTCAGGATCCCTCTTAACAGTGCATGTTTTCTAGATCTCCCCAGTCTCACAAGTGAAATAATTAGCACCAGCTGTGGATCTTTTATGATCTGTCCTCTTACTTTTCCCGCCAACTAGTAGGAATATCCAATTAGCTGCAAGATTCTTGCGGCATAAATGAAAGCGCCAATTGCGCTCAATTGCGGATTACCGCGGCTGTGTGTGCCCCCGATTTCCAAAGCATACAGTTGGAAAAAAATGAACGCGTCTATTTTTCTGGAAAAAAACAGGGTTTACTGTTAAAAATAACAGTAGAAAGGTTAGAAATTGCATTTTAAAGCAGTGAAAATGTATTTTAAATAAGTGTTTTCTATCAAAATAAATGCTGCAGTTACATTTTTGTGTCATTTAAATCCACTTTAATATAAAACAAAAAAATCTATCCGTAACGGTCACCTGAAAACCTAAAAACATCTGTTGTATCCACACAGCACCCCAGTATTCCACATTTTTTAACCCATTATTCTGCACTTTACCAAATACCACCCCAAAAAGGACATGTAATTATTGGACAAATTAAGATAATTAAAAATGAATTCATGATTAGGGGCGAGGGAGAGTCCCAGGGGTTCTGGACCCAGTCCAGATGTTTTTACCTTTAAAATACTGATTTTGCACTTGGCCGAAGCTGTGAGAAAAAAGTTGTTAAATTCTATTGAAATCGCTGCGTCTAAAATGCTCCTGGGCAATTTGCCAAACGAATGCAGTTAATAGAATATGCCCCTAGGATATCTGGAAAACATGCACTATCCGGGGTCCTTAAGGACTGCTGTTGGTAAACGCTGATATAGAGGATTTGTTTAATCGCAGATTTTTAGATCTCATTTAATAAACCCTTTAGATTGACTTCATTTTAGAAAGTTAGATTTTATAAATATACTTATCTATTTATTTATATTTATTACCAGTTATTTATATAGCGCGCACATATTACGCAGCGCTGTACACATAATATTTGAACATTCACATCAGTTCCTGCACCGGTGGAGCTTACAATCTATATTCCCTATTGCATGTAAACGCACACACACATTCTAGGGTTAGTTTGTTGGGATTCCAGGTTGAACTAGATGGACGCAAGTCTTTTTTCAGCCTTACCTACTATGTAACTATGATACGGGCAGAATTCACTTCTTTTTTAGCTATCGGCTGTCTGTGCTTGGATCAATTGTTGCTCAGGTGGGGCGCAAACAACTGCGGTGGCAGCATTTCACCTGGCAGCAGGGAGAGGGGACAAGCTAAAATTTGTGAAAAAATGTATTTTGGGCACCTAAACAGCGCTTTTTGCATTGCGCAAAAAATAGAAAAAACTCGCCCACTTAGGAGGGAAATCTGATGCTAATGCCTAAGATGCGATAACATTTAAAAGAGGTCATGTGATCATACACGGTTTAGCCAATGTCTGACCATACACTTGGTCTTTGGTCAGGCAGCAGCAGGACTCCAGCGGACTGCACACGTGATTCAGGCAGTGGCGGAATGGATGATAATTATCCATGGCCATAGGCTGTATGATAGCTGGACCAGGGGAAGCCACTATGAAACCTGCAGTTCTCTTGTCCAATGCTGGCAACTGGAAACCCCCCAAAGGTGTACACCTGATGCTCTATATCAGGCATGTCCAAACGGTGGCCCTCCAGCTGCTGGGAAACTACAAATCCCATCATGCTTTGCCACAGTTTTGCTATTAAGGGATGATGAAACTGTGGCAAGGCATGCTGGTATTTTTAGTTTCACAACAGCTGGAGGGCCACAGTTTGGACATGCCTGTTCTTTATGGAAGCATTATAGGTTTGGATAAGACTTCTTACATTTCTATAATGCCTGTTTGTGGACAGCTGGGAAATGGGAGAAAGCTGTTGAAACTGATTTAGTATTTTTCTAGAAATGATATCTAGCTCCTGATTGCTGCGTCTGTTTATTCTTCAGGAGACGTCAGGGGCCACAGGGCTTAGATCCTTATTGCTGTGTCTGTTTATTCTTCAGGAGATGTCAGGGGCCACAGGGCTTAGATCCTTATTGCTGTGTCTGTTTATTCTTCAGGAGACGTCAGGGGCCACAGGGCTTAGATCCTTATTGCTGTGTCTGTTTATTCTTCAGGAGACGTCAGGGGCCACAGGGCTTAGATCCTTATTGCTGTGTCTGTTTATTCTTCAGGAGATGTCAGGGGCCACAGGGCTTAGCTCCTGATTGCTGTGTCTGTTTATTCTTCAGGAGACGTCAGGGGCCACAGGGCTTAGCTCCTGACTGCTGTGTCTGTTTATTCTTCAGGAGATGTCAGGGGCCACAGGGCTTAGATCCTTATTGCTGTGTCTGTTTATTCTTCAGGAGAGGTCAGGAGCCACAGGGCTTAGCTCCTGATTGCTGTGTCTGTTTGGATTCTGTATATGACTGCACGTCCCCTATAGCACTAGTAATGCCTATTCTGCCTGATTGCACAGTGCCGCATATCTCTGTGTATAACTGTGCGCTATGTATAATGTACATCCTGCCTGATTGCACAGTGCCGCATATCTCTGTGTATAACTGCGCTATGTATAATGTACATTCTGCCTGATTGCACAGTGCCGCATATCTCTGTGTATTACTGTGCGCTATGTATAATGTACATCCTGCCTGATTGCACAGTGCCGCATATCTCTGTGTATAACTGTGCGCTATGTATAATGTACATTCTGCCTGATTGCACAGTGCCGCATATCTCTGTGTATTACTGTGCGCTATGTATAATGCACATTCTGCCTGATTGCACAGTACCGCATATCTCTGTGTATAACTGTGCGCTATGTATAATGTACATTCTGGCTGATTGCACAGTGCCGCATATCTCTGTGTATAACTGTGCGCTATGTATCTGGGCTGATCTGGTGTTATACGTTTATTCTCTGTACATCTTTCCCCAGTGCACCGGCAGCGCCTGCTCTTCGCCTGCGCCTTGTGGCTGACCTTCATGTATTTCTTCTGGAAGCTGGGTGACCCCTTTCCGATACTGAGCCCCAAACATGGTACGTGCTGACTATCAGGGCTGCCAAGAGAAATCCTGGGCCCCGGTACAACAGCGTCACGGGGCCCCCCTGGAGTGGCGAGCAACAGAAAAGAGGTGTGGCCATTAAAGGATATAGGGGTGTGTACCACACCATATACCCTTTATGCAACACAATAGTAGACCCCTTATACTTGCCCCTTTACATTATGCTACACAAAATTCAAATCGATTACTTGCCGCCCCGTTCGTATGCAGCAGTGTGGACAAAAGCATGGGGTGGTGGATATGGGTTGCGCCCATGGGAGTAAGGGGTCGTGGCCATGGATGGGCAGATAGCGGCAGGGTCCCTACGGAGGATAAGAACTAGGTAATAGCTCCCATCCTCCGCAAGGACCCCACTGCTGTCTGCCCATCCGTCACAGGGACCCTCTGCCCCCCTGCGCTGCCCAGACCACTATGCCATACAGCAGGGGTGGCCAGCCCACGGCTCCTCTCCCCAAGATCTGTGCCTGGCACGATCATCCCCATTTGAAGCGCCGCCTCTGGAGTATAAGGATCCCAAGCTCACACACGCAGCAGGGAAAGCGGCAACAGTTCTGGCAAGAAGCAGCAGATGTCACTACTTGCAGTATCGCCGAGCTGAGCTGCCGGTATCTGCTGTGTCCCCCAAAGCTACAGATCCGGCGCCAAGAGCAGCTGCATTGTGATGGCCAGCGGTATGTGCGGCTGGAGGGAGAGGGGGGATTGTGTCCATTAAACCTCTTTAATCTCATGTGATCCTGGGCAGTATGGTCCCACCCAGATCGCATTCCATATATGATCCGTCATAAATGGGCCCCATGTAGCCTGTTCCCTTCACACACATTGGAGGTCATTCTGATTGACCACAAAGCTGCAAAATTTGCAGCTTTGCGGATCATCTAAATACCTCAGATTTCACGCATGCGAACGGATGTTTTACATCATCATCGATTTGCAGCTTGTGTGCAGGGCAGTGCGGTCGCCGACCATCAAATGATTTCTCAAGCGCTCGCAGATCTAAGTCAGTCTCTGCTGTCTTAGATCTGTGGCGTTCCTGTACGAGAAGAGGTGGGCAGCTGACATCCGGTGACATCAGCTGCCCTCCCCCGGCACCCACGTCATGGGAGTTCCCATGGGCGCAAACCATATCCACCACCCCACGCTTCCGTCCACACTGCTGCATGCGATCTGGGCGGCAAATAATCGGTTTGCTCGCTCACACAAAGTGGCTGCACATGCACAACATCGCTCCCCTGTGTGAACGTGCGGGGGGAGCGAACCAACCTGAATGAGGGCCATAGCCTGTAACACACACACATAGCCTGTTCCTTCACACATACAGTACATAGCCTGTCACACACACATATACATACATAGCCTGTTACACACACACACACACACACACACACACACATATACATACATAGCCTGTTACACACACATATACATACATAGCCTGTTACATACATATATACATACATACAAAGCCTGTTACACACACACACACACACACACATATACATACATAGCCTGTTACACACACACACATAGCCTGTTACACACACACACACACACACACACACATATATACATACACAGCCTGTTCCTTCACACATACAGAACATAGCCTGTGTTACACACACACACACACACACATATATATATATATATATATATATATATATATATATATATATACACAAAGCCTGTTACACACACACACATAGCCTGTTACACACACACACATATAGACATACATACATACATAGCCTGTTACACACACACGCACACACATAGGGCGGGATGTACTAATGCTTGCTGCTGCGGAAGTTGTCTTTTATCTCCGCGTTCCTGCGTTCTCGAATGCACTAAAGTAGCGGTGGTTTTGTTCTGCTCTTCAGTAGCCCGTCGGGGAGTATCGCGGGACACCCGCGACGAGACTTCCTCCTCATAGACGGCTGAGTAGAATTGTCACGGCTCACATGCACTAACAGCTGCACTGTTTGCTAAAAGCGATTAAAGCAGTGGGCATTAACGCCACAATATATATATATGTAATATTGCCAGCACTGGTACTTGGTGGATGGATAGGAGTATGTAAGGATGTAATTAAGTATTCTTTCATATTGGGTTATACAGAACCCTTTGACATTTTGCAAATCCCTTAAGGTACCGTGACCATCAACAAGTGCGCACTGCGCATGACGGCAAGGAAATAAACCTGCGCATGCGCAGTACAAAAAAAAACACACCATGACGGACGCACTGTCCGCAACTCCAGCAGGGAAGTCTGAAGTTTAGAGCATGAGGCGGACGAAGATGCACCAGGCAAACATAACGCAGCGTACAACAAACGTTAGGTAGGCGAAAAAATAATAATAAATTGCGAAATTTAGTACATCCCGCCCTACGCCTGTTACACACACATATATACATACACAGCCTGTTACACACACACATATACATACATACAAAGCCTGTTACACACACACACACATAGCCTTTTACACACACACACACACACACACACACACACACACACACACACACACACATATACATACATACATACAAAGCCTGTTACACACACACACACACACACACACACACACACAGCCTGTTACACACACACACACACACACACACACACACACAGCCTGTTACACACACATATATCCATACATACACAGCCTGTTACATACATACACACACACACACACACACACACACACACACTTTTTGTCTGTTCCCCCTGTCCATAGCCATGCATTGCGGGCGGCATTACCTTTTGAAACAGGGAGCAGGAGCAGGACAGCCATCGCTGACCGGGCTTAGGCAAAATCGGGGGCGTGGCCTAATCGCGGACCCGTGGCCACGCCCCCTTTTTATACAAAAAAAAACGATTTTTTTTTTTGTGTGTCGGGACCCGGGCCCCCCTGGCAGGCCCGGGCCCAGGTAAAATGTACCCGCCCCCCCTGCCTCTCGGCGGCCCTGCTGACTATGCTATACAGCAGGCATGTCCAAACTATGGCCCTCCAGCTGTTGTGAAACTAAAAGTCCCATCATGCCTTGCCACAGTTCTGCTATTAGGAAATGCTAAAACTATTGCAAGGCATGCTGGGATGTGTAGTTTCACAACAGCTGGAGTGCCACAGTTTGGACATGTCTGCTATACCGGGTGCATCGGTGGTTGTGTGTCCTATCTGTACCCCATTATCCCGGTGCCTGTGCAGCTCGCTAATACTTATATTACTCTTATATCCCACTTACAGAGTGACCCCACTTACACCCCCTATAAACCTATGAGTAATAGGCAATGTACACCGGAGATCTCTGGGTAACCCCCCATCAGAACACACCCCGCTATTCATAGTGTGTCAGCGAGGCTGCCTATTGGGCACTTCACATGCTGGGCAGAAAAACATGACCTACACTAATGAGCATGTACGGGAGCGAAACATTGTGTCCATCAGTGGATGTTTCTGCCACAGAGGACGGATGACTTGCGAGGGGACACTGTGCATGTATACAGTGTCCACTGGGACCCCTGTGACATTTGGCATAAAAAAGAATTTTGTGAAAAAAAATTATGTCACCCGCGTGACCGTCGACCACACTCCCGTCACTGGCGCCTATCTACCGTTACTGTCGATCTAGACGCGGTCGGCCATGTTTAGGCATCTAAAGTAACATGGTCAATCTACACAGCGGTGATCCGATATACCATAACTCTCTCTGCCGCCACAGATTTTCTCTTTCTCTCCCCGTTTCTCTCTCTCTCTCTTTCTCTCTCCGCCCCCACTTTTTCTCCCTCGTTTCCCCCCTCCCAGTGTCTCTGCCCCTTAGAAGGAGAGGGAAGTGACTGAGCATGTGACTAACCCAAATATGGCCCATACGATGGTATTAGCACACTCCATCATCCACACTCCTTTCTATAATGCATATGTCTCTAGCCCCGCACAGTGGCCGCCATCTTGGCATAGACTCATGGACATATTTAATAATAGGAGCATTAATGACCCTAAACGTGCCGCTGGCAGGTGCCCATCTCTTCAGCTGTTCTGTGTTTCTGGTGATTGTACACAATCCGTATTACAGCGGGCTGTTGTCTGGTCCCCGCTGAGCTGTTGTCTGGTCCCCGCTGAGCTGTTGTCTGGTCCCCGCTGAGCTGTTGTCTGGTCCCCGCTGAGCTGTTGTCTCTTGTCTCGCAGGGATCCTGTCCATTGAGCAGCTGATTAGCCGGGTGGGAGTCATCGGGGTGACACTGATGGCCTTGCTCTCCGGGTTCGGTGCGGTGAATTGTCCCTACACGTATATGTCCTATTTCCTGAGGTAAGTCGGCATCCTGACTATTACCTGAATTACTGCTTGTGGTCTCCGGGGAGTCTGGATGTTTCGGAGATTGCAGCAGACCAGGAATATCGCAGAAGTGTTGGACGCAAGCAGCTAAACAAGACGATCTAGCCCTGCATCAGTCACTAACTGGGAACATGGATGGTGACGGTGGCTGTAACAGCAGCACAGAAGAGCTTAATATCCTGCAGCTAGTGTACATTCTACTACCCTGCACTTGGCTACCTGGGGTGGCACTGTCTGCTTTGGTGCTTCTAGCACACACTGGTCTGTCTCTCAGTGCTGAGAGACCAGATTGTGCTAGAAGCACCTGATCAGAGAGCAACATCACAGGTAACAAAGGGTTTTGAATGAGCAGGGTGCTAGAACGAGAACCAGCCTATCCTGCATGACGGAGCTTCTGTGTGTTATGTGCCAGTGATAATTAAGCTAATTGTTTATGTATATTTGGAAATGCATCACAGACTACATGACACCATTACATAAGGTGACCACCCATAAGGTGAGACATGTCTTCTTAGTGACTCGGGTAGGACCTGATAGGAGCTCGGAGGACCCTTTTGTGACTAAGCTGTTTATATCCTAGAGCCTAGACCAGCGCTTCTCAAACTGTGGGTCCGGACCTTCTCAGCATGGGGTCACGACTCCATGTTGCTGACCATCAGGCTGATGACTTTTCTAATCTCAGTCAGTGATTCAAGGAGTCGGACGGCACATACACTGCTGCCATGTATGTGCCGTCCGATGTGATTTGATGTCCTTCTGCAGTAACTTGCTGGTGTCATGTCATTATTTCTATTGTCTGATGGGGACTATATAAAGGCCCATACACACTGGGCAACTTTTTGAGCTGAAAGCAGCACAGTTTACTCGTTTGAGCTGCTTTCAGCTCAAAAGTCGCCGAGTGTGTATGGTCCTGCGTGCTCCCGCATCATCACTGGCCCTGCCTCTCATCTGCTGGTATTACCAGCGGATGGCTGGGGGGGGGGGGATTATCAGCCCAGTGATTTTTCCCCGGTGCCGGACGCGGTCCCGACAGTCATTTACCCGATGTCGGGATCCCGACTGTCAAAACTCCCAACGGCCACCCGTTATTCTCCCTCGTGGGGGTCCAGAATAGGTGGCGAGCGTAGCAAGCCACCGCGCCCGCAAGTGACTTTGTTGCGCTTGCCCCGCTGTCTGAGTCCGGCCAGTCGGGATCCTGGCATCGGGCTAATGACTGTCGGTACCCTATGCCACACCCATTTTCCCCATCATCTGTCGCATACACACTGAGCAAAAACGCCCATTGTGTGTGGACCATAAGAGGTGCCATTAATAGGGGGGGTCCTTATAATTGGAACACAGCTAGCGATGGTGGTCTAAGAATATGTTACTGCTGGAGCATACTTCCTAACTGTCCCAATTGTCATCTGACAGTCCTGTTTTTGGGTGGCTGTCCCACCCACCTGCACAGTGTCCTGCAGTGGGTGGGGGGGGGACCCATTGTAAGTGGCACCCATAGTGTAAGTGGCACTGAGTGCTGCCGTGAAACTCGGCTAATAGGGAGATTTCCGCTGGCTATATGGTCGGCTCAGGGATGGATAGGGTACAGCTGGGCACAGCGGGCAGCTCTGTGCATCTGCAGGTGGCACTGAGTGCTGATGCCAGGGTTAAACAGAAGATAATTTATGCCCTGCTTCTCTGGCCTTCCAGGAACGTGACGGAAGCTGACATCCAGGCGCTGGAGAGGAGACTGCTGCAAACCATGGACATGATCGTCAGCAAGAAGAAGAGGTAATGCTGGCAGCAGTGAGGCCACTAGAGGGCAGCAGAATCCTCTGTCTCACACAGGGGGAGATGTATCAAGCCTTAGACAGTGATCAATGGAGAAGTTGCTCAAAGCAGCCAATCAGCTTCTGTCATTTCTAGCACTGTATTTGGATTTTGATGCTGATTGGTCGCTTTGGGCAGATACTTCACTTCATCTCTCTGAGGCTTGGTACAGCTCACCTATAGTACATATTATTTCTATAAATACTTACATACTGTATGACAGGGCCACGGGGATTTTGTGGATCCAAGTTCCTGTCATTTAGAAAGTGCCACGGTTACGTGAAAACCGGTGCTGCAATGTGGCAGCTTGGGTAATGAGCCTCAGTATCACATTTCCCCAGTGATCCTCAGTATCACATTTCCCCAGTGATCCTCAGTATCACATTTCCCCAGTGATCCTCAGTATCACATTTCCCCAGTGAGCCTCGGTATCTCATTTCCCCAGTGAGCCTCGGTATCACATTTCCCCAGTGAGCCTCAGTATCACATTTCCCCAATGAGCCTCAGTATCACTTTTTCCCAGTGAGCCTCGGTATCACATTTCCCCAGTGAGCCTCGGTATCACATTTCCCCAGTGAGCCTCAATATCACATTTCCCCAGTGAGCCTCGGTATCACATTTCCCCAGTGAGCCTCGGTATCACATTTCACCAGTGAGCCTCTGTATCACATTTCCCCAGTGAGCCTCGGTGTCACATTCCCCAGTGAGCCTCAGTGTCACATTTCCCCAGTGAGCCTCGGTGTCACATTTCCCCAGTGAGCCTTGTTGTCACATTTCCCCAGTGAGCCTTGTTGTCACATTTCCCCAGTGAGCCTCGGTGTCACATTTCCTCAGTGAGCCTCGGTGTCACATTTCCTCAGTGAGCGTCGGTGTCACATTTCCCCAGTGAGCCTCGGTGTCACATTTCCCCAGTGAGCCTCGGTATCACATTTCCCCAGTGAGCCTCGGTGTCACATTTCCCCAGTGAGCCTCGGTGTCACATTTCCCCCCCCAGTACACCCAGCCACGGACACTAAACCCTTGGCTGCACCTTGTGGAATCTCTGAGGAGGCTCGGCCTGCCGGGGACTTTGATACTGGGCCTTAGTGATATCTCTGTACTGCAAAGGTTACCTGCAATTTCGCTGAGCTGGCTCCTACCTCGAGTTATGGCCATGCATCACACAGCTGATAATGGAAACGCCATGTTCTGTATTAGTGTTATTACTAGTATGGGTTCTGGGCACACATATAGGAAACATTCAGGTATTGCAGGTTATAGCACCTGGCAGCGACCATTGTCATCTGTGCACTTCTGTGTCATGGATTCCTGCTCTGATCTGTCGCCCCGAGGTTTACTCAGCATGTCTGGGGTTTATTGTAGTAAGCACAGAGACGGACACAGTGACTTCTACACGATGAGCAAATGTACGGAGGAGATAAAGAGAATACCTCAAGTGTTTATACAAGGCGCGGTGCGTTATACAGGGTCCTGTCACAGAGCGTTATGTAGTATAGCAGGTGGGATGCATGACATTTATTTTATATAGAGGCGCAACTGACCCCACAGTCTTCCATTCGTGTGACAGGAACCTCACATCACTACTCTGTGCTGTTGTAACTCTCAGTCTGTGGCTTCCTGCTGCCTCCATTCCCCTCCTCACATGGTGTCACTGCCCCTGTCACATGCAGCCTGTCCTCACTTAACACATCACTCATCTCCTGATATACTCTGTGCTGCTGGGGACCCTGCTCCTCCCACTATATAACTGTCAGTCTGTGGCTTCCTGCTGCCTCCATTCCCCTCCTCACATCATGTCACTGCTCCTGTCACATGCAGCCCTGTCCTCACTGTCACATCACTCATCTCCTGATATACTCTGTGCTGCTGGAGACCCTGCTCCTCCCACTATATAACTCTCAGTCTGTGGCTTCCTGCTGCCTCCATTCCCCTCCTCACATCATGTCACTGCCATTGTCACATGCAGCCCTGTCCTCACTGACACATCACTCATCTCCTGATATACTCTGTGCTGCTGGGGACCCTACTCCTCCCTCTATATAACTCTCAGTCTGTGGCTTCCTGCTGCCCCTATTCCCCTCCTCACATCATGTCACTGCCCCTGTCACATGCAGACCTGACCTCGCTGACACATCACTCATCTCCTGATATACTCTGTGCTGCTGGGGACCCTGCTCCTCCCACTATATAACTCTCAGTCTGTGACTTCCTGCTGCCGCCATTCCCCTCCTCACATCATGTCACTGCCCCTGTCACATGCAGCCCTGTCCTCACTGTCACATCACTCATCTCCTGATATACTCTGTGCTGCTGGAGACCCTGCTCCTCCCACTATATAACTCTCAGTCTGTGGCTTCCTGCTGCCTCCATTCCCCTCCTCACATCATGTCACTGCCCCCTGTCATATGCAGCCCTGTCCTCACTGACACATCACTCATCTCCTGATATACTCTGTGCTGCTGGCACCCTGCTCCTCCCACTATATAACTCTCAGTCTGTGGCTTCCTGCTGCCCCCATTCCCCTCCTCACATCATGTCACTGCCCCTGTCACATGCAGCCCTGTCCTCACTGACACATCACTCATCTCCTGATATACTCTGTGCTGCTGGGGACACTGCTCCTCCCTCTATATAACTCTCAGTCTGTGGCTTCCTGCTGCCTCCATTCCCCTCCTCACATCATGTCACTGCCATTGTCACATGCAGCCCTGTCCTCACTGACACATCACTCATCTCCTGATATACTCTGTGCTGCTGGGGACCCTACTCCTCCCTCTATATAACTCTCAGTCTGTGGCTTCCTGCTGCCCCCATTCCCCTCCTCACATCATGTCACTGCCCCTGTCACATGCAGACCTGACCTCACTGACACATCACTCATCTCCTGATATACTCTGTGCTGCTGTGGACCCTGCTCCTCCCACTATATAACTCTCAGTCTGTGGCTTCCTGCTGCCTCCATTCCCCTCCTCACATCATGTCACTGCCCCTGTCACATGCAGCCCTGTCCTCACTGACACATCACTCATCTCCTGATATACTCTGTGCTGCTGGGGACCCTGCTCCTCCCACTATATAACTCTCAGTCTGTGGCTTCCTGCTGCCTCCATTCCCCTCACATCATGTCACTGCCCCTGTCACATGCAGCCCTGTCCTCACTGACACATCACTCATCTCCTGATATACTCTGTGCTGCTGGGGACCCTGCTCCTCCCACTATATAACTCTCAGTCTGTGACTTCCTGCTGCCCCCATTCCCCTCCTCACATCACGTCACTGCTCCTGTCACATGCAGCCCTGTCCTCACTTACACATCACTCATCTCCTGATATACTCTGTGCTGCTGGGGACCCTGCTCCTCCCGCTATATAACTCTCAGTCTGTGGCTTCCTGCTGCCCCCATTCCCCTCCTCACATCATGTCACTGCCCCTGTCACATGCAGCCCTGTCCTCACTGACACATCACTCATCTCCTGATATACTCTGTGCTGCTGGGGTCACTGCTCATCCCACTATATAACTCTCAGTCTGTGGCTTCCTGCTGCCTCCATTCCCCTCCTCACATCATGTCACTGCCCCTGTCACATGCAGCCCTGTCCTCCCTGACACATCACTCATCTCCTGATATACTCTGTGCTGCTGGAGACCCTGCTCCTCCCACTATATAACTCTCAGTCTGTGGCTTCCTGCTGCCTCCATTCCCCTCCTCACATCATGTCACTGCCCCTGTCACATGCAGCCCTGTCCTCACTGACACATCACTCATATCCTGATATACTCTGTGCTGCTGGGGATCCTGCTCCTCCCACTATATAACTCTCAGTCTGTGGCTTCCTGCTGCCTCCATTCCCCTCCTCACATCATCTCACTGCCCCAGTCACATGCAGCCCTGTCCTCACTGACACATCACCATCTCCTGATATACTCTGTGCTGCTGAGCGACCTCAGAGTGTCCCGTCCTGCTTATTTCCCACAGACACATAACCCACGGTAGCTGATTCCTCCAGTCACTGACTAATGTCACAATATGAGAAGTAATGTGACCTCCAGAAACTGATTACAGTTATTTTATAGCTCATTAATCTGTAGGTGACAATATTATGGGATGTTTATTTCCTTGTATGTCACTACTGTTTGTTATCACTTCCTCATTTGCAATAATGCATTAATAATAATTGGAAATAATAATGTGCGTATACCAGTAGCACTGGCCATCTTATCATGTGATGGCTTCTGTTATAATGCCCGCTGCTTCTCATTAGTCTCCCGGAGTCATGTAGGTCCCCTGTGTTACACTATAATGCTGTCTACAAACCAGCACATGACCACAGATGCATGGGCTGCTGGGAGATGTAGTTCTCTAATTGAATAGCAAAACCCTGCAACTGTGGGATAATCACCACAAAATGGGGTCTTGTAAATTCCCCGCCTGCAATTGAATCTGCCCCTTAGTGACTGATTTTTAGCAGCAGAAGCCACTAATGTCCCAGAACAGAGGGTTTCCCATATACATGAGCTGTAATCTGCAATATAGAAAGCTAGGCCTTACAGAGTATAGCAATACAATAATACTATGTGATGGGAAGTTACAGGGGATGTACATTTAGGAAACTTACTAATGTTCTCTCTCTCCCCCTCTCTTTCTCCGCCTCTCTATATCTCCCCCTTTTTTTTTTTCTTTTTCTTTCTTTCTCTCTTCCTTGCTCTCTCTCTCCCCTCTCACTTTCTCTCCCCTCTCACTTTCTCGCCCCCTCTCCCTTTCTCTCTCTCTCTCTCCTCTCTCTCCTCTCCCTTTGTCTCTCTTTCCTTCTCCCTTTCTCTCTCCCCCACTCCCTTTCTCTCTCTCTCTCTCTCTCTCTCTCTCTCTCTCTCTCTCTCTCTCTCTCTCTCTCTCTCTCTCTCTCTCTCTCTCCCTCTCATCTCTCTCATCTCTCTCATCTCCCTCTCCCTTTGTCCCTTTCTCTCTCCCCCTCTAATTTATCTCTACCCCACTCGCTTTCTCTCTCTCTCTCTCTCCCCCCCTCTCCCTTTCTGTCTCCCCCCTCTCTCCCCCCCCCATTTCTCCCCCCCCCCCTCTCTCTCTACCTCTTTCCCCTCTCCTTTCTCTCTTCCCCTGTCCTTTTCCCTCTCCCTTTCTCTCTCCCCCCCTTTTCTCCTTTCTCCCCCCCCTCTCTCTCTCTACCTCTCTCTCTCTCTCTCTCTCTCTCTCTACCTCTTCCCCCTTTTATTTCTCTCTTCCCCTGCCCATTTCTCTCTCACTTTTTCTCTCTCCCTCTCTTTCTCCCCCTCTCCCTTTCTCTCTCCCCCCTCCCCCCCCCCCTATCTCTCTCTCTCTCTCTCTCTCTCTCTCTACGTCTTCCCCCTCTCATTTCTCTCTCTTCCCCTGTCCATTTCCCTCTCCCTTTTTCTCTTTCCCTCTCTTTCTCCCCCTCTCCCTTTCTCCCTCTCCCCCCCTTTCCTCCTTTCTCCCCCCTCTCTCTTTCTTTCTTTCTCTCTCTCTCTACCTCTTCCCCCTCCCATTTCTCTCTCTTCCCCTGTCCATTTCTCTCTCCCTTTTTCTCTCTCCCTCTCTTTCTCCCCCTCTCCCTATCTCTCTCCCTGTTTCTCCCCCTCTCATCTCTCTCTTTCTCTCTCCCTCTCCCTTTTTCTCTCTCCCTCTCCCTTTTTCTCTCTCCCTCTTTCTCCCCCTCTCATCTCTCTCTTTCTCTCTCCCTCTCCCTTTTTCTCTCTCCCTCTCCCTTTTTCTCTCTCCATTTCTTTCTCCCCCTCTCCCTATCTTTCCCCCCTCCCTCTCTCCCACTCCACCTCTCCCTCTCATCTCCCTCTTTCTCTCCCTCTCATCTCCCTCTTTATCCCCCTCTCCTTCTCCCTCTCCAGGATAGCGATGGTCCGGAGGAACATGTTCCAGAAGGGAGAAGAGCACAGCCGTCCCAGTGGCTTCTGGGGGATGATAAAGAGCGTGACCTCATCCGCCCCGGGCAGTGAGAGTATCCTTTTTCATCTCCAGACAACCCAAATGTCCAAAGTAGTATTATAGTCCCCACCTCCAACCCTGCAGAATGAGGCGTCTTCCCTTGCCCAACAGGGTATGCCATCTATAACCTGGCAGCCCTTATATCTAGCACCTGAGAAGGGGAACGGGAGCATTGGCTTCCCCATACACCGTGTAGTAATGGGAATTAGTGTCCTTCACTCCTCTCTCAGACCTGTCTCAGATCCAGCAAGAGGTGGACGCTCTGGAAGAACTGAGCCGTCAGCTGTTCCTGGAGACTGCCGATCTTCACGCCACTAGGGTAAGGTCCGTCCAGCCGCCCCTCATACCACCGCTATAACCGAGGTTCAGAACTGCCCTCCACCATTTAGTGGTTTGAGGAATGGGTGAAAAATATTCTGCATCATTCGGTCCTCAGACCTCTCTGATCCACCTGGCGGTCAGGCAGGGACCGGAGATGGCTTCCATACACCATGAAGTGTACAGATGACATCCAACTTTTGGAAGAAGAGATTTTTAGCTCATCTAATGGTTGCACACAACCCTCACACCCCAGCTACAATATATAGACCGGATCCCACTGTAATAATATCCTTCTGATTTATACGTGTGACCGTTCTGTTCTCTCTGCAGGAGCGGATTGAATATTCCAAAACCTTCCAAGGAAAATACTTCAATTTCCTGGGCTACTTCTTCTCCATATACTGCGTGTGGAAAATCTTTATGGTAAGATGTCCTTTTTATTATCAGACCCATAGGGCGGTATCCAATCACCTGCGGTCATTGGCTGCAGACTGCGCTGAGGGCTATCCAATTAGCTCACACAGGAAAAAACAAATCCCCAAATGCAGCCCTGTTTTCAAGTGAAAACTGGGGACAGCGACCAGTGTAAGGGCTCAGGTATCACCGAACCTGTGTGTTCTCGGGAGAAAACGTATATTTTTTCCATGTGCCCAAATCGCATTACCCGAAAGGAAATCGAAGGTCTGCTTTTCCCTCCTATTGTTTGTTTGCACTTAGGCCTGATTCAGCCCAGCCAGCTGTCGACTTTATTACTGTCGACTTGCCGACTCATCCCTTTTAAAGATGCAGGGAGCTAGAATGAACACTACTGTATGTGACAGCGCGATCTCCCTTGACCCTTCCTCCAAGCTGTTGTGAAACTACACATCCCAGCATGCCTTGCCACAGTATTAGCATTCCCTAATAGCCAATATGTGGCAAGGCATGATGGAACTTGTAGTTTCACAACAGCTGGAGGGCCACAGTTTGGCAGGCTAAGTGGTCTCTGGGTGGTGCAGGCTGGGCGGTCGCTGTGTGATGCAGACTGGGCGGTTGCTGGGTGGTGCAGGCTGGGCGGTTGCTGGGTGGTGCAGGCTGGGCAGTCGCTGGGGGTGCAGGCTGGGCGGTTGCTGGGTGATGCAGGCTGGGCGGTGCAGGCTGGGCGGTTGCTGGGTGGTGCAGGCTGGGCGGTCGCTGGTTGGTGCAGGCTTGGCGGTGCAGACTGGGCGGTCGCTGGGTGGTGCAGGCTGGGCGATCGCTGGGTGGTGCAGGCTGGGCGGTCGCTGGGTGGTGCAGGCTGGGTGGTCGCTGGGTGGTACAGGGTGGGTGGTCGCTGGGTGGTGCAGGCTGGGCGGTCGCTGGGTGGTGCAGGCTGGGCAGTTGCTGGGTGGTGCAGGCTGGGTGGTCGCTGGGGGTGCAGGCTGGGCGGCGCAGGCTGCGTGGTTGCTGGGTGGTGCAGGCTGGGCAGTCGCTGGGTTTGCAGGCTGGGCGGTCACTGTCTGTTTCTTTGTTCTTCCCAGGCCACAATCAACATAGTATTTGACCGAGTCGGAAAGACCGATCCGGTCACGAGAGGGATTGAGATCACCGTGAATTACCTGGGCATACAGTTCGACGTAAGGACGACTTTATAAAGTTCTTTAATATGCATCTAATAGAATAGTAATTATATCACAGTCTCTGTTCCTGTGAGCATTGATCGGAAGGGAGATAACACTGAAGGAAATGGACACAGTGATGGTATAATCACAGAACATTCACTGCCCTTGTCTTAACCCTTTGAGTGCCAACGTTGCTCACAACGACTGTTCTTTTACTATAAATAAATGCCAGTACAGCCCAGTCGATTAATTGAAGTTTAGTTAAATATTGCACCCAAAAAAAAAACAGTCGCTGTGAGCGGCGCCGGCATTTTTAAAGGATATTTTGAGGATCACTCACAGCAACATTGGCACTCAAAGGGTTAATAAAACCCCCCGTTTGCTTGGCACTTGTTTTCTCACCTATAATGACAAATTCCCTTGGCACTCAAAGGGTTAACCACCTTTCCTTGCCTGAAGATGGCAAAACGCGTCTGGTCTCCATCGTCCAGCAGTGGCAATAGAGGGATAGTTGCCCTTTAAATCCCATTTATACATCAGCAAAGTGTATACTGAGATAACCTTATGTAATCAGGCAGCAGGGATATAATCAGACGGTATAACTGCAATATAATGAGTCCTTTGCCTTGTACTGGAGATTATATGGGTGTTAGTATCACTTGGATCCGTACTGTGTATAGATGTGTCAGCCTGTAGGCATGTGACACCTGATAAAACCAATGTGAGTATTTGTTTGAATGGCACATGCAGCATTATTATGTATAAATCAGTGTTTCTTCCCGTCACCATAGGCCAGAGATCGTAGGGTCACACAGTGACATGTAACATGCATGTATTGTGCATCACAAGGATAGAGCACGCCTTATATATGTCCTGATTTTTCTACACAGGTCAAGTTCTGGTCCCAGCACATCTCCTTTATCCTTGTGGGAATCATCATCGTCACATCCATCAGGGGCTTACTGATCACTCTCACTAAGGTCAGTAATGTTAGAGGACAACTCCATATCTGTGCATAGGACTATGCAGTGGCGGATCCAGGGTTGGGGGATATCAGGGTACTACTGCTATTGACTCGTGGGGCAAGGAAAGCGCAAAGACTGCTGTTGCTCAGTGGTAGCATCTTCCAGCCCAGCATAGACTGCTGTGCGCTGCTGAGGTTCTGGGGCATCTTGCGTTATCCCTGCCTGATGTTTCCTGCTGTGAGCCAACAGTGGTAGTGTGCAGGAGTACTTGGGGGTCTTACATACACTCTGATAGATCATGCATCTGACCTCTGGTAACAGATAGGGCAGGACTTGTATTTACAGAAGAATCACAGGAAAAAGGGGGCAGATGGATTAAGTTTGGAGAAATGATAAAGTTGTTAGTGCCAAGAGAGGCAAGGAGAGAAAGAAAGTTTGCGTCCGTCTCTCACCAGCCTGGGTGCCGGTCAAGTGTGCACACCACGTGACATGGCAGGGTTCCCCGACGTACGTTTCGCTGCGCTTCGAGGACCTCCAGGACGAAGCGCAGCGAAACGTACGTTGGTGAACCCTGCCGTGTCACGTGGTGTGCACACATGACCGGCACCCAGGCTGGTAAGAGACGGAAGCAAACTTTCTTTCTCTCCTTGCTCTTATATCACTCTCTACCATCCCTAATCCCCTTTTCCCCATAAATCTACAGAAATTATAAAGTGGAAGGTGCTAAAGCAGCAGACTATTAGCTCCTAACTGTCAAGTTACAGATACGTGCGTTCGGCGGGGTGGAGTTAACCTGCTCCCTAAGCAGTGAATATACGCAGCCTAGCGAGCAGGTCTGAATTACCCTCTTAATGCCCAAGGCACGTGGGTGGCCGGGTGCTTGTAAGAAGGTAAATAGCACGTAACAGACAGGGCTGTACAGTTAGTCCAGGGACCAGCGGCAGGCAGGGCAGAGCCCTCGGGGTGGATGTGATACTCGCGGCACTAATGTGTCTTTCTGTTGTTGCCGCCGGCACCTTTGTGTTACTGATTTAGCGGCAGTCGCACGATACAGCGCGTAGTTGTACATTTTGGCGGGAGGATGCGACAGAGTCACCACCACTATATCACTGACACTGAGGTTGCTACTTTACTCCTCTCTCCGGGGATGTGTTGTCCCTTTACTATTATGTTATTATTACAGCACAGTTATATTATTACAGCACTGAGGTTCCACTATATAAATCATATTTATACCTTTCCCGGGGTGGGTTACTATGGACGTTTGTGTTGTCCGAGTCTTTATGGATTGCGGAGTGTTCAGAAACCGGCCTCTCGTCACATTTATTTATGCGGATAATTGTTGCTTTGTCCTCAGTTCTTCTACGCCATCTCCAGCAACAAGTCTTCCAATGTGATTGTTCTCCTGCTGGCCCAGATCATGGTGAGTAGATGGGTCTCTGTCTGGTGGTTGTACATTTGTGCTGTGTGTACGCGTGCTGTGTGTGTGTGTACAGCGTCCGCCCTGACATAACCGTACATGTAATAATATCGTACTAATGTGTCCGGGACACACAGTATATAATTATTGGTGTTTGCATGACTTTTAAACAGCCATCTGTAGGGCATAGGCGAATCTAAGGGGTGGTCCGGGGGTGCACCGTACCACCCATTAGACTGCCCGGCTCCTGTACCTTTAAATATATTTTCTGCCGCCGCTGCCCGGATTTAACATAAAAAACATGGACACAGGACCCGGGAGGGCTGCGCGCATGCCCGACTGCACGCAGCTCCTCCCATGGTCCTTTGCGGAGAGTGCACCACCTGACCTTGGGCGGCGCCAGCTCCCTTCGTGTCCTCCTCCTCCTCCGTCCTTCCATGTGCTGCTGCGGTGGGGGCTAGCGCGCACGTGTGTTTGTGTGCGCAGCAGCCAGCACAGGGTCCGGGTCACGCGGCAGCGGCGATACTGAGAGAGACTGCCCCCGAGTCCTAACTCCTCTCCCTCTGGGCGCCGGTAAGTGCAGTGAGAGTGACTCACTGACACTATGATTTCTCTCTATTGTGATTGACTTGCTTTTATAACCAAAAAAACGCTGTAATCTGTCCCAGTGCCCTGCCCAGTGCCCAGCAATGGCTTTTATTAAAAAACAACAACCGCTGTAATCTTTCTCAGTGCCCTGCCCTGAAATATTACAGGTTTTTTTTTGTTATGAAAGCCCATTGCTGGGCACTGGGCAGGGCAAAAATGTTCAAAGCAATAATAAATGAATCTGTGGACATGGCACATACCCCCACAGCGGTGAAAAAATGGGGGAGTGGCTTGTTCTGTTAAGCCACACCCCTCAAATGAGGCCACACCCCTTTTAGACCACACCCATTTTTGCGCAAAACCATTATCTCTAGTCTGGGACCACTCATTAGCATATTTCTAGATTCGCCTATGCTGTAGGGGGCAGTAAGCCCGCGTTGTCCCTGCTTTGTGCATATTTAGGCCGAATGCAAAGGCAAAACTGCCCCCCCCCCCCCCCCCCCTGCAGGATCGTACGGATGGTCCAGGTGCAGATTTAACTAAAGGAGTATGGGTTATTGGGTTGGCCCAATTTAGGTCCACATGCATTGGGTTGATCACTGAAGGTCGACACCTGAAACAGGTCGACATGGCTGTGGTTTGAAGGTCGACTCAAGCATTAGGTCGACAGTGGGAAGATCGACAGTCATAAGGTAGACATGAGTTTTTCACATTTTTTGGGGCTCGAATGTCTACACAGTTGACATGGACACTGTCTAAGTCAGTGGTTCTCAACCTCGGTCCTTAAGGACCCCCAACAGTGCATGTTTTCCTGGTAACCCAGCAGGTGCACTCATTACTCACTGACACATTTTAACAGATCCACAGTTGGAGCTAATTACTTCACCTGTGATTCTGTGAGGAGACCTGGAAAACATGCACTGTTGGGGGGGTACTTGAGGACCGAGGTTGAGGACCAAGTGTACCGCGTACCATCTCCTGGCTCGCTGCACTATTTTATTCTCCCACCGCGCTGTAGTGGATGGTAGGGCATGAAATACCACCTGTCGACCGTCCCGTTGTCAAACTTATGCTTGTCGACCTTAATCATGTCGACCTATTTTACTTGTCAACCTAAGGCCTGTTGACTTAATGCACGTCGACCTTAATACGGTCAACCTTCTGACCGTGTTCCAACTAAACCCAACTCCGTAGACTGAACAGTGACCTTGCTCCGCCCCTCCGTTACGTTACGCACCGCGCCGTGTGACCTTTTCTTTCACATTTTTGGGTTCTTTAAGCCCAAAGCTCTCAGTAGGGTGCAGGT
The DNA here is from genome assembly GCF_055691185.1 of Crinia signifera. NCBI lineage: Eukaryota > Metazoa > Chordata > Amphibia > Anura > Myobatrachidae > Crinia > Crinia signifera. Next base: position 16,060,321 of record NC_139218.1, on the reverse strand, counting down.
AGGACAGGGTCGCCCTCTGGCCTACACTATCGCTGTCACGGTTATGTCCTTGTACACTACTGATGCAGTCGCATCAAACATCCCTTCTCGGCGCACCAGATCCCGAGCTATTCTGCGCCAAGATTCTGTTTTTGTGCGAATGTGCCTCTTAATCACGATGCGATGCGTCAAAACCGCTTCACGAGACTGCGCTGATAAATGTAAACTGCGACCCATGTATATCTGTGTGAGTCTGTATAGGAAGTGCTACGGTGCAGATCCAGACTCAGTCGCACACAGATGTACAAGAGTTGCATCTCAAGTTGATCAGCGCAGTCTCAGGTTTTGTCGCATTGCGGTTGAGATGCAAATTCACTAGCGAATATGTGAAAAAGGCGATCGGTCACTTGTGCCAGGCGTCTCATATTGAGGCTCGATGTATGAGGACACATATGTATGTCACATTGTCTCCCCGCATCTCCCTGTCACCTCTGTGATACCGTCTGTGACCGGTCCCCACCCCCCGATCTCTTCTGCACTTCGCCTTTGTAATCAGTAACATTTATGTTAATTATTGACTTTGAGCACAAATTTCCAGTCCTAATGGTGCAGCGGCAGCAGCCAGAACACACCCGTCCTCCAAGACCCAGGATTGCAGCACCTTACTGTCTGTGCTTCTGCCATCTGATCCTCTGATTAAAGGGCACCTGCCAGCTGCGTTTATTAAAGGGAACCTGCCAGCTTTTATTAAAGGGCACCAGCCAGAGGCCACTGAGGTGCCTCCGCTCTCGAGATGCCTTGGCGATCCCTACAGAGCACCTTTGAGTGAGGACAAGTGGAAGTATCTGCAGAGATGTCTTGGGTTAGATTTACTTCTAGATTGGTTGCCTTGGGCAACACCACTACTTTTAATTTGTAGACACTTGAGTAAATCTACCCCCTTTGTTTAAACTGTTCACGTTACCAACAACCAACCCTTTCATTCAATGCAAACTTCCTGTTATTCTCCTAACATTCTATTTGGCGCAGGCTCAGTCGCGGTGCGGACATTCTGGTCATGTGAACGAATCTGCAGGAACATTCATCCCAAAGCTGGCGTATCTGTGCCACTCCCATAGTAATGCATACAGCCTATCAGAGTGTTAAAATGTTCCAGGTCCGAGCCAATCAGAGGAGAGGACTGCCCAGAGCATTAGGACGTTAGACCAATCTGTAACTGATCGGATCATTAACAGTAATAGACTGACTGATCCCACTAACCGGCAGCCAGTTAATATTCTGCAAATCCTATGTATAAGTGTCACTGAGTTCATACTTTGTATTCCAGGGAATGTACTTTGTGTCGTCGGTGCTCCTGATCCGGATGAGCATGCCCCTGGAGTACCGCACCATCATCACGGAGGTGTTGGGAGAGCTTCAGTTCAACTTCTACCACCGCTGGTTTGACGTCATCTTCTTGGTCAGCGCCCTTAGCAGCATCCTCTTCCTGTACCTGGCGCACAAGCAAGCCCCCGAGAAACACATGGCGTATAGCTCCTAATGCTGACCCCGCACCGGGCTAACAGGTGTCTCCTGGGGCGACGAACATCTGCCCTGCAGCCCTGGCAGGAGACCCGTCCGGTGACTATGATCTGTAATCTGGCTACAGAAGAGAGACTTTGCCAGAACGCGATACACTTACTGGTTTACGCGATACACTTACGGTCTCTGCATACATGCTATTGGCCACCAGGACCGGCTGCGACTTCCACGTGTTCTCCCGGCTCCCAGTTATTTCTTAAAAGTTTTAAAACTGTAGTTAGTACAAACACTTTGCTATGCACTATACCACTGAGCTGGAAGAGTCCCACACGGGGAGCCACGGAACAGTGAGAGGACTTTGCGTGCGGTTCCCTCCTTCCGTTAGGTCACGTGGCTCATGAAGTTGTCTCACTGCGGTCGTTCACACTTGTCCAGCGTTGGACCCATCCTGCCGATTACGCCGGTACTGGCTAGGATAACATGCCTGATTATGGAATGAATCTCCCATGATCCTTAAATTAAAAACGCGGTAGATCGAAAATGAAAATGAATTGTCCCTAAGGTGCCTGGAACCGGCAGACCCAGTATCCCATCATCAGAAATAGACGGACAATCCCATTAAAGGGTTTGCAAACCATAAAACTCGTCGCACTTAATTGGCCACCTGGATTTTGATTTCTGCTTTTACCGTCGCACATACACCACGGATTTCATAAATTATATTTAGCGCTCATTAACGACCTATCAATTAATTAAGGCTGGATGTTATTTTACTTCTGAATCAAATGCTGGGATACTTGAAGGGTATTTGATCCTGTTTGTAGCAGGTTTGTTTTGTTATTAAATAATTTTGTTTTACAAATATGTCATTGGTTGTTTGATTGAGCCAGATATATGGTACCGCCAGCGTCTATAGGGAGCGGTGGTGGCAGTATTTATAGCAAAAGGCTGGGGTGATAGATCAGCTTTGGTGCTGCATGATCCTCGTATTTTTGCACACCTCTATATGGTTGCATTTGTGAGGAGGTGGAAGGTCTGTAAAGGCCCATACACTGTGGGCTTTCCCCACAGCCATGAATTCGATCATCGCTGTCCATACACGCTGGGCATAGTCGCCCAGTGTGTATGGAGCTTAAGCCTAAGCGGAGGGCTTTATGGTCATTTCCACTCTACAAAACCTCTTCAGTTTAATAGCTGCTCAGAAAGTGGCTCTTCCCTGCATTCTGTATACTACTAATGAGACGCATTTTGCACTTGGGCGGTGAAATGCGTTTTTCAGCTAATATTAAGCATTTTGATAAAACCTTTTACATCCGTAAAAAGAAACAGTCCTGATGTCCGCTTACTGGGGCTCTGTAACTTATAAATTAGAATAGGTAAGATGTAAGATCATGGATATTTTATTTAGGGAAGGGGGTATGTTATTTCTTAATTTGTATTGACAAACATTTTTCTCTGCATTTTAGACAGATTAGGACGGATCATCGCGCCTCATAAATATATGCACTGGTGCACTTTTATTGGGGATGTCACTTTTAGGGGCTGATTCAGCCCTTGTCGCTGCACTGCGAATCCCAGCCCAAACGATTATTGGTTCATAGTGCACAAGTGCCAGGTCTTTCCGTGAACAAAGCCAGCAATGGCTCGTCATTGCCGGCCGTTCGCAAGAAGATTGACAGCCGTCCGCTGTTAGTGGGGGTGTTTTCTGGGAGCGCCTCAGGAATAACGCCTGCATCTCCCGGCCATTGGGAGAGCGGGCCACTGACTTCAGTGATCATGCACCAGCCAAATCAGCTGTTTGAAAAATGGCAGTTGGGAGTTGATTGGCTGGTGCGTTATCACTTTTCTCTTTATCTCCACTTCACCTGGCTTAATACATCTGCCCCCAATGTTCTGTGGAATCTGGGGTTATATTATATGACGCACACAAGCCATAAAGGGAAACCTTGTATTTTATTTATATCTAGGAATGAAGTGATCGTATTGTACCAGGTTACATTATTACAGAACAGCTGTCCGGACTTCAGATTAACAATACAATCAGGTCAACCTCTATTTGTCGACATGCATTATACCGACACGGTCAACGTGGTCACTGGAAACATCTTATAATGGTCCGCATTAAGTTTTTCATGGTTTTTTTTTTAACTTTTTTTTTCATGTCGACCTTTCTGCGATCTTTTGCTTGTGTTGACCTTTTCCCATTGTCGACGCTATGCTGTGCCTGTCAACGTTTTGGAGTCAACCTAATAAGTGTCGACCCCATGAACACAAACCCCTTATCCACTAGTAGGGTAATCAATAAACTGGGAAGCGGCCCATTCAATTATAATCATATCGCAGCTCAGACAGTGACGCCACCTGGTGGACAATTTCTTGCGAGTCCGTCCAGGAATAGAAGTGACTGAGCGGGGATCGCGCAGAGGCAGTGCGCCATTTACACAGCGCCAGCTCCTGGATCTGTGATCTGTAAGTGGTTATAAAGCGGTGTCATCGTCACTTTCTTTCTTGGCTGGCGGATCCTGTGATGTTTTATTCTCCTGCGACATAATAATAAGATTACCGTTAGGTTATTTTACTAAGAACTACGGTAAGATCAAAGTAAACACATAAAGGGGATTTCCATGGAATGTCACAGTATAGATATTAAATATTAGGACACTAGGCTATATACTGTACGTGAGAGGGTAAATGCCGCCCTTAAATTGCTGGGCGTTCCCCCTGCTTTCCCACCATGCCCGCCCACTATTCAGCGAACGGCCTGAGTGTGCATTACAAATCCTAGTGGGCCCAGAATGCCAGGACATACTGGTGCTTGTAGTTCTAGACACCCCAGTATACTCAGACATATACACTATGGGTGGGGCTTGCTGGGACCGGTTGTAAAAACAAATCTGGAATTATAATTTAAACTATGGCACCACACCCACTGTGCCAGAGGAGTTTGGGGGGAGTGCTTGTGATTTCAGCTCTTTATTTTTGGAAGGGGCCTACATTTCTAAGGGTAATCCAGTTCTGTGCTCATCAGGTTGGGGCGGAGTGACGGTTATAATGAGGTGGATGTATTAAGTCCGGTGAAGTGATAAAGTTGTTGGTGATAACGCAGCAGCCAATCAGCTCCTAACTGTGAAGTTACAGGCTAGGTTTGAAAAATGAGAGGAGCTGATTGGCTGCTGTGTTTTCTCCTTCCACTTTATCACTTCTCCAGGCTTGATTGCAAATCGGAGCGCTTACTCACCAGTGCGATTGGCTCAGTCGCGGGCTTTGCGTTGGGCTCAGTCTTGGGCTTTGCGTTTGGTTCAGTCGCGGGCTTTGCGTTTGGCTCAGTTGCGGTCTTTGCGTTTGGCTCAGTCGCGGGCTTTATGATTGGCTCAGAAGCTGGCTTTGCGTTTGGCTCAGTTGCTGGTTTTGTGATTGGCTCCGATGCTGGCTTTGCAATCGGCTCAGTCGCTGGTTTTGCCTGGCTCGCTTGCGGTGTCAGATCAGCGACGGGAGCACTTTTGGTTGCCGGTAGAGGTTCGGCCATGGATGCTGTTATTTGGATATTCTGTGCCTTGTAGTGTTCATGACCTTCTGGTGAAACAACCAGTAGTGTGATCTCAGCTCCTGCCTGTTTGATCCTCATCACAACGTCATCGTACGCCTCCGCCATTACGTTGATGCCGTTCACTTCCAACAGGATGTCGTCTTCTCTTACCCCGGCCACGTCGGCTGGGCCGCCCTTCCCAACCTGCCAAGTGCAGAGAGATTGTGAGAGCAGAACATCTGACATTAACAAAACAATATTATTTAGGCTTCAGCCAAATGCTGACCTCTGACCCGGAGGACCGTGATAAATACCGGTTATGGTACAGGAGATCTACAGTCAAAAGTGCGACAACTATCGGTCAATAGTCAAAACGTCTACATGTTTGTTTGTTTGTGTCTATGTCGGCATAAGTGTACTGCGTACCCAAGCTTGCCATGCTTCGGGCACGCGCTCTCTTTGTGATCAGCATGCTATTATAATCTGACTCTTTGCGCATCTAGTTTTTTTTTTTAAATCATGAAAAACGCTGGTCGCCCTCTACCAACCTTTTTCGGTACTTGTGTATTATCTGGGCGCCTGATTTTTTGATTGTATGCCTTAACTTAAGGCATACAATCAGATGCCATGGACCCGATTTTTTGTGGAAAAATGTAAAAATCGCGTCGATCACATCGCATGCGATTTGGTCACATACAATGCGATCAACGCAATTTTTACATTGGATCCAATGTTAAATGGAGCGCAGCGAGCCACCGAGGGTACGTGGATAACTTAACATGTATTCCGCATCCCCTTGCGGGGCTCGCTGCGCTCGCCACGCTTCGGGCTCGTATTCCGCGTCCCTTTGCTGCGCTCGCTACACTATATAAAATCAACTCCACACCGACGTGGATAGTGGGGGTATGAAAAAGTCGGAGGACACGTACCGCCGCCCCTCACGGGCTCGCTGCGCTCGCCACACTTCGGGTTGGCGTTGATCGCGGCGTGGCGTTAACAATGTTGGGGCATTGTTAACCATCAGGGTGCTTAGACAGTTAAAAATGGGGTCTGGGGGGCATTTAACATTGGATCCAATGTAAAAATCGGGTCCATCGCATCGCATGCGATTTGGTTGCATGCGATGCGATCGACCCGATTTTTCCGACCCGATGAAAAAAATCGGGCGCCCAGATAATACACAAGTACCCCTTTTTCATGTTGGCCTTTTGACAATGTCAACTTTTTGACTGTCAACCTATAGTTGCTCTATACACTGCATATCTAATGACGCAATACCTAAATACTGAGAGTAATCGGACTGATATATTACATATACACTAACAGCGGGGCCTCCTCTATAAAAGTTTTAGTCACTTCCCAAACCTATGAGGTAAATTTGCTAAAGCTTCTGAAAATGAAAAAAGCCATTCTTATGATGTAGACCACAGGTTCTCAAAGTCGGTCCTCAGGACCCCACACAGTGCATGTTTTGCAGGTCTCCTCACAGAGGGCCTTATTCTGGTTGGTTCGGATGGCTCCGAATGCGTCCGGACGGCTGATGGTTGGTGTTTGCGCATGTGCAGCGGCGAATCTGCGCATGTCTGAATGCCGCGCACGTCCGAATACGGTGTGAATTCTGTACAATCCGAGCAGGGGGTGGAGAGGGGCGTGAAGGGATGTTTGGTCTCATTACCATATGCGGACGCCCCGCGTTTCATTGGCATTCCCATGAAAACGCTGGGCGTACATATGGTAATCCGGTGCTGACGCACGTGTGGGGGCGGACACCTGACATAGTCGGATGCCAGCTGCCCGCCCAGATCCCTGCTTTCACACTGAGAAATGTCCGAGTGGTCTGGAGCACTCGATGCGGCCTGACCGCTCGGTCCATCATTCGATGTTCGGTGACCATCGGAGGATGGGGGTGGTTCCCACAGATGGAGGAGGTGTTCGCATGGAAAATCCACTCGTGGTCCGTTCGTTCGGCGTCTTACCGCATTCGGACGGTGTGAGCGATCCGTACGGTAGGCGGGGCTAAGAACACTCGGTTCCAGTCCGCAAATACGCATCCATCCGAACCAACCAGAATAAGGCCCAGAATCACAAGTGAAATAATTAGCTCCACCTGTGGATCTTTTAAAATGTGTCAGTCACTAATGAGTGCACCTGTAGGGGGACCTGGGAAACGTGAACTGTGTGGGGTCCTGGGGTGTGGGTAAAAAAACGGACCTGGGCAAGACCCCGGAATGCCGGACTGGACATCAAAGACTGCATTCGGGAGCTTGTAGTGTCCGGTCCGGGGGGTCCTGTCCGAGGGGCTGCCTGTGACCGCTGTCACCAGGGAGAGGACGAGGGAGAGAATGAAGCCTCCCTGTATGGTCCGGACCACACGGGGAAGCTGTAATCCCCCATGTCCCTGGTAAAAGATATCACAGGCATCCCCCCCGGATGGGATGGGACCAGACACTACAAGCTCCGGAATGCAGAGTTTGATGTCCGGTCCGGCGTTCCCTGGTCTTGTCCGGGTTCGGTTTTTACTTAGTCCCGAGTTTGGGAACCACTTATGTAGATAAACCTAAGTCTTCTAAATAATAATCGGGACAGGAGATAGATGGAGGAAGTTATGAGCTTGGACCCATGCTCAGTCCTGTTGGGCAGAGGTTTCAGTACGCAAGGCCGATGTTCACGCCAATGTGCGACTATCGGTAGACTGTGCATGGGACGCGATTGCGCAGAGCAGGGTTAAAAGGACCACTGTGACGCTGCAGCGCGGACGTCATTACACAGTGAAAGGGACTATTTGGAGGACGTACCTGCTTCAGATATTGCCCCGAGACTTCTTTGATGGCGTTCAGGTTGAAACCAAAACCGGAGTTCCCTTTTTTCAGTCTGCAGAGTCTGGGCTTGTGGATTGGGTCCAGGGACGGAGCCGCTGCTGCTGGTGTTGGTGCTGGTGCTGCCGCTGCTGCTGGTGGTGCTGCCGCTTGAGTTGGTTTGGGGGCTGGTGTTTCTGTTGGTTTTGGAGCTGCTTCTTTTACTGGAGTGGGAGCCGCTGATTGTTTTAAATAGATGAAGGGAGAGAGTCCGGCCTGAATGACAAAGCACAGAAGAAAGTGTTATATAATCCATACTTATATAGCGCCGGCAAACTCTGTTTGCTGTTGGGAACAAAACTAATTAAACAAGGCTGAGTAATAACAGACAGAGAAAGAGGTAGGAGGGCCCTGCTCGTCGGCTTACAGGCATATTGTTTTCTTATACATGATGATGTACTGTATGTATCAGCATTCTTGTCGTGGCGAGATCATGCATTTATAAGATGCTCAGATGCTGCAAATATCCTCGATAGAATGATATCTATTGGCGGATCCAGTAGGGGGCGCTAAAGGTGGCAGCAGCCGTGTGTGATAGAAGTCAGTCAGCACCACAGACAACTTAACCAGGTCTTTGGTTTATTAGCCAGGCAGAACAGGTTTGCAGGATGACACTGTGTTAAGGCAGCAGGTAAGTACAACTGGTACACAATGCACATATATATAACCGATGATCCGACCAAGAAGGGAAAGGAAAGAACAGACGGTGTGCAGACAATTAGGAGCAACTACGTTTAACATTGATTGTTCTCTGAGGTATATTTACTAAGATGGGAGTTCTATTGAAGATGGAATGTTGCTCAAAGCAACCAATCAGAATGGACTTATTTATATAGCACCTTCTAGAATAAGGGTCGCCAAACTGGTCCTCGAGATCAAGCACTGGTCCACGTTTTGCAATCACCTAACTGTGCACAGCTGTAGTCATTACTAACTGTCACATGTCCCAGATCACCTAGCTAGTGCACAGCTGTAGTCATTACTAACTGTCACATTCCCCAGGTCACCTAGCTGGTGCACAGCTGTAGTCATTACTAACTGTCACATGTCCCAGACCACCTAGCTGGTGCACAGCTGTAGTCATTACTAACTGTCACATGTCCCAGATCACCTAGCTAGTGCACAGCTGTAGTCATTACTAACTGTCACATTCCCCAGGTCACCTAGCTGGTGCACAGCTGTAGTCATTACTAACTGTCACATGTCCCAGATCACCTAGCTGGTGCACAGCTGTAGTCATTACTATCTGTCACATGTCCCAGACCACCTAGCTGGTGCACAGCTGTAGTCATTACTATCTGTCACATGTCCCAGACCACCTAGCTGGTGCACAGCTGTAGTCATTACTAACTGTCACCTGTCCCAGACCACCTAGCTGGTGCACAGCTGTAGTCATTACTAACTGTCACATGTTCCAGAACACCTAGCTGGTGCACAGCTGTAGTCATTACTAACTGTCACATGTCCCAGATCACCTAGCTGGTGCACAGGTGTAGTCATTACTAACGGTCACATTTCACAGATCACCTAGCTGGTGCACAGCTGTAGTTATTACTAACTGTCACATTTCACAGACCCCCTAGCTGATGCACAGCTGTAGTCATTACTAACTGTCACATTCCCCAGACCACCTAGCTGGTGCACAGCTGTAGTCATTACTATCTGTCACATGTCCCAGACCACCTAGCTGGTGCACAGCTGTAGTCATTACTATCTGTCACATGTCCCAGACCACCTAGCTGGTGCACAGCTGTAGTCATTACTAACTGTCACCTGTCCCAGACCACCTAGCTGGTGCACAGCTGTAGTCATTACTAACTGTCACATGTTCCAGAACACCTAGCTGGTGCACAGCTGTAGTCATTACTAACTGTCACATGTTCCAGAACACCTAGCTGGTGCACAGCTGTAGTCATTACTAACGGTCACATTTCACAGATCACCTAGCTGGTGCACAGCTGTAGTTATTACTAACTGTCACATTTCACAGACCCCCTAGCTGATGCACAGCTGTAGTCATTACTAACTGTCACATTCCCCAGACCACCTAGTGGTGCACAGGTGCAGTCATTACTAACTGTCACATTTCCCAGATCACCTAGCTGGTGCACAGCTGTAGTCATTACTAACTGTCACCTGTCCCAGACCACCTAGCTGGTGCACAGCTGTAGTCATTACTAACTGTCACATTCCCCAGACCACCTAGTGGTGCACAGGTGCAGTCATTACTAACTGTCACATTTCCCAGATCACCTAGCTGGTGCACAGCTGTAGTCATTACTAACTGTCACATTATCAAACATGCTGCATTCATTCATATTATAGATCTACAGGTTGCCTTAGACCAGTGGTTCCCAACCCTGGTCCTCAAGTACCCCCAACAGTGCATGTTTTGCAGGTCTCCACACAGAACCACAGGTGACATAATTAGCTCCACCTGTGGATCTCTTCAAATGTGCCTGAATAATGAGTGCACCTGCCGGGTGACCTGGAAAATGTGCACTGTTGGGGCTACTTGAGGACCAGGGTTGGGAACCCCTGCCTTAGACACATGAACTGTAGCTAGATCTTGAGGACAGGTTTGGCCACCCCTGCTCTAGAGAATAATAAATAGATTCCATTTGGTTGCCCAGAGCAACATCCCATCTTCAATAGGAGATTAAGCGGGGCCCTCCGGCTGCCGCCATTGATGCCCACATTTTGAGTACCTTGCTCCGATCGGTTGCTGTGAATCTGTGTGGCTATCACTAGGCCAGGACCTTCCAATAACTTGTGTGCACTCTACACCCCGTCCCATTAAAATTATCCCTCCCAAAATGGCCACCACATATCTAGCCTACTTGATAATTGTCTCCTGTCAGGCGGCGGACATTTTGAGAAGCATAGTTTCAATGGAACGGGACACAGACAAGTTATCTGCAGGTTCCAGTCTAGCAGCAATTGACTCCGCAGAACCCCAATGCCCAGATGATATCCAGCACCTCCAAGCCCCAGCAGACCTGTTACGCCAGCCCAGTGATATTATGGCTAGTGGTATAGCAGTGGTGATATACCGGAACACTCAAGGTCATTGGCCTAAGGGGGAAGTCCTTCGTCTATGGAGGACAGAGCTAAAGATCGGTGTTCTGGTCAAGCAGTACCACACAGGGATTGGTGGTCGCTCCTGCGGCAGGCTGGTGGTCAGTGATTGGACAGTGGGGAAGACACATTCATCTTGCAACGCGCTGATGTGTCCATGTAAACCTATACACACATTTCCAACAAGTACCAGTATCCCTCGTAAACCCTAATAACAAAAGACTCCACTTACTCAACGCCCATCTGTCTTTCCCCCTATTAGGGACACCTCACCTTAGCGTACAGTTCATCCGTTGCTTTGTCCGCCAGCAGCAGCGTGGCCTTGTTCCCTCCCTTCTGAATGGCTTCCACCACCTGCTCGTGTTGCACCTGCTCCACGCATTGCCCATTGACAGCGACAATGCGGTCATAGTCCTTCAGGTTCGCTTTCTCTGCCGGACTATTCGGATCAATCTCCACAATGAAATGACCTGTAAGCGACAGATTTGCAACAAAGATATTGGTGTTGGAACTTCCACCCGCCATTTACAGTGCATCACCATTGTGCTCTGGAAAATGTGACAGTTGTTAAACTCTTCGGGGTTAATTTACTAAGATGGGAGTTCTATTGAAAATGGGATGTTTTTTCACCACAAGCAGTAAAACATTTAACTGAAACTTAAACGAAAAAACTGGGTTTTTTTTGTCTACATTTTAACCATGTCGGCATAATGCATGTCGACATTTTGAACATATCGATATTGTGACTTTTGGCCAATAGTGGTGTGTATTTTGACTGTCGGTAAATCATACTGAACCCTTACACAATACAGGGGGCATCCTCCTAGTAGATATACAGTACAATGCAGATAACATTCTAATGAGCAATATTAATATCTGGAACATTCTAGTGATATACAATACAGGGAGCATGATATTGACTAAGATACAATACAGATACCATTCCAACGACCAATAAAAATACCTGGAGCATTCTAGTGATGTACAATACAGGGGGCATGCTAGTGACTGAGATACAATACAGATGACATTTCAATGACTAATAACAATACCTGGAGCATTCAAGTGATATACAATACAGGGAGCATGCTAATGACTAAGATACAATACAGATACGATTCTAATGACCAATAACAATACCTGGAACATTCTACTAGTGATATACAACACAGGAAATACTTTAGTGACAATAAAGAATACACAGAGCATTCTAGCTACAGATATACAATGCACGGAACATTCCAGTGACACATACAATATATGCAGAGTCTAGTTATTAATAAGCTGCATCCCCACCGCCAGCTACAGATGTGTCCACATACTGTACACCTAGCCTACTCAAACAGACCTTCTAGTTGCGTCATGCCATGGTGTGACTCTATAGCAGTGATGGCTAACCTTGACACTCCAGCTGATGTTGAACTACGCATCCCAGCATGCCCTGCATCAGTTTCAGCATGGCCAAATAGGATAACTGTAGCAGGGCATGCTGGGATGTGTAATTCAACAACAGCTGGCATGTCAAGGTTAGCCATCACTGCTCTATAGCACTGGGCATCTTTGCATGCAAGCTTTTATTATTAGGTGCACAAGCAGACCCTGCTGATTAAAATGATATGCAGCATGCCTATATTATGTGTGCAGCCGTGGCTGAATCTGCAGATGAAATGCCACATTACAGTGAAATGTACACAGAAATGAACTGATAAATCACATATTAGTCTGCAGTATTCAGTGACTGGTATGGGAGTGAGCCCATTTTAACCTTGTGCGGCCCCTGGACATTTGCCAGTCTAGGCACCCTGTAGTTACGCCTCTGCACAGTATTAAATCACAGCTACTGGGAAATGTTATACAGTTACTGATAATGTGCAATAGCCCATATCTTTTTTTAACTATTTAAAAGGGAGCTTCACACACTTTCCTTTAGTTCCCAGCTGGTAGTACAATGTTTAGCAAATTATTACTGTTGAACTCTTTGCTCTTTCGGCATAATGAGGACATATGGAAGTTCTCTAGCCTATTAACTTCTGAGCTAATCGTTTCAGCGTATAAGGGGCTCTTTTGTGTGGTGTAATGTGAATAAGAAGCACTAATGTGTAGCAAAATGTGTGGCATCGATTCAATTGGGGGGGTACTATTGTGTGGCCACACCCCTTCCTCATGAGACCACATCCCTATTTTTTGGATGCGTTAATTCGGCACGCGATGTCCTTATTAAAATTAGGGGTGCGGCACCAAAATGTACACTATAAGGATGCACACTATAATGGACCAGTAATGAGATTTACATTCTGTAGGATAGCAGCAATGCGGAGATCCCAGTAACGTATATTTGCATATATATGGTTAGGACACCAGCCGCTGCAAGCGGTATCTCCGATATGGTGGTCCTAACACTATATGATAATAATTCCCACTTATTGCTGCATAATAATAGGGTTCGGGTATAGTGGATCGACAGTGTCTAGATGGACAATTACGTGGCTAACCACTCTTGGTAGAACGTGTCGACAAGAGTTTTTCATGCTTTTTGGTGTCTATGTTGACAAATAAGTGTACCGTGTCCCCTTGCAACTTTGTAATATAACTCTATGCACACTTGGATGGTAAAGTGTGAACAAGTCGGTGTTAAGCAAAAAAAAAACCATGAAATACTTGTGTGTGTGACTTCGCTGATGTTCCTGACGATCAAACGCTTGCGTCTAACTTTCGCTACTGTCCAACTAGACACCTTTAGGCGCCTAGCTAGACGCATTCGGCCAAGAGTGGTCAACTACGTCATTGTCATTGAAGACACCGGCGATGGGCGTGCCCATAAAAATGCTCAGCATTCCCATGTTACCACAGTTGAGTCGATTCCTGACGTCAGCGCCTGACCCGAATTTGGCTATCTCCGGCCAAGATAAAAGTCAGTTCAGACTTATTTTTATCTGTAAGCACGGGGATTCGTGCGGCGGTGGGTGGCGTTCGGAAGGCCGGCGCGGGCAGTGTTTACCGGTTTGCTAGGCTGCGAAGATACGCAGCCTAGCGAAGAGGTCTGAATTAGACCCATTTTGTAATCTGTAAAACAGGTTTAAATCCAGTTACTGTAGTACACACCCAGCTACACTCTGGGCAGGTCCATTTTTATCAGTAGGTGGTATAAGGGCGCACCATTCATAGTCTGTATTACCTTTGCGGACTTTCTCTTGTCTCAGGTAAAAGCCGTAACCATCTGGGTTCTTAGTCATCTCCACCGTCCTGGGAGGGTTGGGCAGCAGCTGTACTGAAGCCTGGTCTGCAGTGACTTTCACTTTCTTTTGCTGGAAGTAATTATCTGTTTCCTTATCAACTACCAGGAACATCACCGAATCTCCAGACTCCTTTATCTGCAGGAAATGTGAAATAAAATCAGGGAAACATCTCAGACTGATATTCCCACAGCTGTTATTAGACAGTTTGGAGCACATCCCAAAAAAAGGGACAAAGTCTCATGGGAAAGGGGAATGGCTACTCAATAGTGCCCGAAATAGCAATTACGCCACATAGTTAGGCAAATGTATTCACATTACGCTACACAGTAGTGCTGCTTATTCACATTACTCCACCCCAAAAGTGCCCCTTATGCACATTACACAACACAAGAGCGTCCCTTAAACACATACCACACACTAGAGCCCCTTCTTCAGGTTACGTGGCACCGTAGAACTCATTATACACATTGTACCATACAGTAGTACCCCTTATAAGCATTATGCAACACAGTAGTAGTGACCTTTATTCATGTTATGCTGCACATTAGTGGACCTTATACACATTGTACCACACAATATTACCTCATAAACATTATTCCATACAGTAGTATCCCATATACACATTCTGCCACACAGTAGAGACCTTATTCTACTTATATACATTGTCACACAGTAGTATCTATTATTTATGTTACACCACACAGTCGTGCCCCATATACAAATTATGCACAGTAGCAGTTCTTCATATATAAATGATGCACAGTTGTAGTACTCCATATACATGTTACACCACACATAGTGCCCCTTCTTCGCATTATATCACAAAGTAGTAGTGCCTCTTAAACTTTGTGCCAAACATTAGTGCCCCTTATACACATTATGTTATACACAATTTCCCTTATTTATTTTACACCACACAGTAATGCCCCTTATTCACATTATGCCAGACAGTAGTAGCTCCCGTTACATATTATGCCACACAGTAGCACTTATTAAACTCATTACGCAACATAGTATTACATCTCATAATCATTATGTAATGCAATAATACCCCTTATACACATTATGCAACACAGTAGTATCCCTTGTACACATTATACAACACAGCAGTACCTCCTGTACACATTATACAACACAGCAGTACCTCTTGTACACATTATTCCACACAGTAATACCCATTATACAAATGATGCAATACAGTTGTATCCTTTATGCGGATGCGGTAAGAATGCAGATGTGGTAAGAATCCCAACAGCGGAATCTCAACAGCCAAAATCCCAATGGATTCTGACAGTAAATACTGGTATTAGGGTTAGGCTTAGGTACTAGAGGAAGGGTTAGGCTTAGGCTACGAGGGGTGGGGGTGTGGGGGGGGGGGTTAGGGTTATACTGTGGGAGATGATGGTTAGGGTTAAAATATTACCAGGATCTTATGGAATTCTGAGTGGTGGGATTCCGTTATCAGAATTCTAACCGCTAAGATCCTGAATGTCAGTATGCAGATACCATGTACCCCTTATACACATTACGCCACTTATTGACAATAAAAATACTAGTCCTGCTGCTAGTTTATTTGAAGTATAAAGTGAAGGCTATACACCAGTGGCGTACCTAGATATTCCTAGGCCCCATAGCAAAAGTTTGTAAAGGCCCCCTATTTAGCAACTGATGGTGATAAATGTATGTAAAACATATTACTTAGACAGCAAAGATGGGCCCCCTTCACCTCTGGGCCCCATAGCAGCTGCACCCATTGCACCTATGGTAGTTCCGCCCTTGCTATACACATTCAAATACAACTCCCTTGTACTGTTACTGTATTTGCTTTAGCATATATATACCTACTGGTCAACTTCCCTGGGATGTCAATGTTTCAGTGAGTTTCATCATAACTCAGATGCAGCACTCAACCCCACGCCAATAAATCTGTGATGAAAGCTCAGCCAGAAACTGACATTGTGACACTGCTGCAGGATACCACTCTCTCTAGAGATTTACAGACTCATACCACCTTCTTGTGCGCCCAACAGCTCCTGGGCGCTTTGTGAGTCTGGAGAGATTATGAAGTTCCTGCAGACACTGCTCTATACAATGTATTTTAGTACTATAGCAGTGCAACCACCCACCAGAGAAGGAACTGGTCGCACCTCTACTAAAAATATACATGCAGCAGGCACCAGTCTATTAAAGATTGTTATGGGAACATTTTTTGACAAAGGGCATCTGTGCTCTGTGCGGTGGTACTGACCGTGCCGCCTTAGTTACAGTTCTCCATATTCCATTATCTTTATATTACTAAAGGTATTACTCATTAGGTTAATTGATGTGGCCTGGGTGCACCCAATAATTAAGTATCCAACTAGGTGAGAGTAACTGCGGTGTATCCAAAGCACCGGTTTAATCCAAAGATCAACTGTAAATGCATTTGGTGAAATTTAGCACTGCCAAGCGGGTGCATCGGTGCCAATGCTATTGGGACCCAGACTCAGCAGTTTTCCAAATTCCCTGAATTGTCCGATAAGCAGTTGGCTTTGTCCCGATGCCCAGCCTGGCATTTCATTTTCAGCGAGTGACGTGTGTGTGTAGTGCATGTTAAAATGGTAAAGGGACACTGACTGTAATGTGGCATAATCTTAACGGGGCATTGTCATTTTGACTAATATGAACTGGAGGCACTGTAGTGTACAGTAGCTTAATATGAGCTGGGGGCAATTTAATGCGGCGTAATATCAATGGAGGGCACTGTAGTGTGGCATAAAATGAAGCCGGATTACTACAATATAGCATACATTATGAACTTGTGGCACTAAATTGTGTCATGATATAAACCAGGGGCACTGCAAGGCATAATGTGAATTGGGGGCACTGTGCGGCATAATGTACACCGGAAGCCCAATAATGTGGCATATGGTAAATAAGGCACTACAGAGAGCAAGTTCGCACAATGTCCTGATGATGGGCGCTCCCGTCAGCAACATCCTCCTTCATCTGTACATACAGGATGATGGATATATCTCTAGGGCATCCTATAACGGAGTGACGCTGTGAGAGCTCTTCTGCGCGGCCCATTCTGCTGCTACTGTGTCACCATGGAGATGGCGCGGCTGGGAATTATTCTTGTTCCTTACAAGATAAGTTTTATGAGACTCTCCTGATGTTGTTATATAACCTGGTTCCGCCGGCATCTGCGATACAATGAGTTTTTCGCCTTACCTGCGCGACTACTTCATCGTAGGAGTTGCCCTCAACATTCTTGCCATTCACTTCGATGATGCGATCACCTTGCTGGATGCCAGATTTAGCAGCGGGGCCCCCAGGAGTCGTGTCCAGGTACACACCAATGGTGCCTAGAACAGAACAGATAAGTCATTTGGAAGAGGACAGGCTGAATCGCAATATTAACATTATGCAGACGCACATTTTCCCCCACTGGGGGCGGCCAATTTGTGGGCTGGCCAAATGCGCTTGTTTATCTGTCAGTTTATATATGGTGGGGGAATTTTACTAAGATGGGAATTCTATATCAGAAGGGATGTTGCTATAGGCAACCAATCAGATACTATAGATTATCTTCTATAAGGTGATAAATAAATAAGAAGTAGATTAGGTACTTGTGTATTATCACAGCGCCCGAATTTACTATGTACGCAAACGTAGTGAAATCGCATTGCATGCCGTTATGGTATGGTATACGATGCAATGCGATTTTGATGCTTATAATGGCATTTAATGTACTATAGCATTAAATGACATATAATGTAATTTATTAATCCCCCCCCCCCCCCAATATCGACGTGATCCCGAAGCGTGGCGAGCGCAGCGGTATGCGTTCGACCGACCTTTTCATACCCCCACTACCCACGTCGGCGTGGAGTTGTTTTTATATAGTGTGGCGAGCCCGAAGCGTGGCGAGTGCAGTGAGCCCCGCGAGGGGACGCATATTATTTTACATGTATTACGCGTCCCCTCGCGGGGCTCGTTGCGCTTGCCGCACTTCGGGCTCGGTGGCCACTATATAGAAACGACTCCACGCCGATGTGGATAGTGGGGGTATGAAAAGGTCGGTCGGACGCGTACCGCCGCTGCTCGCCACGCTTCGGGATGACGTGGATAGTGGGGGGGTAGGGGTCCAAAATAAATGACATTATATGTAATTTTACCATAAAATGGGATTATTCAAGGTTCCATCAGAACCGATATCTCATCACATCGCATGCCATAATAGAATGCGATGCGATGGGATGCAATTTTTTTAATTTCGGGTCATTTTAGCCCCTCCCCCATCCACGGACCCGCAAATTGAGGCTGCTGCCAGTCATGTGGGCGGGGTTTGGTGACGTCAACCTCGCCCCGCCCCCAAAACCTAGCCTCTCCCCGCCCCCCTTTCACTCCTCTCCGGGCTTCTCCCGGAGAGGAGTTTTACAAAGTCGGCAAGTATGATTTAACCCTATGTTCACTTGGATGGTAACTATGAACAAAAAACCCATGAAAAATGTATGTCAACCTTTTTAATGTGTCGACCTTTGGCCTGTCGAACAATGACTATTGATTGACGATCTTATTTATCAGCTTACTGCATCCTCTCTTATGTATGGGTACTGTGGGCCTGATTCAGACCTGTTTGCTAGACTTCGTATATTTGCTGCCCAGCAAGCAGGTAAACTCCGCCCACCACCCCACCATACGTCCATCCCCCCGCCTCTCAAATCCACTCACGGACTGATTTATATATGGGATCAGTCCGCGTTATTCACGGAGGCATCTTCATAAGGAAATATTAAGAATATCTGTCATTTATCTAGCACACACACTGTAGAATGGCAGTTAGGAGCGGATTGATTGGTTTGGAATAGTTCTCCACTATATCTCTCTCCAGGCCTTGATACGGCTTCCACTTGAAGCTCATAATGTACAGAAGTACAAAATATTAATATTTATATTTATAGCAGATGCGACTGTTCTTATATCTGACCTTTTATTGTCTTTAGGGAGAATCCGAAGGAGCCTTTATCTCTCGCCAGATAGCTGAGCCTGGGTTTTGGTGACGCAGCCGCTGCGTCAGCCGTTGCGTTAGCCGGAGGTGCGCTGTTATTTGTAGACACGTCAGCCACATTTTTCTTGGAATTTAAATAAGAAGCTTCGTCCAAAACTGACAGCAACACGGAATTTCCGCTGCTCACGATTAGATTCACCACCTGTCGGAGAGCAAACATTAATAACGTGAGTTGTGTCTTTAGTTGTACAGTTGCTAAATCGTAAAGGAACGTCTAATTTTGTGTCGCCTTCATTCCACAAAAACTCTACACCCGGTTTACTCATTTTGGGGCAGATTTATTAAGCTTGGAGAAGAGATAAACTGGAGATAAAGCAGAGAAAAGGTAAAAGGAGATAAAGCACCAGCCAATCAGCTGTGTTTGAAAAAGACAGTTAGGAGCTGATTGGCTGGTGCTTTATCTCCTTTTACCTTTTCTCCACTTTATCTCCAGTTTATCTCTTCTCCAAGCTTAATAAATCTGCCCCTTTTATCTTTAATACATTTTCTAGGGTTGTTTTTAAATAATACAATTCCTATTTATTAAAAACCTTGACCAACTATCGGGGTTATTCTGACCGGGTATGGATCGTTAGGTCGAAAAGTTTTAGGTTGACAGTCACCACTAATGTTAGACATGCATTAGGTCGACATGAAAAAATGTCGACGTGTTTTTTTTTTTTGCAAGCCCCCATCCACTAGGGCGTAGTATCTCATGGGCATCCAATATCCCGCCAACTCACCCGGCAGCTGTTGGGTGCTAGGATCGCGTACGATACATTGGATCCATCCTTTTGCGTATGATGTATCGTATGTGATCCTAGCAGGGGCAACGGGCTTTGATAAATATTCATGGCAGCCCGTAGGATCTGCGACTGCGAAGTCCTTTTTTGGAGAAAAAGAAAACGTGAAAAACTCATGTCGGCATCGACCTGATGCAAGTCAAAATTTTTCATGTGTTGACCTACTGCCTGTCCAACAACAGTGGTCGAGCTAATAACTGTCAACCTAGACACTGTCATATCAATAATGCCAATCAATAGACTGAAGGACTATACATGTTAAAATTTCCAAATAAAACAATCGCATCTGAACGCTGATTACAGCGCTGCTCCAGCAGTCATTCGCAGCTGGAAATACGGCTGCGCATGCGAATATGCAAAACATCCGTCCCCGTGTGAACGAATGCCGCCTGCTATACACACGTGTATGGGCGCTCAGGGACTCACCAGTCATACTGCCCATGTGCATGTAATGCTGCTATACACACGTGTATGGACGCTCAGGGACTCACCAGTCATACTGCCCATGTGCATGTAATGCTGCTATACACATGTGTATGGGCGCTCAGGGACCCGCCAGTCATACTGCCCATGTGCATGTAATGCTGCTATACACACGTGTATGGGCGCTCAGGGACTCACCAGTCATACTGCCCATGTGCATGTAATGCTGCTATACACACGTGTATGGGCGCTCAGGGACTCACCAGTCATACTGCCCATGTACATGTAATGCTGCTATACACACGTGTAGGGGCGCTCAGGGACTCGCCAGTCATACTGCACATGTGCATGTAATGCTGTTATACACACATGTATGGGCGCTCAGGGACTCACCAGTCATACTGCCCATGTGCATGTAATGCTGCTATACACACGTGTAGGGGCGCTCAGGGACTCGCCAGTCATACTGCCCATGTGCATGTAATGCTGCTATACGCACGTGTAGGGGCGCTCAGGGACTCGCCAGTCATACTGCCCATGTGCATGTAATGCTGCTATACGCACGTGTATGGGCGCTCAGGGACTCGCCAGTCATACTGCCCATGTACATGTAATGCTGCTATACACACGTGTATGGGCACTCAGGGACTCGCCAGTCATACTGCCCATGTGCATGTAATGCTGCTATACACACGTGTATGGGCGCTCAGGGACTCGCCAGTCATACTGCACATCTGCATGTAATGCTGCTATACACACGTGTATGGGCGCTCAGGGACTCGCCAGTCATACTGCCCATGTGCATGTAATGCTGCTATACACACATGTATGGGCGCTCAGGGACTCACCAGTCATACTGCCCATGTGTATGTAATGCTGCTATACACCCGTGTATGGACGCTCAGGGACTCACCAGTCATACTGCCCATGTGCATGTAATGCTGCTATACACATGTGTATGGGCGCTCAGGGACCCGCCAGTCATACTGCCCATGTGCATGTAATGCTGCTATACACATGTGTATGGGCGCTCAGGGACTCACCAGTCATACTGCCCATGTACATGTAATGCTGCTATACACACGTGTAGGGGCGCTCAGGGACTCGCCAGTCATACTGCACATGTGCATGTAATGCTGTTATACACACATGTATGGGCGCTCAGGGACTCACCAGTCATACTGCCCATGTGCATGTAATGCTGCTATACACACGTGTAGGGGCGCTCAGGGACTCGCCAGTCATACTGCCCATGTGCATGTAATGCTGCTATACGCACGTGTAGGGGCGCTCAGGGACTCGCCAGTCATACTGCCCATGTGCATGTAATGCTGCTATACGCACGTGTATGGGCGCTCAGGGACTCGGCAGTCATACTGCCCATGTGCATGTAATGCTGTTATACACACGTGTAGGGGCGCTCAGGGACTCGCCAGTCATACTGCCCATGTGCATGTAATGCTGCTATACGCACGTGTAGGGGCGCTCAGGGACTCGCCAGTCATACTGCCCATGTGCATGTAATGCTGCTATACGCACGTGTATGGGCGCTCAGGGACTCGGCAGTCATACTGCCCATGTGCATGTAATGCTGTTATACACACGTGTATGGGCGCTCAGGGACTCGCCAGTCATACTGCCCATGTACATGTAATGCTGCTATACACACGTGTATGGGCACTCAGGGACTCGCCAGTCATACTGCCCATGTGCATGTAATGCTGCAATACACACGTGTATGGGCGCTCAGGGACTCGCCAGTCATACTGCACATCTGCATGTAATGCTGCTATACACACGTTTATGGGCGCTCAGGGACTCGCCAGTCATACTGCCCATGTGCATGTAATGCTGCTATACACACATGTATGGGCGCTCAGGGACTCACCAGTCATACTGCCCATGTGTATGTAATGCTGCTATACACCCGTGTATGGACGCTCAGGGACTCACCAGTCATACTGCCCATGTGCATGTAATGCTGCTATACACATGTGTATGGGCGCTCAGGGACCCGCCAGTCATACTGCCCATGTGCATGTAATGCTGCTATACACATGTGTATGGGCGCTCAGGGACTCGCCAGTCATACTGCCCATGTGCATGTAATGCTGCTATACACACGTGTAGGGGCGCTCAGGGACTCGCCAGTCATACTGCCCATGTGCATGTAATGCTGCTATACGCACGTGTATGGGCACTCAGGGACTCGCCAGTCATACTGTAATGCTGTTATACACACATGTATGGGCGCTCAGGGACTCACCAGTCATACTGCCCATGTGCATGTAATGCTGCTATACACACGTGTAGGGGCGCTCAGGGACTCGCCAGTCATACTGCCCATGTGCATGTAATGCTGCTATACGCACGTGTAGGGGCGCTCAGGGACTCGCCAGTCATACTGCCCATGTGCATGTAATGCTGCTATACTCACGTATAGGGGCGCTCAGGGACTCGCCAGTCATACTGCCCATGTGCATGTAATGCTGCTATACGCACGTGTATGGGCGCTCAGGGACTCGGCAGTCATACTGCCCATGTGCATGTAATGCTGTTATACACACGTGTATGGGCGCTCAGGGACTCGCCAGTCATACTGCCCATGTGCATGTAATGCTGCTATACACACGTGTATGGGCACTCAGGGACTCGCCAGTCATACTGCCCATGTGCATGTAATGCTGCTATACACACGTGTATGGGCGCTCAGGGACTCACCAGTCATACTGCCCATGTGCATGTAATGCTGCTATACACACGTGTATGGGTGCTCAGGGACTCACCAGTCATACTGCACATGTGCATGTAATGCTGGTATACACACGTGTATGGGCGCTCAGGGACTCACCAGTCATACTGCCCATGTGCATGTAATGCTGCTATACACACGTGTATGGGCGCTCAGGGACTCGCCAGTCATACTGCCCATGTGCATGTAATGCTGCTATACACACGCGTATGGGCGCTCAGGGACTCGCCAGTCATACTGCCCATGTGCATGTAACGCTGCTATACACACGTGTATGGGCGCTCAAGGACTCACCAGTCATACTGCCCATGTGCATGTAATGCTGCTATACACACGTGTATGGGCGCTCAGGGACTCACCAGTCATACTGCCCATGTGCATGTAATGCTGCTATACACACACACGTGTATGGGCGCTCAGGGACTCGCCGGTCATCCTGCCCATGTACATGTAATGCTGCTATACACACGTGTATGGGCGCTCAGGGACTCACCAGTCATACTGCCCATGTGCATGTAATGCTGCTAAACACGCGTGTATGGGCGCTCAGGGACTCACCAGTCATACCGCCCATGTGCATGTAATGCTGCTATACACACGTGTATGGGCGCTAAGGGACTCGCCAGTCATACCGCCCATGTGCATGTAATGCTGCTATACACACGTGTATGGGCGCTCAGGGACTCGCCAGTCATACTGCCCATGTGCATGTAATGCTGCTATACAGACGTGTATGGGCGCTCAGGGACTCACCAGTCATACTGCCCATGTGCATGTAATGCTGCTAAACACATGTGTATGGGCGCTCAGGGACTCGCCAGTCATACTGCCCATGTGCATGTAATGCTGCTATACACATGTGTATGGGCGCTCAGGGACTCGCCAGTCATACTGCCCATGTGCATGTAATGCTGCTATACACACGTGTATGGACGCTCAGGGACTCGCCAGTCATACTGCACATGTGCATGTAATGCTGGTATACACACGTGTATGGGCGCTCAGGGACTCGCCAGTCATACTGCCCATGTGCATGTAATGCTGCTATACACACGTGTATGGGCGCTCAGGGACTCGCCAGTCATACTGCCCATGTGCATGTAATGCTGTTATACACACGTGTATGGGCGCTCAGGGACTCGCCAGCCATACTGCCCATGTGCATGTAATGCTGCTATACACACGTGTATGGGCGCTCAGGGACTCGCCAGTCATACTGCCCATGTGCATGTAATGCTGCTATACACACGTGTATGGGCGCTCAGGGACTCACCAGTCATACTGCCCATGTGCATGTAACGCTGTTATACACACGTGTATGGGCGCTCAGGGACTCACCAGTCATACTGCCCATGTGCATGTAACGCTGCTATACACACGTGTATGGGCGCTCGGGGATTCACCAGTCATACTGCCCATGTGCATGTAATGCTGCTATACACACGTGAATGGGCGCTCAGGGACTCACCAGTCATACTGCCCATGTGCATGTAATGCTGTTATACACACGTGTATGGGCGCTCAGGGACTCGCCAGTCATACTGCCCATGTGCATGTAATGCTGTTATACACATGTGTATGGGCGCTCAGGGACTCGCCAGTCATACTGCCCATGTGCATGTAATGCTGCTATACACACGTGTATGGGCGCTCAGGGACTCACCAGTCATACTGCCCATGTGCATGTAATGCTGTTATACACACGTGTATGGGCGCTCAGGGACTCACCAGTCATACTGCCCATGTGCATGTAATGCTGCTATACACACGTGTATGGGCGCTCAGGGACTCGCCAGTCATACTGCCCATGTGCATGTAATGCTGTTATACACACGTGTATGGGCGCTCAGGGACTCGCCAGTCATACTGCCCATGTACATGTAATGCTGCTATACACACGTGTATGGGCGCTCAGGGACTCGCCAGTCATACTGCCCATGTACATGTAATGCTGCTATACACACATGTATTGGTGCTCAGGGACTCGCCAGTCATACTGCCCATGTGCATGTAATGCTGCTATACACACGTGTATGGGCGCTTAGGGACTCGCCAGTCATACTGCCCATGTGCATGTACTGCTGCTGTACACACGTGTATGGGCGCTCAGGGACTCACCAGTCATACTGCCCATGTGCATGTAATGCTGCTATACACACGTGTATGGGCGCTCAGGGACTCACCAGTCATACTGCCCATGTGCATGTAATGCTGCTATACACACGTGTATGGGCGCTCAGGGACTCGCCAGTCATACTGCCCATGTGCATGTAATGCTGCTATACACACGTGTATGGGTGCTCAGGGACTCGCCAGTCATACTGCCCATGTGCATGTAATGCTGTTATACACACGTGTATGGGCGCTAAGGGACTCGCCAGTCATACTGCCCATGTGCATGTAATGCTGTTATACACACGTGTATGGGCACTCAGGGACTCGCCAGTCATACTGCCTATGTGCATGTAACGCTGCTATACACACGTGTATGGGCGCTCAGGGACTCGCCAGTCATAATGCCCATGTGCATGTAATGCTGCTATACACACGTGTATGGCACTCAGGGACTCACCAGTCATACTGCCCATGTGCATGTACTGCTGCTATACACACGTGTATGGGCGCTCAGGGACTCGCCAGTCATACTGCCCATGTGCATGTAATGCTGCTATACACACGTGTATGGCACTCAGGGACTCACCAGTCATACTGCCCATGTACATGTAATGCTGCTATACACACGTGTATGGGTGCTCAGGGACTCGCCAGTCATACTGCCCATGTGCATGTAATGCTGCTATACACACGTGTATGGGTGCTCAGGGACTCGCCAGTCATACTGCCTATGTGCATGTACTGCTGCTATACACACGTGTATGGGCGCTCAGGGACTCCCCAGTCATACTGCCGATGTGCATGTAATGCTGCTATACACACGTGTATGGGTGCTCAGGGACTCACCAGCCATACTGCCCATGTGCATGTAATGCTGCTATACACACGTGTATGGGCGCTCTGGGACTCACCAGTCATACTGCCCATGTGCATGTAATGCTGTTATACACACGTGTATGGTTGCTCAGGGAATCGCCAGTCATACTGCCCATGTGCATGTAATGCTGCTATACACACGTGTATGGGTGCTCAGGGACTAACCAGTCATACTGCCCATGTGCATGTAATGCTGCTATACACACGTGTATGGGCGCTCAGGGACTCCCCAGTCGTACTGCCTATGTGCATGTAATGCTGTTATACACACGTGTATGGGTGCTCAGGGACTCGCCAGTCATACTGCCTATGTGCATGTAATGCTGTTATACACACGTGTATGGGTGCTCAGGGACTCGCCAGTCATACTGCCTATGTGCATGTAATGCTGTTATACACACGTGTATGGGTGCTCAGAGACTCGCCAGTCATACTGCCCATGTGCATGTAATGCTGCTATACACACGTGTATGGGTGCTCAGGGACTGAACAGTCATACTGCCCATGTGCATGTAATGCTGCTATACACACGTGTATGGGTGCTCAGGGACTCAACAGTCATACTGCCCATGTGCATGTAATGCTGCTATACACACGTGTATGCGCGCTCAGGGACTCACCAGTCATACTGCCCATGTGCATGTAATGCTGCTATACACACGTGTATGGGTGCTCAGGGACTCAACAGTCATACTGCCCATGTGCATGTAATGCTGCTATACACACGTGTATGCGCGCTCAGGGACTCGCCAGTCATACTGCCCATGTACATGTAATGCTGCTATACACACATGTGTGGGTGCTCAGGGACTCACCAGTCATACTGCACATGTGCATGTAATGCTGCTATACACACGTGTATGGGTGCTCAGGGACTCACCAGTCATACTGCACATGTGCATGTAATGCTGCTATACACACATGTGTGGGTGCTCAGGGACTCACCAGTCATACTGCACATGTGCATGTAATGCTGCTATACACACGTGTATGCGCGCTCAGGGGCTCCCCAGTCATACTGCCCATGTGCATGTAATGCTGCTATATACACATGTGTGGGTGCTCAAGGACTCACCAGTCATACTGCCCATGTGTATGTAATGCTGTTATACACACGTGTATGGGCGCTCAGGGACTCGCCAGTCATACTGCCCATGTGCATGTAACAAAGTTTATAAAACTGCCATGTGGGATCTAATGCTTGTGGAGGGGACTTTGGTTTTAGGCTGCCCGGCCGGTGCTGTAGCATAATGTACATAAAGGAGTTAGTGCAGTCCTAGTTGATGCTAGGCAGATTTAGCACTGCTCTGATCTGGTTCTCGCATTCTATTTCTCTGTTGTGTGTGTGCGTAGGTACGGCATTGCTATAGAGCACTTAAATGAAGAATGTGAACTAATACCAGGGAAATTCCCTTGTAATAGGCTTTTATTATGAAGAAGTCACTGCACCATGTCTGGAGTCACACAACGTAATAAAAACTAAATGAGCCAACCCCGGTGTGGTGGGAAATATGATTATAGTACCACAACTTATGTGCAGAGTATGTTTTACTGTCACCATAAAATATATGACTTTGTATTGTCTGTTTCGTGACAAATCCATTTTTACAAGAATCATATATGTATTAACGTAGGGACAGAGCAGGGGCACTTTTCTGTGCTAATGCTCATAAAATATTTAGAAAGTGCCTCGTGCCTCAGTGATGCCTCCAGTTCCTGCTGAATTACTATCCTACATTACTGTTAGGGCCATCTTGGTCGAATCTGACAGAAAGACAGTGAATGGCTGAATGCTTGCTGATTCGTGGAGGGTTTGAGCCATCCACCAATCAGAGTGCAGCATTCTCTAGCTGCCTCCAGCCAGACAGTGATTGGCTGTCAGCTTGTTGGTTGGCGGATGACTGAAGCTATCAAGCAAATAGGAGTGCTGACACCAATTCAGTCAGCATATACAGTATAAGCATATAAGACAGAACCTGTGTCTCTACATATAGGTAAAGGGGAAGCCAGGCTGTACCTCAGGATGCTCCTTGTCATCCACAAAAACCCCATTGACCTTCAGTACACGGTCTCCATCTTTTAACCCCGCTTTTTCTGCAGCGCTTCCGCTCTCCACAGTCCGGACAAGGTGGCCGAGTTCATCCTTTTCTACGCGTAGGAAAAACCCGTAGCCCTTGCCGTCTTCTTTCGTTATGGTGCATTCACGAGGCTTGGCGTTGGAGGACATTGCTGTGACAGAGATAACAATAGATAATAATGCAATGGGAGGGGCTTAACAAGTGGGCGTGATGACACCAATGCTGTGGTTCCCTGGAAACCCCCCCCCCCACCCCATCTCTTGGCAAGTGGCACAAATTATGACAACAGAAGCAATGTTACACAATACGATCACTAGAGCAGCCACCACATCTTGCAGTGTAAGGGACAGAGCTCCTGCATATGCCCTGAGGTAGCAGCTTCTTCTACCAAGTTTGCTGTGTGTGTGTGTGTGTGTGTGAGTCCTCAATCAGTGGACTGGACCAGAGAGCAGCTATCAGGAAGAAGAGACAGGAGCCTGACCATGAGGTGGGAGAACGTGAGCTTAGAAAGTGCAGTACTGGTTCTATTTAGTTTATGGATGTATTTATTATGGTATAGTTAACCTTTTCCTGGCCATTTATTTATATTATTTAAATACTCTGTACAGTATACAGTATATACAAAGACCAATGTGTACATTCATTTCTGGGGTTGTTAGTAGGTTCTTTTACTGTTCCTTCAGACTCCAATGTTCCGAATAGTGGGAAATTGTGAACTACATTTGGAACCCCCCTCTAGAAATCCTGTGTATGCCACCGGGTATACATTATTATGCCCACTACTCATAAAGCAATATCTTTTTACGGATAATAAATTCTTATTAGCTGACTCGAAAAATCCTTTGGCAGACAAACTGCTAAGTAGGCATCCTTCAATGATTAATCAGCGCCATTGCCCCCCCCCCCCCCCCTAATGTCAGTAAATAAGGCCCAAAATAATCTACAAAGCTCCAGAGCAGTTACATGACAGTACTGAGTGCAAGTCCTACACTCAGAGCGTAGCCATGGTACACTTCTCTGGTATAGAAGGAATTGGACTATTAGTACTGCGCTACTGTGCTGTGGCCGCACCAGAGTCATACAGATGCAGTAGATGGCATTCTTCAAAGCTCTGTACAGGACACTGCATTGTACACCGTACATTATACATGACCAAGGCTCTCATACATATATCCTGACCAGCAGATACTTTTCTAAGCCACCAGAGATGGTCAGTTATATATCAGAGCTTTAAAAAGGACAATATTGCATAAACAATGACAACCGACTTCCAAATTGGTGCAATTTTCTGAATGCAAACTGCTGCATTCATTCTTTATCTCTTCATGTGCACTTGAAACACAAACACTACGCACCAGGCCCCCAACGTTGCACTACACTGTATGGACGACACACTATAACACACAAACGTGTGAATAAATCAGACACACACTTTGCATGCACCGCAGTAAGCTCTGCGGATGAGCTGCCTTACCTTACAGATGTGGCTGGGAAGGCTGGCTTGCTGTCCTCTCCCCCAGGATCAAGTCTTACCTTGGACTGGCACAGCTAAGCCGGACTTTGGTTGGGCAAAGGTTGAAGTAAAAGATGATCTATTTAACTCTGCTCTAGTGGATAAACAAGGAGATACAGTATAGCTGCTCTGAGGTCTGTTATGCAACACTTCGCTGTATACATGGTATAATACAGTATGTGATGTATACAATCCAGTAACGATGACAGAGCCACAATTAAGCACGCCAGTTACTGTACAGTGTGGTTGTCAGTTGCAGTGAAATAGTCTAATTAAGGCGCCCGATTCAGACCCAATCGTAACGGGCCAAATTCACACTCGCCGGGCCGTTCGCTACAGGAGGGGCGGGCAGGGGGTGGAAGCACGGGAATACACAGCGTTTTGTGGGCGTGCCCATAAAAACACTGGGCGTACCCCTGCAGATGCAAGCGTGCCTATGTCACATGACGCTAACACCCTCCCCGAATTTTGTGATCTGCGGCCATAATAAAAGTCACGTTAAGATGGGATTCGATTGACGAGGGGGAAGGGGGGCATTCAGTGGGGTGGCGGGCATCGTTTACACGATCGCTAGGCATGTGCAGGGGTGCCGAGAGGGGGGGGGGGGCAGGTACAATTTACCCGGGCCAGGGCCTGTCAGGGGGGCCCTGGTCTGGACACACAGTTTTTTTTATTTGGTGGCAAGACCCACTGAGTGTGCCAGAGTCAGCTGTTCAGCGGCGGCATTGGTAGTGCGGATGTGGGCGGACGTGGGCTGGCGTGGGTCAGCAACATCACAGAGGTCCTTCTGAGCGTTGTTCCGCTCTCCGACTCCAGGGCCTGCTGAGAGCTAGCCACGTGGCTTTGGAGTTTACCGTGGCTCGACGACAGGAGGATACTTAGGGTAGGTAGTACCCTCCAACACGACCCATTCCATTAGGTACAAAATTCTCTATTCCTGGACTTCAATGTCAGTGGCAGTTACAGAGGTGGGACTTCAGCACAGTCCATAATTCAAAAAGGGGGGTCACATCAACTGCCAGTGAGTCCAGGACAGTGATGTTTGGAGTGGCAGCATATGCATACCTCCCAACTTTTTGATGGTGGGGGTCGGGACTCCCACGTGGCTTTGCGCTCCCAAAAAGGGGAGTGACCTTTGATAAGGGGGCGTGGCCTTGTGGGATGACACGTCCTCTGGCCGCGCCCCTGTTTTTCGACACTCTGCGGCGCTGAATAGACTCTGTGTGCATGCAGTATTCAATGTGGCCGGCGAGGGGGTTAAACGGCTGAAAACAAGTGACCCTTGCCGTTTAACCCCCGTGCCGGCCGCTCACCATATTCAATGTACAGAGGAATTCCCCCAAACGGCGAGGCTCGCTGCTAATGCAGGGAGCATGCTTCACTTAGCCGCGAGCCTCGCTGTTTTGGCGGCCCTCACACTCTATTTCCACGTCACTGCAAAAACCCAGCGAGGTGGAAACGGCGTGTGCAGGGGGTCCATTGAATACTGACTTACGAACTGTGACAGCGAGCTGTTAGCACTGCTCGCTGTCACAGCTCGCAAAAAGCATTGAATATGCCCCTATGTGTTTGCATGTGCGAATTTTACCCCTGCTTTTGGCATGCAACTACGTGGATTTCATTCGCATTATGCCCAGGACGGCATTCTGTACAGACCATTCAATGGAGAACCTGACTCCGGGATAGTGACTGTTCACAATTGCTGTAGATAAGTATTCTTGATCTTTAAACCTGCCCCTGTCACTGTCACATCATGTTTTTTCTTCTGTAGCAATGTACCACGTTCCTGACATTCTTCTGTTCTACATTGCAATGCTGCACAGCCTTCATAACTCCTCCAGGCCACAAGATAATGCTGGAATAATATCCTGGATATATTACCATGCTCTCTATAGGAGCTGTGTGTAAAAGGAATACGTATTTATCACCGTAACTGGACCAGTATACTATGAAAGAGCGTTATAAAATTAGTTTTGTGGGTGCTTCATCTTTTTTCTTACTTGGAGAGGTGGCATACCATGATGGTTGGCCAACAATGGCCGCTTGCTTTCTAGTGCCACCGCTCTTCCATCCTTATAGAGGGCTTCTTGTCAGGAGGTAACATACTCGTTGCCAGGGAAATCCGCACTTCGGGGTAACACTGTACATGCTTTCATCCTCTGACAGATGCTAAAGGTCTAGTCGGACCTTCTAAAATGTCTACCATCACTGTCTACATAATGAATGTCAACACGGTCAATGCCAACATTATATACCCAGCCAGAGGCGTAGCTAAGGTGGCGCCTGTGAAGCTTGTGCTCCGGGCGCCAAAGTTTTGCAGGGCACCCCCCCCCCCCCTGCTGTGTCCTGTGCGCCGTCGTGTGTATGTGCCGGCCAGGATGAGCTTGCAGTGAGTCATCGCTGCTCACCGCCGCGGCTGCCCGCCCGCAGGTCTCCAACCTCAGCTGACCGACAGATGAAAGGGAACCCCCCCTCCTCCAGGTAACAGCGGGCTGTTGGCTGCACAGTGAAGAGTTCACTCCAGCCATTACACTGCAATGTGTGGGGGGATGGAGGGGGGGGGGGGGTAAATGAGAAGGGGGGGGAGAGAGAGAGAGTGAGGGGGGGGGGGTGCCATGACATGGGCCTGCACCCTACACCACTGCCATCTTTATACCTCCCAGCTGTTCCGATTTTCACAGACAGTCCCATTTTTCTGGGACTGTTCCGCTGTTGCACCCACAAGCTGCAGTGTACCGCAGTGGGGAAGGGTAGGGGAGGCTTTGGTGGCCTGCTTATTAGTAGTAGGTGTTTCATATGCCTCCAAAATCGGGCGGTTGATGTGATATTCGATTCCAGTGAAAGTTCTCAGCAGCGACACTTATCATTACTGGTAAATCTGTTCTACATAATAGCTTATTTATTATTGCACTTAGGGAATGGTGTAAAACTCTCTCTAACTATCCACCTAATTACAGTTAATGATCTGTGGACAGCATCTGAAAGGTCTCAAGAATGCACCGACCAAATAACGGACAGATGGAGCTCTGCAAAAAATGTTTTAGAGTGGAATCGGCGCTCACAAAGTCTTGTATGCAAACGGTCTTCCGCACACCAAAGTTGATGGTTTTTTCTTTCTCGATGATGATATTTCCTCACATGGGGCCTTATTCTAGTTCACTCTTTCTGACAAAATCCTTCTTAGATGGACAAAACCATGTGCACTGCAGGTGGGGCAGATGTAACTTGTGCAGAGAGAATTAGATTTGGGTGGGGGTTTTACTTCAAAGTGAGATCTATATTGCAGTGTAAAAATAAAGCAGTCAGTATTTACCCTGCACAGAAACAAAATAACTCACCCAAATCTAATTCTCTTTGCTCATTTTACATCTGCCCCCCTGCAGTGCACATGGTTTTGTCCATCTAAGAAGGATTTTTGTCAGAAAGAGTGAACTAGAATAAGACCCATGGTGCAGATCGAAGATATATGTCAAATAATGAGAAATAGATATAGTGTAGAAAGTTTTAAACAACAGTCTTAATAAATCAATACGCCAACCAAATGGTCCTCGGTTCCCTTAGGTATACCACAGTTTCCTATCACCCACCACATATGGGGGAAAGAAACATGTCGGTGTACCGAATTCACACGTTTAGTCGAAGTTCCTTGCACATTAAAGTATCCGAGCATCACAGACGGTGTAATGGTTAGCATTACTGCCTCACAGCGCTGAGGTCATGGACCGATTCCCACCATGGCCCTAACTGTGCGGGGTTTGTATAATCTCCCCGTGCTTGAGTGGGTTTCCTCCGGGTACTCCGGCTTCCTCCCACAATCCAAACATATATTGGTAGGGCAATTGGCTCCCAACAGAAATTAACCCTAGAATGTCTGTGTGTGTGTGTACATGTGGTAGGGAATATAGATTGTAAGCTCCACTGGAGCAGGGACTGATGTGAATGTTCCAATATTCCCTGTACAGCGCTGTGGAATATGTGTGCGCTATATAAGAAACTGTTAATAAATAAATAAATAAATAAGGTATCTTTATGGTATTTCCGTCACCCCACGTTTTTTTCCTTGTAGCAATACCGGGATATACTGGGGCAAAAGGAAATAAATGGAGGCCCGAATCAGGAATGGGTATAGTAACAAATATATGTCTAAAACAGTTTTTTCACAATAAAATGACGGTGTGTGACTTTCGCACTGTATTGCACATAGAAATTATGTTATAAACAACCAGTACGATAGCAGAATTTATTGTCCAGGCTACGAACTTCCGCCCAAACAAGGTGTCTATTCCCAGTGCAAAAACAGGAATCACACACATACCTTTCTCCACCAACGCGTTTCGACGAATGTCTCCCTCAGTTGCCCCCTGCCTGCACACTGCCCCCTGCCTGCACACTGCCCCCTGCCTTCATACCACCACCTGCCTGCATACCACCCCCTGCCTTCATACCACCTCCTGCCTGCATACCACCTCCTGCCTGCATACCACCTCCTGCCTTCATACCACCCCCTGCCTGCATACCACCTCCTGCCTTCATACCACCCCCTGCCTTCATACCACCTCCTGCCTGCATACCACCTCCTGCCTTCATACCACCCCCTGCCTTCATACCACCTCCTGCCTGCATACCACCTCCTGCCTACATTCCAGCCTACATTCCACCTCCTGCCTGCACGCCACCCCCTGCCTTCATACCACCCCCTGCATTCATTCTACCTCCTGCCTGCATACCATCTCCTGCCTGCACAAAGGAAATGTTTTCCTATGCAGATACAGTATACAGGTAAATTGGTCGTAATACTGATCCATTATAGGACTTCCTATGCAGAACTACTTATTTATTGATGCTTTTCCATATCTAAATTCACAACCTCGATAATGTATATGGTATTATTTCCTGTTGAATTACAATTATTTTATGAGTGGTTAGTTATAACCCATTATCTATCCGACAGTTACTAATTGGATGATTAGTTAACAATTAACATAATTGCAACTTACTTATGTATTTGAATGTTTGAACTCTCAGGGACAAGAGTTAATAAGTGACCTATTATTAAGTGAAAATAATTGCAATAAATATAAATGTGACAAACGTGCAATAAAGTGAAACAGAGCGATGTGTTATTTCATTATCTAGTGGTGACTTTCTTTCAACGAGACGGAGTAGATGTCCCTTGTATTTTGACCAGCACCAGGCACAAACAGCCAGCAGGCTAATGCTACAGCCAGGGATACTGTTTATACAAGGACCCCAAGCAAAAGCATCAACCTGTGGCTGGTCAGCCCGGTCCGGGACCCTGGAGGAGTGGGGACCCCCATCATAAAGGGGTCCCCCCTCCAGGGAACTCCAAACCCAGGCTAAAGCCCAGGGCTGTCCCCATTGCAAAGAAAGACAAGTGGCTGTGCGCTTGAGAGACTACTTAGTGTAATTAGTAATTGGTAATTATTTTCTCATCAAAACCACAGCGATAAAATGTGGATGCTCAGGCCACAAAAAAGGGAAATACAAAAAAACACTGAACACTGCGCTATGAGGAAAAATCTTTTACTGCTAAACCTTGAATACATACAGTACTAAAACGATGATCACAGTGTGTGATCAGTGAACGGGATACGGTCACTTGGTCTACACAGCATGATGGTTGACAGTCATTAGGTCGACATGGGTCTAGGTCGACATAGGAAAAGGTCAACATGGTTCTAGGTCGAAAGGACATTATTTCGACAGGTCGTTCGTTCGACAGGTTATTAGTTCAACATTGTCTAGGTCTACAGTCAAAAGGTCGACATGAGCGGCAGGTCTGCCCGCACCTCCCCTCTGCCAGCACCCCACCCCGGACCCCCGCAACCCCCCTCCTGCGATTCACGGGCCCCCCGCGCCCCCTCCCGCGATTCATGGCCCCCCTCCCGCGATTCGCGCCCCCCCCGCTCCCCCCTCCCGCGATTCATGGCCCCCCTCCCGCGATTCGCGCCCCCCCCACTCCCCCATGTCGCGATTTTTGGCCCCCCCCCCTCCCGTGATTTGCGCCCCCCCCACGATTCACGGACCCCCCCTCCCATGATTCACGGCACCCCCCTCCCGTGATTCGCGACCCCACCCTCCTGCGATTCACGCCACACCCCCCCAATTCCCCCTCCCTCGATTTGCGGACCCCCGCCCCCTCCCGCAATTCATGGCCCCCGGCTGCCACGCTGCAGGTTCCCCCACTGCCAGAAGTGTCCCCACGGTCCTCTGCACCAGCGCCACAACTTTTATCAATGTCTTGCCCACATACCACTATTATACATCCTCCTGCTCTCATTCACCCCCTTACTCTCTCCCAGTGGGAGGAGACGCTCATACTGCATACTGTTCCCCACCCTCCTCCAGTTCTAGGGATGCCCATCGACCATCAATGATTTCAAATCATCGATGGTTTATGGCCGATGTTGAATACTTTTGCCATCGATGTGGGAGGACCAGATGGCATCGATGGCAAAGGAGAACCGATCAAGTTTCAAATTTTGTTATGGAGCCGGGACACGGAGCACAGCTACAACAATCGATGGTTATCCAAGTAATATTTTACTACTATCGATGGCAGGGTGCAAATTCACCATCAATGCCAACCATCGATGGCGTCTGCAGCAATGCCCATCCCTACTCTGCAACAGGCAAAAACTTTTACTACCCCTCATGCCCACACACATCTATCACTGCCCTGCCTCCTGTTCTCCTGCCCCGTAAATTCCGCCAGTGGGGACTCGCTCACAATGTGTTGCCCACATTCCCCTATCATGCTTTACCACCCAGCCTCCTGCTCTCATACACCCTAACTCCCACCCAGTAAGAGGAGACACTGACTCAGGGCCACCGTCCTGTACTCCTGTGCTGCCACGCTGGACCCTCACCCACTGGCAGAAGCTGCACAGTGTCCCCCATCCTCCTCTTTAGTCCCCCGTATGCCCACACACCCCTATCACTACCCAGCTTCCTGCTCTCCTGAACCGTAACTTCCACCACTGGGGAGTCCCTGACGCTGTGTTGCCCACATTCCCCTATCATGCCTCATAGCCCAGCCTCCTGCTCTCATGCACCCTAACTCCCACCCAGTAGGAGGAGACACTGACTCAGGGCCACCATCCTGTGCTGCCACGCTGGACCCTCACCCACTGGCAGAAGCTGCACAGTGTCCCCCACCCTCCTCTTTAGTCCCCCTTATGCCCACACACCCCTATCACTATCCAGCCTCCTGTTTTCCTGTGTGGTGACCTCCGCCAGTGGGGAGCTGCTGACTCAAAAACACCCTACTATAATACTATCACACTTCTGATCTCTTTGAAAAAGCCGCTGACAGCAAATAGCAGGCGGGGAAACGCGTCAGAACTAAGGAAGCATCAGAATCTTTCCACCTTCAGCACTACGGGATGCAGTTTAAATCCCGGAGGTCGGGATCCCGACGCTGGAATCCCGACCGCCGAAATGCCGACACTTTCTCCCTCCGTGGGTGTCCACGACACCCCTGGAGGGAGAATAAATTAGCTTGCCGAGCGTAGCGAGGCACCGGGCCCGCTGCGTGGCGAGCGCAGCGAGCGCACGTCCCCCCCTTGTCGGGATTTTAGTGGTCGGGATTTTGAACGCCGGGATCCCGACCGCCGGGATTTCATACTGAATCCAGCACTACAAGCGCCAGAAAACACCTAAAGGGGACACGGTACACACCATCCGGATAAAGCTGCAGGAACCTGGTAATTCGGCACCAGCATCTGGGAGACAAGTGTTACAGCCTACGTGTCAATACCACAGGTACTATACAATAGATAATGCAAAAAAAGAGAAGAAAGAAATCAGTTTATTTGGACGCACTCCTCATCCACACAGTTATTAAAAACACTGTTGTGTAATACCTTAATGGTGTATATTTTATTAAATTATTACAAATAACTCTTTAGCCAACAGGCCATCAGCTGTAATATTAAATATGCAATTTTATTAATTATATGTGACCTGATAGTCTAATTCCCTGTGACAGAAATTAATATGGCGAAATTTATTAAAAAAAGAAGATAGTGGGTATAGAGAAAAAGAAAATTAGAAAGATAAAAATTAGTCTCTGTAATCCGTTTATATTTATACTGAACAAAGGCTTTTGATGCCTTATCAAGCTAGATGTGCCAAGTGTACGTGTTCGTGTGTAAGAGCTATGTTGCTCTATTCACACAGGAGTGTAATGTAGGGTACACACCAGGACGACCCGTGTGTAGATAAGAGGTGTGTTTGCCGCAAAGCCTCCCACCCTCCCTTTTATGTCTGATCTTAAGCTCTGATTCAATGCATGCATATAAAGCATGGACCAAAGGTAATCCTACTGCTCATCAATAAAGTGTACTCGTACTAGACACAATATCAATTACTCACACTGTACAGCACCGAAACAGGATCTGTCTTAATATAAGACTGACAGAAAGACCAGTCAAAAGTAACACAGGATATGATTGTACTTGAAATAGACACTTCTTTGCAACAGTTATAGAACACCCTGGCTGTACATAGTTACAAACATAGAAACATTAATGTAGCAAATATCAAGTGTACACACTGGTCACATCAGAAGATAAGCTCACAGAGAGACCCATATTCATCAGAAGAATTGGGATCAGACCTGACTTATGCTGCTTTCCCACTGCAGACCAGTTTAAAGTACTGGTAATCTTAAATGGTATTTAAAACGGTATTAGCATTCCCACTGCAGCAGATTACCGTTTTAAAAACCATTTAAGTACCATTCCCATTGCAGTGAACCGTGTAAAATGTAGAGTGCCTAACCCACCCCCCCAGTGTAAAGAGTGCCTAATCCCTCTCCCCCCCCCCAAGTGTAAAGAGTGCCTAACCCCCCGTACCTGCCCTGTGCCCCCACCTCCTTCCCCTTGTACTTACCTGCACGGGGATGCAGGGCAGTTGGGAGGCAGCGGGGGTCCATGCGGGGTACAGGCAGTCCCAGTTAACTACTGCCTAGTAGTTCTCACTTTGCGCATATGTAATGAGTGCACGTGCATACTAATGAGCCGCTCATTACATATGCGCATATGTAATGAACGGCTCTTTATTATGCACGTGCACTCATTACACATGCACAAAGTGAGAACTACTAGGTCTCATCAGGCACTGGGACTGCCTGGAGGCTAAATAACGGTTAAGAGGCATTCCCACTGCCTCTTATGCTGCTTTCCCACTGCCTACCCGGGTAAAGACCCGTTTTTTTTAAACGGGTCTTTACCCGGGTAATAGCCACAAAGACCCTTTCCCACTGCAGCTTTTAAACGTTAAATTACCGTTTAAAAGCAGTTTTTGTCCCATTCACACTTACCCGTGTAAACCACAAAGCAACACGTTTAAACTCTCTAGTAAACCTTGCCTGTCATTAAAAACATCACATGCACCAATCATGTTCTTAACCTTTATTATTATTTCTAAATACCGTTTAAAACCCTTTCCCATTGCCAAAAAAACGGCTCTTACACGGTAAAAACACTGCTTTTTACCCGGTTAACAAATACCGGTATTTGTTACCCGGGTAAAGCAACCTGGAGCTTTCCCACTGCAGCTCTAGCCGTTTAAAAAGGCTAAAAAACGGCATTTTACCGTGTAAAGCCTGCAGTGGGAAAGGGGCATCAAACGTTATTTTAACGTGTAGGACTCTGCTTTAACCCCTTCCTGACACAGCCAGTTTTTGCCTTCCTGACAGAGCCCTTTTTTTCAAATCTGACATGTATCACTTAAGTGGGGATAATTTTTTTTTGCTTTTACTTATCCCAGTGATTTTGAGATTGTTTTCTCGTGACACATTGTACTTCAAATTAGTGGTAAATTTGGGTCGATACAGTCTGTGTTTTTTTGTGAAAAATACCAAAATGTCGTAAAAAAATGGAAAATTTAGCAATTTGCAAAATGTTAAATTTTCTGCTTGTGAGACAAATAATCATACCACTCAAAATAGTTAATAACTAACATAGACCATATGTCTACTTTATGTTTCCATCATTATTTCAACTTCCTTTTAATTTTTTTGGACACTAGGAGGCTTACAATATGAATAGCAAATTCTCAAATTTTCAAGAAAATTTCAAACACTGATTTTTTTAGGGACCAGTTCAGTTCTGATGTGATTTTGAGGGACTTGTATGTGAGACACCCCCATAAATGATGCCATTTCAAAAACTGCACCCCTCACAGTATTCAAAACAGCATTTTGGAAGTTTGTTAACCCTTTAGGTGTTTCACAGGAATTAAAACAAGTGTAGGTGAAATTTCAAAATTTCATTTTTTTTGCAGATTTGCAATTTTAATACATTTTTCTAAGGAACACAGTAGATTTTACTAGAGAAATGTGACTAAAAATTGATTCCCCCAATTCTTTTGTTTTCATAAATATCCTATATGTGGCCCTAGTGTGCATGTTGACCAAACCACAGGCTTCATAATAGAAGGAGCACCTACTTGATTTTGGAGCCTCCTTTTTATGAGATTATTTTTTAGGCACCATGTAGGTTTCTAGGCACCATAAGATGCTAAAATTTAGGAACCCCCCCACAAGTGACCCCATTTTGCAAACTACACCCCTCAGGGAATTCATCTAAGGGTATAGTGTACATTTCAAACCCCCAGGGGTTTCACCAATTGTGGTACAACTGGGCAGTGAAAAT
The DNA here is from genome assembly GCF_055691185.1 of Crinia signifera. Classification (NCBI taxonomy): domain Eukaryota; kingdom Metazoa; phylum Chordata; class Amphibia; order Anura; family Myobatrachidae; genus Crinia; species Crinia signifera. The sequence goes on along the minus strand of NC_139218.1, from coordinate 16,019,852 downwards.
GAAAAATAAAATTTTTTACACAAAAATGCAGTTCTGGCTCAAATTTTTCATTTTCACAAGGAATGAAGGAGACAAAGCACCCCAAAATCTGTGCCCCAATTTCTCCCGAGTACGGCAATGCCTCACATGTGACCAAAGAATACCATTTGGGTGCATGGCAGGACTCAGAAGGGAAGGAGTGATTTTTGGATTTTGCAGCTCAGATTCTGGTGGAATGTTGGTGGGTGCTATGTCGCATTAGCAAGACCCCCCAAGCACCAATACAGTGGAACCCCCCCACAAGTGACCCCATTTTGCAAACTACACCCCTCAGGGAATTCATCTAGGGGTATAGTGTACATTTCAAACCCCCAGGGGTTTCACCAATTTTGATACAACTGGGCAGTGAAAATGAAAAATTACATTTTTTTACACAAAAATGCAGTTCTGGCTCAAAATTTTTTATTTTCAGAAGGTATGAAGGAGAAAAAGCACCCCAAAATCTGTGCCCCAATTTCTCCCGAGTACGGCAATGCCTCACATGTGACCAAAAAATACCATTTGGGTGCATGGCAGGACTCAGAAGGGAAGGAGTGATTTTTGGATTTTGCAGCTCAGATTCTGGTGGAATGTTGGTGGGTGCTATGTCGCATTAGCAAGACCCCCCAAGCACCAATACAGTGGAACCCCCCCACAAGTGACCCCATTTTGCAAACTACACCCCTCAGGGAATTCATCTAGGGGTATAGTGTACATTTCAAACCCCCAGGGGTTTCACCAATTTTGATACAACTGGGCAGTGAAAATGAAAAATTACATTTTTTTACACAAAAATGCAGTTCTGGCTCAAAATTTTTCATTTTCAGAAGGTATGAAGGAGAAAAAGCCCCCCAAAATCTGTGCCCCAATTTCTCCCGAGTACGGCAATGCCTCACATGTGACCAAAAAATACCATTTGGGTGCATGGCAGGACTCAGAAGGAAAGGAGTGATTTTTGGATTTTGCAGCTCAGATTCTGGTGGAATGTTGGTGGGTGCTATGTCGCATTAGCAAGACCCCCCAAGCACCAATACAGTGGAACCCCCCCACAAGTGACCCCATTTTGCAAACTACACCCCTCAGGGAATTCATCTAGGGGTATAGTGTACATTTCAAACCCCCAGGGGTTTCACCAATTTTGATACAACTGGGCAGTGAAAATGAAAAATTACATTTTTTTTACACAAAAATGCAGTTCTGGCTCAAAATTTTTCATTTTCAGAAGGTATGAAGGAGAAAAAGCACCCCAAAATCTGTGCCCCAATTTCTCCCGAGTACGGCAATGCCTCACATGTGACCAAAAAATACCATTTGGGTGCATGGCAGGACTCAGAAGGGAAGGAGTGATTTTTGGATTTTGCAGCTCAGATTCTGGTGGAATGTTGGTGGGTGCTATGTCGCATTAGCAAGACCCCCCAAGCACCAATACAGTGGAACCCCCCCACAAGTGACCCCATTTTGCAAACTACACCCCTCAGGGAATTCATCTAGGGGTATAGTGTACATTTCAAACCCCCAGGGGTTTCACCAATTTTGATACAACTGGGCAGTGAAAATGAAAAATTACATTTTTTTACACAAAAATGCAGTTCTGGCTCAAAATTTTTCATTTTCAGAAGGTATGAAGGAGAAAAAGCCCCCCAAAATCTGTGCCCCAATTTCTCCCGAGTACGGCAATGCCTCACATGTGACCAAAAAATACCATTTGGGTGCATGGCAGGACTCAGAAGGAAAGGAGTGATTTTTGGATTTTGCAGCTCAGATTCTGGTGGAATGTTGGTGGGTGCTATGTCGCATTAGCAAGACCCCCCAAGCACCAATACAGTGGAACCCCCCCACAAGTGACCCCATTTTGCAAACTACACCCCTCAGGGAATTCATCTAGGGGTATAGTGTACATTTCAAACCCCCAGGGGTTTCACCAATTTTGATACAACTGGGCAGTGAAAATGAAAAATTACATTTTTTTACACAAAAATGCAGTTCTGGCTCAAACGTTTTCATTTTCAGAAGGTATGAAGGAGAAAAAGCACCCCAAAATCTGTGCCCCAATTTCTCCCGAGTACGGCAATGCCTCATGTGTGACCAAAAAGTGGCAGGACTCAGAAGGGAAGGAGTGATATTTGGATTTTGCAGCACAGATTCTGGTGGAATGTTGGTGGGTGCTATGTCGCATTAGCAAGACCCCCAAAGCACCAATACAGTGGAACCCCCCACAAGTGACCCCATTTTGCAAACTACACCCCTCAGGGAATTCATCTAGGGGTATAGTGTACATTTCAAACCCCCAGGGGTTTCACCAATTTTGATACAACTGGGCAGTGAAAATGAAAAATTACATTTTTTTACACAAAAATGCAGTTCTGGCTCAAACGTTTTCATTTTCAGAAGGTATGAAGGAGAAAAAGCACCCCAAAATCTGTGCCCCAATTTCTCCCGAGTATGGCAATGCCTCATATGTGACCAAAAAATACCAGTTGGGTGCATGGCAGGACTCAGAAGGGAAGGAGTGATTTTTGGATTTTGCAGCTCAGATTCTGGTGGAATGAATGGTGGGTGCTATGTGGCATTAGCAAGACCCCCGAAGCACGGTGAAATGATGAACCTAATAATCCATAGATGTGTGGTATATTTTAAAACACTCCTTTATACATAGGCCGGGTTTGTCGGGGCAAGTTTCACAGTGGAAAATAGTTTCCTTTCTTATTCCCTTTTTATAGCAAACTTTGCACCTTTTTTGTGTCCTGCCCTTTCTTGCAGTGGAGGGGATTTCGTTAGGAAAATGCTGCCCTGGTACAATACGGGGGCCAGTACTAGAAGTACTGGGGCCCTCTGCCTGCTGGTTCCCAAATATTAGGCCCTTTATGACTTCCTCTTGAAAGTGCATAAATGTCCCCCTCTGGCTGGTAGAACGGAATAGCACGTAAGCGTTATACAGTGCCATCTGGATGATATACACGGCCAGCTTCTTGTACCAGATTTTTGTTTTCCACAGGGCACTGTACGGCTTCAGTACCTGATCTGAAAGATCCACTCCGCCCATGTACCTATTGTAATCTAGGATACAATTAGGTTTTGAGGTGTGGGTACTGGTACCTCGTACAGGGATGGAGGTGGTACTGTCTCCATGAATTATTGTCAGTATAAGGACATCCCTCTTGTCCTTATATTTGACCAACAACATATTTTCGGTGCATATTCCCCTGCTTTCACCCCTTCTCATTACTTGGGCAATGTGCGTTTTTGGGAGGCCTCTTTGGTTCTTACGCACAGTACCGCAAGCTGCTGTACCTCTTGAACCAAGGGCCTTAAACAGGGGGATGCTAGTGTAAAAGTTATCCACATAGAGGTGATAACCTTTATCCAGGAAGGGGTGCACTAAATCCCAGACAATTTTTCCACTAACTCCTACGAGGGAGGGGGGGGCATTCTGGCGGTTCAATTCTTGAATCCTTCCCTTCATATACCCTAAACCTGTGGGTGTACCCTGAGGTGCTTTCACACAGCTTATACATTTTTATGCCATACCTTGCCCTCTTACTGGGAAGGTACTGGCGGAATTTAACCCTTCCTTTAAAATGTATAAGGGACTCGTCAATACAAATACATTTTTCAGGGATGTACATCTCTGCAAATTTGGCACTGAAATGATCAATGACCGGCCTGACTTTGAATAGCCGGTCAAAGGTGGGATCATCTCTGGGTGGGCACAGTGTATTATCGGTGTAATGTAAAAATTTAAGGATTATCTCAAAACGAGCCCGAGTCATGGCCATACGGTAAAATGGGGTGCTGTACAGAACATCTGTACTCCAATATTGCCTAATTTCTGGCTTTTTTACTATGCCCATATGTAACACCAGACCCCAAAACGTCATCATCTCTACTGCATCTACAGGGGTCCACCTAGCAAATGATGACGTGGGGTTTTGAGCAATAAACTGCTGGGCATATAAATTACTTTGGTCCACCATTAAATTTATAAAATCATCAGAGAAAAATAATTTGAAAAAGTCAATTTCTCTGAGACCTGCTGAATCAAATTGGATTCCTGGGATGGCCAAAAACTCAGGAACCTGGGGCTCAAAATTGTCTGGTGGTGGGGTCCATACGGGATCAATCATTTGGGGAAGGGGTCTCAGCTGCTCTACGGGGGCGTCTTTGAGGGGGTCCCTCATCAGCAGAGGAGGAAGAGGAGCTTAAGGCGAATCCTTCAAATTCCCCGCTTGCATCACTGGCTGTGTCAGAGTCAGAGGCAAGCATGGCATATGCCTCCTCCGCTGAATACATTCTTCTGGATGACTGGGATGACATTTGGGATGCCATTTGGGATGCCATTTTTATTTTTGTGTTTCTGTAAGTGTAATGTTTCAACACGTGTATAGTGTAGGGGGGGTACAAACTTTATTTCAACACGGGGGGTATGTAGTGTGTAGTGTGTATGTAGTGCAGAAAAAAAAAATACTTTATACAGGAATTTGATCCCAATAAAAAAAATTAAAATTGAAGGGGTTAAAAAAAAAAAAAAAAGGTCCTGCGCCAAAAATTGAGCACAGATGTTGGTCAGTAACGTCCGTCACTGAACAGCGCTCAAAGGCAACAGGACACCCACAAAAACAACGTGGGTGTAAAAACAAAAAAAAACAATTTAAAAAAAACTGCAGAAAAAAAATGATATCAACCTGTGCCAAAAATGCTGTTCAGTGATTGTACGTCACTGATCAGCGGCCACAGGACACCCACAAAAGCAACGTGGGTGTAAAAACAATTTAAAAAAAATTTCCACAGCACTCTCCAAAAAAAAAAAACAATTTAAAAAAACTGCAGAAAAAAAAATTATATCAACCCTGTGCCAAAAATGCTGTTCAGTGATTGTACGTCACTGATCAGCGCTCAGCGGCCACAGGACACCCACACAAGCAACGTGGGTGTAAAAACAAAACCCCACTGCACTCTCCAAAAAAAAAAACCCTGCAGATCAGTGATGCAGTGATGCACCACTGATTAGCAGTGAGGGGCAGCAGACACACAACCTGACAGGGTATATATATAAAAAAAAAACCCTGGACCCCCAAAAAGTTGCTGATTAATTAATTTAAACTGACCAGCACAAAAGGGGGGGCAGCAGGGGGGGCAGCAGTCAGTTGCACACGCAGCACAACCTTTGGTGCAACTGACAGGTATATATATATAAAAAAAAAAAACCCTGGACCCCCAAAAAGTTGCTGATCAGTTAATTAATCAGCACAATCAGCACAAAAGGGGGGGGCAGCAGGGGGGGCAGCAGTCAGTTGCACAGGCAGCACAACCTTTGCTGCAACTGACAGGTATATATATAAAAAAAAAAACTCTGCACCCCCAAAAAGTTGCTGATCACCTCAGATATAGTGATCAGCACAAAAGGGGGTGCAGCAGACACAAAATATAGCACTCTCTATCACTCTCTATCACTCTCTATCACTCTCTGTCACTATCTGTCACTATCTCTCACGATCTGTGACTCTATGACACTGCAGCAGCAGCACACACAGAAGTCACAAGATCTAGGAAGTATCCAGCTGCTGGCAGCACGCTACCAGCGGTGATCAGCGGTGATCAGGTAAGTTTCAGGCAAGGATCAGGTATGTATCACGACAGATTGGCACGGTGACCGCTCTGCACGCAATTCCAGACCGGAATGGCGTCTGCAGTGCAGTCACCGTTAGTTTAAATCACGCGCCTTGGCTGTGATTGGTCCGTGGGTCCCACGGACCAATCACAGCCTTGGGGGCAGGTGGGGTGAGGTGTCGTCGTCACCGATGACCCCCTCATGCCCCCTGATGCCCGGCGGTGATTGACACCTGTGTTACCGAGCGTCTGATTCGCCGGTAACACAGGAAAACGCTGTGAATGGCTGTTCACACTGAACAGCCAATCACAGCGATCGCCGACGGGGGGGCGGCATCGCAGGCCCCCCTGGGCATGCAGGGACATGTCTGCTGTCAGGGACAGCAGACATCGTCCCTCTGTCCCCGCGTCTATAGACGCGGGGACAGTTTAAAGTCATGACGTATATATACGTCATGTGTCGGGAAGTACATCCCGGCCATGACGTATATATACGTCAAATGTTGGGAAGGGGTTAAAAACGGGTTGAAATACCATTTAACTTTAAACGGTATTTCAACTCTGGCACTTTCCCACTGCAGCCTTAAAACGGTAAATTGCGCTGAAAATCGTCAATTTACCGGTTTTTAGCTGCAGTGGGAAAGGGGCATTACACCCCTGTGTGAATAGAGCAATATAGCTCTTACACACTAATACGTACACTTGGCACATCTAGCTTGATAAGGCATCAAAAGCCTTTGTTCAGTATAAATATAAACGGATTACAGAGACTAATTTTAATCTTTCTAATTTTCTTTTTCTCTATACCCACTATCTTCTTTTTTTAATAAATTTCGCCATATTAATCCCTGTCACAGGGAATTAGACTATCAGGTCACATATAATTAATAAAATTGCATATTTAATATTACAGCTGATGGCCTGTTAGCTAAAGAGTTATTTGTAATAATGTAATAAAATATACACCATTAAGGTATTACACAACAGTGTTTTTAATAACTGTGTGGATGAGGAGTGCGTCCAAATAAACTGATTTCTTTCTTCTCCTTTTTTTGCATTGTGTACTATAATCCAAATCAGTAGACAGCACCCTAAGCCAGTAAGGGGAATATATATGTTGAAATTCCCTCCTGACTGACAATCTTGCCATCCACAACTTGCAAACCTCGAGTATAAGTGTATGGTGCGGGTTTCCTCCTCTCTCGTACTATACAATAGATGTCTGACCAGACATAAAAGGACGGCCTTTATTAACCCCTTCTCTGCCGGAATAAACCCACTAACCCTTTTGCATCAACTAAAAGACCTGCAGTATATTGCTTATACTAATTAAAGCGTCTGTAGACTATAAACTAACACTGCTTGACTAACACTGCATGGCTAACACTGCATGACTAACACTGCTTGACTAACACTGCATGACTAACACTGCATGACTAACACTGCATGACTAACACTGCATGACTAACACTGCATGACTAACACTGCTTGACTAACACTGCATGACTAACACTGCATGACTAACACTGCATGAGTGCACTTCCATCTATGCCAGTGGTTCCCAAACTGTGTGCCGCGGCTCCCTGGGGTGCCTCGGGACACATGCAGGGGTGCCACGGGTTGGTGGTCCAGGACCAACTCAAATTATTAATGGTTAATTATTTATGAGCAAAACCAGTGCTGGTGGCTGCCAATCATAGAATGTGTACAAACAGAAGCAAATCCTGCCCTTTACCACATAACTGCTGCTAAGAATCGCATATAAACCCAATCTACTTAATTTTTTTTGGGACCTAGGGGTGCCGTGAAAAAAATTCTGATTCTCTAGGGTGCCGTGAATCAAAAAAGATTGGGAACCCCTGATCTATGCCATTAAAGGATCAATTGGGCTTCACATCAATACCGGTTGTTTAAAATTGTCGACAGAAAAGGGCTGATTATGATATATGGTCTATTTAATATATTTATATATCTAAAATTCCTTTAAATAAATGAATTGTATTTTATATATATATATATATATATATATTTTTAAATTAAATTTAACTGTGTTAATTATCAATTTGACCTGTGCAGTTTTTTCCTTGTACTACTATACTATTGCACACACACACACCTAAACAACATGCACACACAGCCCCCCCACACCCACAAATGTCACTATACAGATGGGTCAGGTCCCATCTTGGCAGGGGATGGCGCTGGCGTCGCCAGCCGCCATCCCCCGCCAGCGCCATGGCGATGGTGAGAAGGGGACGCGCGCACACGAGAGGCGCGCGCGTCCCCTTCCGACGGCGCTTCCATCCGTTCCCCCGGGTCCCCGCCGGCTTGCCGGCGGTAACCCAGGGTCCCCGCCGCCTGCCCGCATCCCCCCCTAACCCCCCCTAACCCTGTCCGTCTCCCTGAGGCGGAGACGGACAGGGTTTCCGTCGCGCTGGCGACGGAGACTGAGAAGCGCGTGCGCGTGAGACGCACGCGCGTCTCAGTGTATTCGCTGGCGCGGCTGCTGGCGGGTCGCCAGCGCAGACATTCTGGCGATCCGCCAGCCAGGATGGGACCTGACCCATCTGTACCCTCCACACTATCAATGTACATCTTACTTTGTAACCGCTTTTTAATTAAACAAAACAATACACACCCCCTTCCACATCATATGCTCTCTATTTAACACATTTCACCTATAACTCACGTTGCAATACAGGCTCCTCCATCTCCCTGCATTTACCAGGTTCCGCATCTAGGCCCTTATTCTGATCGGTGCGGCCGGAGCCGATTATGCGGCCAGGACCGTGCGTGCGAAACCCCGCCTTCCATACGGATCGCCAACTCCGTCCGTATGCGGTAAGAAGCTGGCCGAACGGACCGCACGTGTATTTTTCACGGAATACGCCTCCTCCATCTAAGGGGACCTCCCCCATCATTCGATGGTCGCAGGACCGAATGCTCCACCAGCACCCGCAACCTCAGACCACACGGACATTTTTCAGTGCAAAAGCAGGGATCTGGGCGGGCAGCTGACATCCGGCGATGTCATATGTCCGCCCCCTACACGTGCGTCACGGCCGCATTACCATACGTACGCCCAGCGGGGCGTATGCATATGGTAATGAGCCCAAATAGCCCTTCACGCCCCTCTCCACCCCCTGTTCGTAGTGTACACATATCATGCGGGATTTGGCCGTACGCCCCGCTCGCACATGCGCAGAGACGCCTCTGCACATGCGCAGACATAAAACATCGGCGGCCCGAACGCACGCAGATATATCCGCACCGATCAGAATAAGGGCCCTAGTGTTATAATGTTTAATGATTTTTTATCTCATTTAAATTAATAGGTAAGTAGGTGTATCGGGTTGGCACTCGTGGCTTCAATAAAAATCCGGTGCCAGGAACATAATAGAGCAATAAGAGACACTTACCCCCTCAGAGAAAGGATGGATCCGGCACACGGTAGTATAGGTGAAGAAAAAGAGGTTTATTAAGAGTGCAACATTGCACTAAGTGACAGCTGCTGACCTGACAGCCGTTTCAACTGCTGGGTGCAGTTTTCATCAGAGGTCAATATGCATCACACCCCCTATATAAAGGGGCACAGGTGCCATTTTGACCTTTGAAAGGTAGTAAGGAGCATGGAGAGGAGAGGAGGAATGTATGGGAGAGGAGTGGCAGTGAGTGCAGGTGGCAGAGGAAGCAGTGGGACAGTCACAGGCAGCAGCAGCGCCAGAGGAGCCAGGGGGAGAGGCAGCAGAGGCACACTGAGAGGCAGCAGTGTGAGAGGGAGAGGCAGCAGTGTGGCAGGCAACATCGCCACATCAAGGCCTGGGCCAGGCCGGACCCCAGAGGAGCAGGCACAGCAGAGCAGGAGGAGGTGGAGGACTCTCTTGCATCCCGATCCACTCACACAGGACCTGTTCAGCACACAGTCCGAGGAGGAGCTGCAGGAGGGACACATCTCTGAGGTCAACTGGCCAGAGGTAAAGGAAAATGGAGGTGATGAGGAGGAGGGTGAGACTGCCCTGGAGGAGGAGGGGGACATAGCCGCAGAGGAGGTGGAGGCAGAAAGTGGCCGCACCCAATGTGGCCGTAATGTGCGGATTTCCTATGAGGAAAATGCTGCCCTTGTCCGCGCTATACTCCTTGTATATGACCGGCTGCTGGGCAAAAATAGCAACAGGACAACAGAAGAGGCCATGTGGGACTATTACAGGGGCCATGAACGCAGTTAGCAGCCACAAAAGGAGCGTCAGGAATGTCAAGAAGCGCTTCAATGACATTAAAAGGCAACTGAAACCCAAGATGGCCACCGAAGTCAGAGAGGCCACAAACACTGGAGGAGGCACCACCCAACCCGTCACATATACCTCCTGTGAGAGAAAACTACATATCCCAGCAACGGGAACTTAGGTAAATGCAGGGGCGGATTGGCTAGCCGGGAAACCGGGACACTTCCCGGCAGGCCGCCCCATAAGCTTCCAGAACCGGCCGCTCTTCCTCACTTAGGGCTGCTGCGGACCTCAAAACGACCTGAGTGGCATTTTGCCAGAAAGCAAAATGGCCGCTGGAGGGCTGCTGCGCATGTGCGGCCGCCGCAGCTCCTCCTATGGTGCTTAGCAGAGGCAGAGCTACAGCACAGTCACAGGCAGCTCCACCTAGGCTCAGATCCCCAGCAGGCAGCGCAAAATGTTCGTGCGGCTGGGGATCATCATCAACAGAATGGCATGGGCAGCGGCAGCATACAGCACAGTTTAGAAGAAAGACCAAAGCAGGGTGAACAATGGGAGGCGCCAGGCAGTGGAGCCAGCGACTGGAAAATCCTCGGGAACAAGTCCCATTAAGCAACAGGCAGCATGTCCCGAAAAGGGGCGGAGCTACTCGGCACCAATGGGCGGAGCTACACAAGGGAAAGTTGGTGTATGTCACAGCTGCTGCCAAGCACTCTTAAGTAAGTGGAGTGACAAGCAAGCGGTGAGCCAATCAATGTGTGTGATGTCAGTCTGTGTGGGTGGGGTGGGGGCTGCTACTGGGGTGGCATTATGCATGTAAGCAGTCCTGCTACTGAGAACATTGGGGGTTATTCTTATTCCTTCGGTCTGACCAATGTTGCGCATCTGAAGGAATAAGAATAACCCCCAATGTTCACAGTAGCAGGACCGCTTACGTGCTTAATGTTCCCACGGCGAACTTTCGGTTCGCCGGGTGCACGCACTATAGGTGGCGTGCGGAGGGCAGGGGGGCGCCGGGCTACCCCATTACATTATGGGAACACCCAGCATTCCATGGGCGTTCCCATGAGAATGCTGGGCGTTGTCATGGTAATGAGGCGGTGACGTGGGTGCGGGGGGCTGGCAGCTGACATTACCGGATGTCAGCTGCCTTCCCATATCTGACCCAGCCCAGCATTCTCATGGGAACACCCATGGAATGAGGCGGTGACGCGGGTGCGCCCATAGCCGACCAGCATGCACGCATATGTAAGTGACTGGAAAGTCACTTTTATATGCATGTACCTTCCACGTCTTTCGATGGTCGGTGACCATCGAAAGATGTGGGAGGTTACCCGCGGCATACGAATGGATGTTTATGCTAAACATCCATGTGCAGCCTGTGCGGGCAAACCCACGTTGCGAAGGGGGGGCGGGTGAGCATTCATTCGCCGGGTGGGGTTTGGTGGATTTGCAAGGCTGCGAATTCGCAGCCTTGCGAACCAACCAGAATAACCCCTATTATGCATGTAAGTGGCGCCTCCACATGAGACATGTGTAAGCAGCACTTCTACCTAGGGGGTGCACTACTGGGGGCATTATATGTGTAAGTGGCACTGCGGGCATTATGCATGTAACCGCTGCTACAGTGGGCATTATCATGCATTTAAGTGGCGCTACTACTGGGGGGGGCATGGATCATTAGGTCTCAACAATGTTGGTCGACAGTCATTAGGTCGACATGAGTCTAGGTGGACATGGGTAAGGTCGACAGTCAAAAGGTCAACATGGGGTTTTTCACATTTTTTTTGTCCCGAATGTCACACATGGACACTGAAATGTAGCACCACGTCCTCTTGCATGGCTCGCTGCACTCATCATGCTATTTTATTCTCCCACCACACCCTAGTGGATGGTAGGGCATGAAATACCTCCTGTCGGCACATGTCGGCTCAAAAAAAAAATTGAAAACCCCATGTCGACCTTTTGACTGTCGACCTAACCCATGTCGGCCTAATGACCCTGTCGACCTAATAACCTTGTCTAACTCATGTCGACCTTTCTGCATGTCGACCTAATGACTGTCGACCCTCATGCTGGTGACCCAATGACCGTATCCCTACTGGGGACGTTATGCTTGTAAGTGATGCTGCTACTGGGGGTATTATGTGTTTGAGAGGTGCTGCCTGGTGCTTCTACTGGGGGCACTATGTATGTAAGCAGCGCTGCTACTGTGGGCATTATGGCCCTAATTCAGATCTGATCGCAGTACAAATTTGTTCTCAAAATGGGCAAAACCATGTGCACTGCAGGTGGGGCAGAGGTAACATGTGCAGAGAGAGTTAGATTTGTGCGAGTAATTTTGTTTCTGTGCAGGGTAAATATTGGCTGCATTATTTTGACACTGTAATTTAGATTTCAGTTTCAACACACCCCACCCAAATGTAACTCTCTCTGCACATGTTACATCTGCCCCACCTGCAGTGCACATGGTTTTGCCCATTTTGAGAACAAATTTGTACTGCGATCAGATCTGAATAAGGGCCTATGTGTGTAAGGGGCGCTGCTAATGGGCACTTTATGCATGTAAGCAACGCTTCTACTAAGTGGAGCTACTACTGGGGACATTTTGTGTTTAAACAGCGCTGCTACTGCAGGCATTTTGTGTGTAAGCGGCACTACACGGTGATGCTACTGGGGGCAACGTGTATGTAAGCAGTGCTGCTACTGCGGACATTGGGCAGGATATACACATCACGCTGATGTACTGACATATGCGGTGATAAGAGCTGCCCTGTGCGATCCCCGATGCTGCTTGGACTTTCTCCTTTCTGACAGAGAAGTCCAACTGTGTATACATTGCGGCCGCGGGGCATGCTGGGAGGGATGTTGGATCCCTCACACAGCAGCGCTGCGAAGAGAAGCCCATAGGCTGCAGTGAAGCTCCACCGGGCGAGGGTTTGGCGGGGCTTTAGTGCATTTCAAAATGTGGTAAAAACCCAGAAAATGGGGTTTTCACTGCATTTTTTGTTCAGTACATCCTGCCCATTATGTGTATAAGGGGTGCTACTATTGCAGACATTATGTTCATAAGGGAAACGGTAATCTGTCAGACCACACTTAGGTCGACATTCATTAGGTCGACCCCGGAAAGTTGACTGGCCACAAGGTTGACAGGGTTAAAGGTCGACATGGGTCAAGGTCGACATGACTTAATGTCGACATGGGCCAATGTCGACCTGGCTTTAGGTCGACAGTCATTAGGTCGATATGAGTTTTTCACTGTTTTTTGAGCCGACATGTGCCGACAGGCGGTATTTCATGCCCTACTATCCACTAGGGCGTGGCGGGAGAATAAAATAGTGTGCTGGGCGTAGCGAGGCACTGTGCCCGAAGCATTGCGAGCAATGCGAGGGGCTGCGGTTCAACTCCAACTGTGTCCATGTCGACTGTGTCGACATTCGGGTCAAAAAACAGTGAAAAACTCATGTCGACCTAATGACTGTCGACCTAAACCCATGTCGACCTTAAGTCATGTCGACCTTGACCCATGTCGACCTTTAACCCTGTCGACCTTGGGGCCAGTCGACCTTCCGGGGTCGACCTAATGACTGTAGACCTAAGTCTGGTCTGACAGATGTACCGATTCCGTTCATAAGAGGTGCTTCCCAGTGCTGCAACTGGGGGCATGATGCGTGTAAGTGCCTTTACTGCAGGTATTGTGTGTAAGCGGAGCTGCTACTGTGCGTATTGTGTGGAGGAGGAGATAATACTGTAGGCATTATGTGTATAGAGGGTGCTACTACTGCTGGCATTATTATGTTTAGAAGGGGAGCTACTATTGCAGGCTTTATTATATGTATAATGAGTGCTACTTCAGAGGCTTTTTGTGTATGAGACACTACTATCGTGGGTATTATTATGTGCATATGTGGCTCTGCTACTTGTGAGTGTTATGTGTATAAAGCGTGTTACTACTGTGGACATTATCTGTGTATAAGGGGTGCTATTACTGTAGCCATTATATGTAAAGCGCACTATTGTGTAGTGTAAAGTGAATAAGGGGCACTACGCGTGTTGTTTAATGTGAATAAGATTGTGCTACTGTGTGGCATAATTTGTAATTACGCCACAGGCATTTTTCAGCACATGCCTATGGCATGCACTGTCCCTTTGTAAAGAATGGAAGGGTGCAAATTTATAGTTTGCAGGGTGGCGCCGAACACCCTAGCACCGGACCTGGGACCGAGAACAAGCCTGCTGAGGTGAATAAAATGAATATCTAATGCAGCCATATGCGTGCACACGGGGTGGGGTGGGGGTTAGGGGGAAGAGGGGGGGGGGGGGTTGCTGGTGTGCCTAATGTCCAGGACACTCATTTTCTGGCTCCTGCAGTGATCGCCGATAGGACTGACTAATGATCGATGCCGCTCTATTACATTGCCTGTTACTCAGATATTTTAATAACACTGAGGCTTATAGACAGCTTTGGATGTGCCCGCATCTCCTCCATTGTCTGTCTTCCCTGATGTCAGTGGGGATCTGTCAGCACTGCAGTACACCTGCCTTGGCCCTAGGAGTTACCCCTCACTCTCCCTAAGGCAGGCATGTCCAAACTATGGCCCTCCAGCTGTTGTGAAACTACACATCCCAGCATGCCTTGCAATAGTTTTAGCATTCCCTAATAGCAAAACTGTGGCAAGACATGATGGGAATTGAGGTTTCACAATAGCTGGAGGGCCATAGTTTGGACATACCTGCCCTAAGGTACAGCTCACACTTCTTCCTGTCCCCGGCTCCCTTACATTTTAAAACCCAGCATCCTGCCTCTTTCTTTTAACCCACCTTTAGTCTTCTCCTGGCTCCTGAGGATGGGCTGAGACTCATGGGCCGGTGTTGTATGAATGCCCCCAGGCTAAAGTTTGCCAGCCAGCCCCTGAATGTAACCGCATAATGTGACTCGATGACATCACGCTGTGCACACACGTGCCCTCTCTCTCCTGTGCCATGTCATTAGTGAGAAGGCGGAGGATTATATAGCATATAGCCTTCCTCTTAGAAGGACATGTTCAACACTGGCAGGCGGAACACTGACCCAAAAAGCGAGGGGGTTAGGGGAAATATAAGTGATCATAATTCAATATTTAAAATGGCAAAAATATTTTTTCAGCAGTGCACACCCTAATGTAATGCACTGCACACGCCTATGAATGCAGTCTGTCCTCCCCCTAGCCTGATACTGTGGCAATGGACTGGTACAATTCTATTTATGGGCATTATGCTGTGTGGCATAATGTGTAATGGGCATTACAGTGTGTGACATAATGTATAATATGCATTATGGTGTGTGGCATAATGTGATGGGCATTAAAGTGAGTGGCATAATGTGTAAGGGGCATTATGGTCTGCGGCATAATGTGTATTGGGCACTACAGTGTACAAAATAATGTGTAATGGACATTAGGGTTTGTGGCATAATGTGTAATATGCATTATGGTGTGTGGTTTAATGTGATGGACATTACGGTGAGGGGCATTATGGTCTGCAGCATAATTTGTAATGGGCACTATGGTGTACAACATGTATAATGGACATTACAGTGTGTGGCATAATGTTTAAGGGGTGTTACGGTCTACCTGGTGCAGTGTGTATAAGTGGCACTGCATTGTGGTGTAATGTGAATTACGGACATTACTATGTGGTGTAATTGGTACTATTATGTGGCCATGCCCCTTCCCATGAAGCCATGCACCTAAACTTTTGGTGCACTGGCCTAGGGCGTGCACTATGCCTATTTGTGTATGTGAGGGTGGAGGGGAGGGGGTTTCAATTCCCCTTCTGGTACGAGGCACCAGAATGTCTAGTTATGGCATTGTTGCACATGGCCATTGCAGCCAGGGAATGGAAAGAACATGGGCTGCGCCAGACAGAAAGTTAAGGCCCTTCTCCCACCCTGCACCCCCCTCTCACTCTGAGTGCTCTCCCAGTACTAGATAGTCTAAGGCAGTGGTCAGGGAACTCGGTCCTCATTACCCCACGCAGTGCATGTTTTGCAGGTCTCCTCACAGAATCACAAGTGAAATAATTAACTCCACCTGCGGACCTTATAAAATGTGTCTGTGAGTAATTAGTACACCTGTGCACCTGCTGCGTTACCAGCAAAACATGCACTGTGTGGGGTAATGAGGACCAAGTTCCCTGACCACTGGTCTAAGGGATCCTACTTTAGTGTTATAAGGGGTATATGGGGTGGTACACTACACTTTAGGACACCCCCCCTTTTCCAGAGTACACGCGCCTTTGGCGTGTGCATAGTTACGGCCTTAATTTTTCCATACCCCCACTTCATTATTTCCACTTCCACCACTGCACATATCAGACTCCGCCCCTCAACAGACCCCGCCCCCATTAGGGCTGGTTCCAGAAATTTCCTGGGCTGGTTTTCCATCCCAATCCGCCCCTGGGTAAATGTCATGCTCATAGATAGAAATTGTTGGTGATGCTGGGCCATGTAGTTCCACACCTGCTGGTTTTGGTCAAATGTCTAACAAATAATGTTACAGGTTTAAATTGCTCTGGGCCCAAACATAGTTGTCATTTTGTCATAGCTAAATGGCCTCCATGCAGCATTATTGCAGCCATTTTGCAGACAAATACACTTTGTAAGAATTTTTTTAATAATATATAAAACAAAATTGTTCATAAATTATTGGTCACCGTGAACCATGTGTGTCCCAGGAGAAAAAACCCAAAACATTCATTGTGCATGCTGGTAATAAATTGTTTAACATTTTTATTAACAATATTGGGATATCCATCTTTGCGGACGATACAAAACTTAGCAAAGTCATCAAATCATCAGAAGATGTCACCATGCTTCAAAATGATCTTGCAATTCTAGATGAGTGGGCAAAAAAATGGAAGATGAGGTTCAATGTAGATAAATGTAAGGTTATGCACCTTGGGAGACACAACCAGTGTGCAAGTTACAACCTTAGCAGAGAGGAACTGGGTAATTCCATACTTGAAAAGGATCTAGGAGTCCAAATAGACAGCAAACTGGGATGTAGTGCCCATTGTAATGTAGCTACAAAAAAGGCCAACAAAATTCTGGCATGTATTAAGAGGGGAATGGAAACTAGGGACTCAAGGGTAATTATGCCACTGTATAAAGCATTGGTGAGACCTCACCTCGAGTACGGAGTGCAGTTCTGGGCCCCACACTATAAAAAGGACATCATAGAATTAGATAAAGTCCAAAGGCGAGCAACAAAGCTTATTAGGGGAATGGAGAATTTAAGCTACGGGGAGAGATTAAGCAATTTGGGACTATTTACATTGGAAAAGAGATGTTTAAGGGGGGACATGCTCAACATGTACAAATATATCAAGGGCCAATATAAGGAACTGTCACGCACCATCTTTTCTACTAGAAAGGAATCTAGGACGCGAGGGCATGAGTATAGATTAGAAGAAAAAAGATTTCATTCAGCTAGTAGAAAGAATTTCTTTACGGTCAGAACAGTCAAACTCTGGAACTCTCTTCCCAGAGAGGTGGTAACGGCTGGCTCATTAAATGCGTTCAAGGCAAAGTTGGACAAACATTTACTGGAGAAAAACATCCATGGGTACAAATAAGAAATATAATCTGTCTGTAAAATACCAGAACCTACCAAATCAGCAATGGATATCTATACCAGGTTGAACTAGATGGACGCAAGTCTTTTTTCAGCCTTACCTACTATGTAACTATGTAAATGCTGTCCATGCCAGGTCTGTAACGCCTGTCCACCATTTTGTTTGCAGATCATCCATCCCGAAGTGCTCACGCACCACACAGAGGCTGACGCATTGGTCCTGATGCAGAGGCTGCAGGTAAGCAAAATGAATGTGACACCATTACACATACAGTACACACACCCATCTACCATGCACAATAGGCTACACTACAATCTACTCCTGCACCCTATTGTAAACCAAATATAGGTTCTATGTCAACAACATTGTGTAAAGACCTTTATGTAGCATGTTTAATATTATTACATGCTCATTGAACCAATGTCATATTGCCTAATGCCAAACAAAACAGCACATTACAGTGCTGCCAGACATGCTGGCCATGCCATGGACTCATTGAGACACACTATGTACCAATGGATATTAATTTAATGTGAAACAGCCATCAGACGTATTAAAAATCTACCATTCAATTTATTGCAGGGGTACATGTGTTACTGAATAGTACCCATTGTTATGTGGCATAACCCACAAGACACATTAAAATCAAAAGGACACATACTGCACTATTAAGGTAGGATACTTGCCCATTTCTTTTTTTAAACAGGATCACCACACCTACTGCTGCCACCGACAGATTCAGCTGAAATGATGGACGCAGATATGGAAATCATTCTACAGCCCATAGACGCGTTCTCACCTGAGGAAGAAAACACTGCAACAGTGGGCAGTATTCAATGAGGATGTTTCACGGCGAATTTGTGCTATTTTCGCGTTGGAAGGTGATTTTTTGGGTCAGAAAGCGAATCACCCTATTCAACGTGCACTTCTCGCCGTCTTTCTAAGTGATTTTCGCCGTGTGTCTCCGTGTAGAAAATCGCCATCTTTTCATGGTGAAGTTGTTGTTGGTTTACATTTGGTGTAAAAAAATCAGGAATTTTATTCTGTGAAGGGGCATGCTATTTTTATTCATGTGCTTATAGCACATGAATATATATTTAATTTAAAAAAACATTTTTTACACAGAGCAGCCAGCAGGGGGCCGGGAGCCGGGAGCCGAGAGCCGCTCATTATATATTCATATATACACTGCACCCGATCATTACATATGCACGATCGGGTGCAGTGAATACCTGGTCCCCTGCTGGCTCTCCCAGGGGCAGCCTGTGCTGCCTGGCTCCCGGGGAGCCCACCTCCCCCCCACATACGTTCTGGGGCAGGCAGGGAGACTTCCATCTCCCTGCCTGCCACCGTCCTCAGGCTCGGTTCACACTGCCGTCAGGGGCAGCGAGCCCCAGCGACGTTGAATAGGGGGGACAGCGAGGCTCCAGAACACGGCGACTGTGCAGGGAATCCTAAACAGGATTCGCTGCACGCCGTGAATATTCTCATTGAATACGGCCCAGTGACTGAAAGGGCAACAACTGTGGTGACTCCCCACCAACCCACACCCACCAGAAGAGGTAGCTCGCTCATTGCACACATTTAAAAACAAACAGATAGAATTCATGGCAATGCAAAACCATGAAATGGGCAATATGCAAGGCTACCTGAGAAACATATTTCAACAACTTAAAAAAGTGGCCACCAGTGTCTGTGTAAGTGTGGGCACACAAGTCAGAATGGCTACCACCTTGGACACACGTCTGTCCGAAATTAGCCAGGCCCTACGGGTACAAAACAATAATATAGCCATCCTAAATGAAAGTGTACATGGTCAAACACAATCTATATCAGCACAGACCAATGCCTTGATTGCCATGCAAGCACAGTTAAATAGTCAAGAATTAAATTTATTAGGAGCAGCTACACCCACTATTAGTAGTGTGTCCAGTTCACCAATGAGTGGCTCACCCACTTCACCACCACGTAGGAGTGTGCGAACCAGGGTTGGGCTGGGCTCAGGGGCAAAGGGGCGATGTGCATGTACACGGTACCTAAAAAATGATTTTACAAGTTGCACATGTCTACTGTTGTTCTTATACACTTAAAATATTTTTGTGAAAATGTATGGCCCAGTAAAAAGAATTAAAATATTTTTTTTGCATTAGTAAAGACGTTCCTTTACAGTAAAATGTGTCTGTGGTTTATTTTTAACAACTTAAATGGTGTAACCCACTATGGTAATGTAGAGTTAGGGTGTTGAATTCATTTGGTGGGTTCGGTCATTTTTATAAATGGCTTACAGCATTGAAAAAATGTACTTACCAAGTAGCCAGCCCTGCACCATTTGGTGGTCCTGGAATCAGTCTCAGAGGGCTGAGAGAATATAGGCATCATGGCAGTTCCCTGGGTAGCCTGCAACCACACTGAGTATTTTGAGGTTGGCATCACATACCACCTGCATGTTCAGAGAGTGACGCCCACGCCGATTGACGTAGACATGTCCCATCATGTGCGGTGTCCGATGCCCAATGTGGGTTTAATCTAGGGCTCCCAGCACGTTTGGGAATGCTGAGAGACGAATAGAAAGCCACCTTAAGGTCTTGCCACTCAGACTCACAACATGGGAATCTGATGTATGTCCGCCACAACTACTTGAAAGCAAGTAACACTTGAGTGAAATGCTTAGAGAAAGTGGGCTGTGATACCCCCAAGGACCATGAGGTCACAGACTGATTGGAGCCTGTGGCCAAGAAGTAGAGGGCACACATTAATTTGTGCAGCCCAGACATTGCATATTTGGCACCCCCATAAGGGTCCAAATCATCTCTCACCTGCTCATTTAAGTTCAACAGGTTATTGTGGTTCAGCCTAAACATCCCCACAACCTGTTGATCCGAGAGGGAGTCCAGGTACAGCCTAGCATGGTACCTATGTGAAGCATGCAGTAATCGGGGTACCTGGTCTGGCGCGCAGCTTCCTCCCTCCTCCTGCGCAGCTCCTCCAAATGCTCAAAGTCACAAACAGCCAACTCCACACCACTCTGCACAATCTCCATCTCTGAAACCCTCACAGGTGTCCTTAATGATGTTGGGGTATATGTAGGGGAGTTTATGATTAAAAATGAGGACCCCTGTGTGAAAACTAACCATTTCTGCACTTGACCAAAGTTGCTTCTGGGTCAAGTCGCCCATCAGGAACTGGTCTGCACCAGTGGCGAATTTTAGACACTTTTGAAATGCAAATTCAGTTTGCACATTCCATTAAATAAGCGATTTGTATACTTTTGTATGGGAAAACATCTGGATGCGATAAAAATGCGAATTAAAACCGGCAAGTAAGAAAGTGTGAGTTATCGCACAAAATGTGCGAATTACGGGACTTAGCGCACCCTATTAAGTATGCGATTTTGGCAAAAAGTGCGAAAACACCATTTTGCTGCCTAAAAGTCGCAAAAAATCAACAATCGCATTCCGTTAAATGTCACCCGAGGTCTCTGGGACAGGAAGTCAGCCTGCGGTGAGACTGACACGTCACTATAATACAATGACTATGTTCATGCTGACTTAATGCAGGATAACTAATATATAAAGTTACAACCATTAAAAAAACATGGCCGACACAGAACACACTATGCGTTACCTTTACCTAGTAAAATGTTGGTTTGCTTTTAACCCTTTACTGATTAACCCTTTGAGTGCTAACATCTCTGTGTGAAATGTGCAAAATATCGGCTAAATATGCCAGCGTCTCTCACATTTGTTATATAAATTCAAATAACAAATGTTGTGTAAAAAATGATTATATTTCCTATATAAGTTAACATTACAGGTCGTTATGAGGAATAACAATGTTTGTTTGGCAATTTTCACACCTAGGGGGTTATTTTGGTTCACTCTTTCTGACAAATTCCTTCTTAGAGGGACAAAACCATGTGCACTGCAGGTGGGGCAGATGTAACATGTGCAGAGAGAATTAGATTTGGGTGGGGTTTTACTTCAAAGTGAGATCTATATTGCAGTGTAAAAATAAAGCAGTCAGTATTTACTCCGCAGAAACAAAATATCTAATTCTCTCTGCACATGTTACATCTGCCCCCCCCTGCAGTACACATGATTTTGTCCATCTAAGAAGGAATTTGTCAGAAAGAGTGAACCAAAATAACCCCTCTAGTTTTGACACTCAAAGGGTTAAGCAAGTGCTCCTGCTCACACCTATTACTGATACTATGCATAACGGACAAGTGAGAACAGAAATACCAGAGGAAATAAGGGCGGTCAGAGCATTGAAAGCAAATGTAATACAATTTGTTGTGGTGAGGGGGGAGGAAGGGGGGGGGGGGGGGCAGTGTTGATTGGTTGATTCTCAACATACAAAGTTTATCATTAAAAGTCTGCAGCCCTGTGAGAAACGTACAATCATGTCCATTTGATGGGAGGAGGAGAAGAAATGGATTTGTATAATACAGCTATGTGGATAAAGTCTGTTGTGTTCCTTACTGTGTTACCTCTGACCTTTCTGTCCAACCATGTGCATGGTAAGTAAAACTACTGACTAATAATAATAATGTTATTTATATAGCACTTATCACCTAGTAGGGCTCAAACATCTTTACATTGGCCTTTATGATACAAGCTACCAAACAAGTGTAACAGTAGATATTAGTGAAACGCGTAGATACCAGAAAATCTTGAGTCTGGTATTGAAGGATTCTAGAATGGGGGCTTCTGGCATGATACGGTGGAGAGAGTTGCATTGAGTAAGAGCCACAAAGTTGAAAGCTTGATCCCCCAGATTTCTGGGAGATTCTAGGTACAGTTGATAGTCCTTCCGCAGATGGCAGTAAGCGAGTGGGGCAGTACAGAATCAGAAGCTGCTTCCAGTACCTTGGGCCTTGATCATGTAAGGATGGTGCAGTCAGTAAGCCAGTGTTCAGAATTTGAAAGGTAGTCAGTGGAGGTAGTAGAGAATGGGTTATCTTTAAACTCCTCACCACCACCTACAAGGCTCTCTCCTCCTCTACCGCTCCTTACCTCTCTTCACTGATCTCTATCCACACTCTCTCCCGTACTCTTCGCTCCGCCGCTGACCACCGACTGACCTCTCACCTAAACACCTCCTCCCACTCCCGTGTCCAAGACTTCTCTCGCGCTGCCCCCCTGCACTGGAACAACCTCCCACCACCCATCAGGATTTCTGATTCCCTTACCTCCTTCAAGCGCTCCCTCAAAACCCACTTCTTCCGACTAGCCTATCCCTCCGCCTCCTAACCTCTTTCGCTCCTCCTATCCTGCCTACCGTACCCCTCCAACCGTTCCTACTTATCCTATTGTTTTTCGTTCCTCCACCCACCTCCTTTTAGTCTGTAACTCTTATAAGTAGGGCCCTCCTTCCTCACATACTCACCCTACCTCTTTACCTCACCTGTGCTCCTGTCCTGTTCTTCCCTTCCTCTACTTCATCTCCAGTCTCCTTGACAATTTTCACACCTACTTCAGAACTGATGCTGATTTTAGTTCTACCAACTATATCCCTATTTATGCTGTATTTTATCAACACACCCTGTAAGTTACTTTGTAATTTGTTTTTGTGTTTGCTATGTATGGCGCTGCGGACACTTTGTGGCGCCTTATAAATAAACACACCACTATTACTACTCCTGTGAGTGTTTGGAGCCCAGTGGACAGGGAAACGCGGCCCCACCGAGCTCCATCTCCACCCTTGTGCATGGCTAAGAATGCATTCGCTGCCATGCACACAGGGGGATAATCACTCACCATCGAATGATTTTTCCCTGCTCACAGCGCTGAGTGCATCTAGTCTGCAAAGGCCGCGGGGAGAAGGAGTGGACATCATGTCAGTGGCCCGTCCCTCCCAATGGCTGGGGAATGCCAGCGTTTTCCATGGGAAATTGCCAAACGGCCGCAGGGTGTCAATCACCCAGCAAGCAGACAGTGAACACTAGCCTTCACTAGCTGTCTTTGTGTAGATTTCTCGCGCAACATAAACCTGGGTACACATATATAAAACTAGGTGATTCATCGCGCCCTACGGGCGCTCTTCACACCGTCGTAAGGGGCTATGCCCCCTTAATTTGTGAACATTTATATGAGAAAGATGGTTAGAATTGTATGTAAGATGGCCTGTATTGCAACTTGAGTTATAGGTGAAATGTGTTAAATAGAGAGCATATGATGTGGAAGGGGTTGTGTATTGTTTTGTTTAATTAAAAAGCGGTTACAGAGTAAGATGTACATTGATAGTGTGGATGGTACAGTGACATTTGTGGGTGTGGAAGGGGGGCCTGTGTGTGCATGTTGTTTAGGTGTGTGTGCAATAGTATAGTAGGGTGTTTCTGAGTCAGCGGCTCCCCACTGGCGGAGGTCACGACACAGGAAAACAGGAGGCTGGGTAGTGATAGGGGTGTGTGGGCATAAGGGAGACTAAAGAGGAGGGTGGGAGATACTGTGCAGCTTCTGCCAGTAGGTGAGGGTCCAGCGTGGCAGCACAGGAGTACAGGATGGTGGCCCTGAGTCAGTGTCTCCTCCTACTGGGTGGGAGTTCGGGTGCATGAGAGCAGGAGGCTGGGCTATGAGGCATGATAGGGGCATGTGGGCAAAACAGCGTCAGCGACTCCCCAGTGGTGGAAGTTACGGTTCAGGAGAGCAGGAAGCTGGGTAGTGATAGGGGTGTGTGAGTATATGGGGACTAAAGAGGGGCTTAGGGGTGCCGTGAATTGCGGGAGGGGCACGGGGGGTGCCGTGAATCAAGGGAGGGAGGGGGCGCAGGTGTCGGCGAATCGCGGGAGAGGGCGGGGGTCCGCAAAGCGTGGGAGGGGGCGTGAATTGCGCGAGGGGGGGTGTTGCGAATCGCGGGAGGGGGGATGCGTGGGGGGTCCGTGAATTGCGGGAGGGGGGGGGGCACGGGGCGCGATGAATCACCTAGTTGGTTATATATTCTTGTAGAAGGATGGTAGGATGTTGCTGTCATTCAGAATGCATTTACATAAACAGTAATAGTAGCAGTAAAAGGTCTGACTTAAAACACCTACAGTAAAACAGAACAGGTGTTATATATTATACAAAGAATTGGTTGATGATGTGTAGGTTGACGTGCACATAGTTCATAGTTGTCACTGGAAAAAAATTGCTCCAAGAAAAAATCAACACAGAAAATTCAACACATGTAAATGTTGACATAAGTGTGGCACTTCATCGGTGTCCATGTCAACACATGAGAATGAATATGAAAACATTCAAAAAAAACAAAAAATAAATCTTCAAAAACTCATGTCAACCTTTTTCATTGTCGACCATAGCCGTGCCAGTGTTTTGCATGTGCCATTTAATCCTGGGGTTGCCGTGAATCACGCGCGGGGGTGGGGAGGGAGGAGGTGAGGGGTGTCCGCGAATCACGGGAGGAAGGGTCGTGGGTGGATGCCGTGAATTGCGGGAGGGGGGGTCGCGGGGGGGGGGGTGTGTGCCGCGAATCGTGGGATGGGGGGGGGGCGCGGGGGGGGGGGTAGCAGTGAATCGCAGGAGGGTGGGTCGCGGGGGCGGGGGGTTGCCGCAATGACAGGAGGGGGGGTCAGTGGTGGGGAATCGTGGTAGGGGGGGTTGTGGGGAGCACCGTGAACCGCAGGAGGGGGGGCCCGGGGGGTTGGCGCGAATCGTGGGAGGGGGGGTCGCGGGGTGCCGCGAATTGCAGGAGGGGGGATTGCCCCGGGGTGGGGCCGCGAATCGCGGGAGTCACCGAGGGTGCCGCGAATTGCGGGGGGTGTGCTGCAAATTGCGGGAGGGGGGTCGTGGGGGGTGCCGCAAATCGCCACAAGAAAAAATCAACACAGAAAGGTCAACACATGTAAATGTTGACATAAGTGTGGCACTTCATTGGTGTCCATGTCGACACATGAGAATGAATATGAAAACATTGAAAAAGTGAAAAATAAATCTTGTCAACCTTTTTCATTGTCGACCATAGCCATGTCAGTGTTTTGCATGTGCCATTTAATCGTGGGGATGCCATGAATGGGGGGGGGGGGGGGAGGGAGGGAAGTGCATACCCAACAATACCCTCTCCAGGAGGGACAGATTGCTCTGTTTCTGGACTTCTTAATTTATGGATTACCATCACCTGTGCTTAAACACCATTCTTATCAATAACCCTGTTTAAAACAGGTGATGACAATCATAAATTAAGATGGAAGTCCACAAACAGAGCATTCTGTCCCTCCTGGAGAGGGTCATGTTGGGAGGTTTGGAGGTGTGGGGCGCTCACCTGGTGTGTCTGGTGAGTAGCTGTGTCTTTGCTGTGTAACGTGGAGAGGCAGAGTGTGTCTGGCACTGTCTGTGGGCTCACTGGGCTGGTTCTCTGTCATGTGAGTCAGTCATGTGAGTCAGAGGCTCCACCCAGGGTTATATCTCCAGACACACTTTGAGTGACAGATGTAGCCAAATATATAAGAGATCGTCGGGCCGTTCTTCTGTCCTGGGATGAACGGCTGTCCAGATTGTATAGGTGTGTACGCTGTCCCGATTCCTGCTGTGCGATCGATAAACGGCCAAAACCGGTCTTGTCCGTTAATACTCGGTCGGTCGAAGGTTCAGTGCTGATTAATTTTCATCCGACCGGACGGGCACATATCGGAACAAAAGTGCAGTGTGTACGCATGTTCGATCGATATGCTGCCGTTCTTACGACTATACTGGCAAAATTGGAGCACCCATGTGAGCGTTCCATAGCTGCATGATGTCTCCTACAGCACAAGAAGCGTTCACCTCTCCCTATAGCATTTCAATAGGGAGTATATATAAAATATATATATATATAAATGTATATCTGCTATGATTTGTTATCAGATACCGCTCCTCCCCCCTCCCATCCCATACCTATCCTGACCACTCGCCCCCGCACCCCCACCCTCCCAACAATGACCCCCCCTCGCTTCTGCAATCCCAAAAACCTTATCCACATAAATACACAACCCACCCCCTCTCTTTCCTGTGCACTATGGAATGCCAGATCCATCTGCAACAAACTCCATGCCATCCATGACCTATTCATCTCTAGAGCATTCCACCTCCTTGCTATCACCGAGACCTGGCTCTCCACCTCTGATTCTGTCTCTCCAGCTGCTCTCTCCAACGGTGGCCTCTCTTTCTCTCACACTCCCAGGCCTGACGGTCGCCACGGTGGCGGCGTGGGTTTTCTCCTCTCAGCCTCATGCACCTACAGTGTCATTCACCCTGAACCCTCTCTCCTTTTCTCCTCCTTTGAGTCTCACTCTATCCATCTATACTACCCCTACCACCTCCGTGTCGCTGCATTCTACCGCCCCCCTGGCCCTATCTCCCAATTTCTTGACAACTTCGCCGCCTGGCTTCCACACTTCCTCTCCTCTGACCTGCCATCTGTCATTCTTGGTGACTTTAACATCCCCTTGGATAACCCCGCTGATCCTGGCACCTCCAAACTCCTCTCTCTCTGCTCCTCTCTTGGCCTATCTCAGTGGACTACCTCTCCCACCCACATCCAAGGACACTCCATCGATCTCGTCTTCTCTCGCTCTTGTTCCCTTACTGACTACACTATCTCGGCTTTTGCTCTTTCTGACCATCGCCTCATCTCCTTCTCCCTCACTGCTTCCCCCTCTCCCACCCCCCCTCCCAAGCGCATTGTCTCACGGCATAACGTCAACACACTTGATCTTGCTGCCTTCTCAAACACGCTGTGTCCCCTTCTCGCCCCAATCGCCCTCATGTCCTGCCCGAACCTCGCCGCCTCCCTCTATAATGACACCCTATCTTCGGCATTGGACTCTGCCTGCCCTCCCTCCTCTATCCCCCTTCGATGCTCCAACCCCCAACTGTGGCACTCGCCTATCACCCGATTCCTTAAAAAGTGCTCTCGCACTGCTGAGCGCTTCTGGAAGAAATCACGCTCCCTTGTGGATTATCTCCATTTCAAATTCATTCTTTCCTCCTCCAGCTCTGCCCTTGCTCTGGCCAAGGAATCCTACTTTAAGTCCCTCATCCTTTCCCAATAATCCAATCCCCGCAGGCTCTTCGCCACCTTCAACTCCTTGCTCTCCCCCCTCCTCCAGCTCTTCCGTCCTCCATCGTAGCCGCTGATTTTGCTACCTACTTTTCAACCAAAATCTCCTCTCTCAGGACTGCCATTACTGCTGCCATGACCTCACCCTCTCCCTCCTTCCCTCCTACATCTCCACTCCCCTCCTTCCAACCCCTGTCCTCATTTTACCCCACCACTGCTGCTGAAGTCCACTCTATCCTTCAATCCGCTTCTCCCTCCACCTGCCCGCTCGATCCTATCCCCTCCAATATTATCCATCGTCTCAGTCCGTCAGTCTGCTCTCACCTGGCTCACCTCTTTAATCTTTCCCTATCCTCTGGGATCTTCCCTTCCTCCTTCAAACACGCTCTTGTCTCCCCAATTCTCAAAAAAACAAATCTGGACCCCAACTCTCCATCCAACTACAGGCCCATCTCCCTCCTCCCTTTTGCCTCCAAGCTCCTAGAACGTCTGACCTATAATCGTCTCCTGAGCCACCTTACTGCTAACTCCATTCTAGACCCCCTCCAATCTGGGTCCCGCCCTTTACATTCCACTGAAACTGCCCTGACCAAAGTCACTAACGATTTACTATCGGCTAAATCCAAAGGCCTCTTCTCTATCCTCATCCAGCTTGATCTGTCGGCTGCCTTTGACACTGTTGACCACCCTCTCCTGCTCAACACCCTCCGCTCCTTTGGCATCACTGGCACGGTCTTCTCCTGGTTCACCTCATACCTCTCCGATCGCTCCTTCTCCGTCTCCACTCCGAGCTCCTCCTCTCCTACTACCCCGCAGTAAGTTGGTGTTCCCCAAGGGTCAGTCCTTGGCCCTCTCCTCTTCTCCCTCTACACCACATCTCTGGGCACCCTCATCAGCTCCTATGGTTTTCATTACCACCTTTATGCTGATGATACCCTAATCTATCTCTCCTCCCCCGAACTATCCCCATCACTCCTGTCCAAGGTCTCCGAATGCCTCACGGCCATCTCAGCCTGGATGACCCAACGCTTCCTGAAACTAAACATGGCTAAAACTGAACTTCTAATCTTCCATCCCCCGAACATCCCCTCTTCTCCCACTATCTCCATCAGCATTGGTGAAACCGAGATCACCTTCACCGACCAAACGCGCTGCGTCGGTGTCATCATTGACTCCTCCCTCTCTTTCACCCCCCACATTCGTGCTCTCTCACAGTCTTGCCACTTTCACCTACGCAACATCTCACGCATCAGACCATTCCTCTCCACTGACGCGACCAAAATTCTCATTCACTCTCTTGTCATCTCCCGCCTTGACTACTGCAACATCCTTCTCTCTGGGCTACCTCTCACCCGCCTCGCACCTCTACAAACCATTCTTAACGCTGCTGCTAGGCTCATCTTCCTCTCCCGCCGCTCTACCGCCGCCTCCCCCCTCTGCCTATCTCTTCACTGGCTCCCCATTCCTTTCCGCGTTCTCTTTAAACTCCTCACCACCACCTACAAGGCTCTCTCCTCCACCGCTCCTTACCTCTCTTCACTGATCTCTATCCACACTCCCTCCCGTACTCTTCGCTCCATCGCTGACCGCCGACTGACCTCTCACCTAATCACCTCCTCCCACTCCCGTGTCCAAGACTTCTCTCGCGCTGCCCCCCTGCACTGGAACAACCTCCCGCCACCCATCAGGCTTTCTGATTCCCTTACCTCCTTCAAGCGTTCCCTCAAAACCCACTTTTTTCGACTACCCTATCCCTCCTCCTAACCTCTTTTGATCCTCCTATCCTGCCTCCGTTCCTACTTATCCTGTTGTTTTTCGTTCGTCCACCCACCTATTATTAGTATGTTAACTCTTATGAGTAGGGTCCTCCTGCCTCACGTACTCACCCTACCTCTTTACCTCACCTGTGCTCCTGCCCTGTTCTTCCCTTCCTCTACTTCATCTTCAGTCTCCTCGACAATTTTAACACCTACTTCTGAACTGATGCTGATTTTATTTCTACCAGCTATACCCCTATTTATACAGTATTTTTCAACACACCCTGTATGTTACCTTGTCATTTGTTTTTTGTTTACTATGTACGGCGCTGCGGACACTTTGCGGCGCCTTATAAATAAACGTACTACTACAACTACTAGATGCGGGCGGTAAGCATCTAAATTTTAGTCAGCCGGCAGGGTGACTATGGACAGTCTCGCCTCAGAAGCCAGTCTCTGGTCCAGCAGCTGCGATTCTTTCTCCTCTTTTTTTGTTTTACTGCAATGTTGTGGCCATAGCATCTCTTATATATTTGGCTACATCTGTCACTCAAAGAGTGTCTGACTCTCTAACGCTGGGTGGAGCCTCTGACTCACATGACTGACTCACATGACAGAGAACCAGCCCAGTCCACAGTGCCAGACACCCTCTGCCTCCCCATTTTACCCAGCAAAGACACAGCTACTCACCAGACACACCAAGTGACACACCCTCAGGCGATTCGCGGCACCCCCCCCCGTGACCCCCCCTCCCGCGATTCGCGGCACCCCCCACCCGCGCCCCCCCTCCCACGATTCGCGGCAAAAAACCTCCCCCCACAATTTGCGGCACCCCCCCGCGACCCCCCCGTCCTGTGATTAGCGGGGCCCCTCCCACGATTCGCACGCTCTCCGGCCCCCCCGCGAACCCCCCAACTGCAAATCGCGGCACCCCCCCCCATGATTTGCGGCAACCCCAGTCCCCACGACCCACCCTCAGGCGATTCGGGGCACCCAACCCCCCTTCTCCCGCGATTCGCGGCAGCCCGCCCCCGCGTCCCCCCTTCCGCGATTCGCTGCAACCCCCCGCGCCCATCCCCCCCTGCACCCGCCGCGACCCTCCCGCAATTCCCGGCACCCCCCTGACCCCCCCTCCCGTGATTCGCGGCAACCCCCCCCGGCCCCGTGCCCCCCCTCCCGCGATTCGCTGCAACCCCCGCGCCCCACCTCCCGCAATTTGCAGCACCCACCCCACGACCCCCCCTCCCGCAATTCATGGCACCCCCCCCCGCGACCCCCCTCCCGCGGACATCCCCCACCACCACCCCCCCAGCCGCCTCCATTCAGAGCAACCCGAGGATCAAATGGCGCATGCAAAACACTGACACGGCTATGGTCGACAATGAAAAAGGTTGACATGAGTTTTTGAAGATTTATTTTTCACTTTTTGAATGTTTTCATATTCATTCTCATGTGTCGACATGGACACCAATGAAGTGCCACACTTATGTCAACATTTAATGTGTTGACCTTTCTGTGTTGATTTTTTCTTGTGGCGATTCGTGGCACCCCCCCGCGACCCCCCTCCTGCGATTCACAGCACACCCCCTGCAATTCGCGGCACCCCCCGCGACTCCCGCGATTCGCGGCCCCACCCCGTGACACCCCCCTACTGCGATTCGCGGCACCCCGCGACCCCCCTCCCACGATTTGCGCCAACCCCCTGGGCCCCCCCTCCCGCTGTTCGCGGTACCCCCACCCCCCGCGACCCCCCCTACCGCGATTCCCCCCCTGACCCCCCTCCTGTCATTGCAGCAACCCCCTTACCCCGCGACCCACCATCCCACGATTCACTGCAACCCCTTGCACCCCCCCCCCACGATTCATGGCACCCACACCCCCCCCGCGACCCCCCTCCCGCAATTCATGGCATCCACCCATGACCCCTCCTCCCGTGATTCGCGGACACCCCTCACCTCCTCCCTCCCCCCCACCCCCCCCCCACACGCAATTCACGGCAACCCCAGGATTAAATGGCACATGCAAAACACTGATACGGCTATGGTCGACAATGAAAAAGATTGACATAAGTTTTTGAAGATTTATTTTTCATTTTTTGAATGTTTTCATATTCATTCTCCTGTGTCGACATGGACACCAATGAAGTGCTACACTTATGTCAACATTTACATTTGTTGACCTTTCTGTATTGATTTTTTCTTGTAGCAATTTTTTTCCAGTGACAACTATGTGCACGTTAACCTAGACATCATCAACCAATTCTTTGTATAATATATAACACCTGTTCTGTTTTACTGTAGGTGTTTTAAGTCAGATCTTTTACTGCTACTATTACTGTTTATGTAAATGCATTCTGAATGACAGCAACATCCTACCATCCTTCTACAAGAATATATAACCAACTAGGTGATTCATCGCGCCCTGTGCCCCCCCTCCCGCAATTCCACGGACCCCACTCACACCCCCCCGCGATTCACGCCCCCCTCCCACAATTCACGTCACCCCCCCGCGCACCCCCCCTCCAGCAATTCGCAACCCCCCCTCGCGCAATTCACGCCCCCTCCCACGCTTTGCGGACCTCCGCCCTCTCCCGCGATTCGCGGACACGTGCGCCCCCCTCCCTCTCTTGATTCACGGCACCCCCGTGCCCCTCCCGCAATTCATGGCACCCCTAAGCCCCTCTTTTGTCCCCCGTATACTCACACACCCCTATCACTACCCAGCTTCCTGCTCTTCTGAACCGTACTTCCACCACTGGGGAGTCGCTGACGCTGTTTTGCCCACATGCCCCTATCATGCCTCATAGCCCAGCCTCCTGCTCTCATGCACCCGAACTCCCACCCAGTAGGAGGAGACACTGACTCAGGGCCACCATCCTGTACTGCCACGCTGGACCCTCACCCACTGGCAGAAGCTGCACAGTATCTCCCACCCTCCTCTTTAATCCCCCTTATGCCCACACACCCCTATCACTACCCAGCCTCCTGTTTTCCTGTGTCGTGACCTCCGCCAGTAGGGAGCCGCTGACTCAAAAACACCCTACTATACTATTGCACACACACACACACCTAAACAACATGCACACACAGCCCCCCCCCACCCACAAATGTCACTGTACCATCCACACTATCAATGTACATCTTACTCTGTAACCGCTTTTTAATTAAACAAAACAATACACCCCCCCCTTCCACATCATATGCTCTCTATTTAACACATTTCACCTATAACTCAAGTTGCAATACAGGCATCTTTCATACAATTCTAACCATCTTTCTCACAATACAAACGTTTACAAATTAAGGGGGCGCAGCCCCTTACGCCGGTGTGAAGAGCGCCCGTAGGGCGCGATGAATCACCTAGTATTTTTGTATGTCCTTAGCCCAGCCCATTATGATAATTTTGTTTATATATATCGTGTCAATAGCCCAAATAGAGAGAGTGTGTACGGTGGTACAATCTTTTTCTTGCGACTGTTTGGACTGGAGTAGATCGGACATCGCAAGTAAAATTGTACAGGTGTGTACGTGCGTATCGGCTGTGTTTCTGGACAGTCGGTCGCATCTATGGTCGGTCGAACAGTCGCAAGAAAACAGGGATTGTATAAATGTGTACCCAGCTTAAGTGTGTACAGTATACAGGTAACTTCTGACCAGTTGTGTGTTAATGGTACTAAATATATCTTTGGCCATCCCTACAGGAGACAGCCCATCTTGTACACTTTCTGTAAACGTCCCAAGAAATACAATGTTTAGTGTACCAGAAGGAGAATCTCTCACCCTACAATGTTCAGTGAGTACCTGCACCCAGGACTTACCGCAAGTGACTTGGTGTAAAGTAGGTGAGCGCCTCCTATGTGGTGCAGTGATACTCGGAGACAGGATCTCCTCTGCATGGGGAGGACAGGATGAACACACTGCTCACCTTCTACACTTTCTCTATGTGCAAATAAATGACACCGGATTCTATCGATGTTCAGCAATCCACCAGGAGTTACAAATAATGAGCGGTCAAATAGAAGTGAACGTCAGAGGTGAGCAGGGGCGGATTGGGAAGGAAAATGCTGGGAAGTTTCTGGAAGCAGTGCTCATTGGGTGGGGTCTGTTTAGAGGGTGGGGTCTATTGAAGGGGTTACAGAGGGGGTTATATAGAGTTGATTGCTAGTGTGCGAATTTGCAATCCTATTGATTATCAAACAACTGCGCATGTGTACATATCGTTGCATGCATGAGTCAAAATAGCGACAGAAATAGTGAAAATATCAGGTCTGAATTATGCCCAGAATATGGAAATTTAACAAGATTCCTTTCTGCAAACACACTCATGAACTCCCTGTGCTGGTGTGCGATCACACCCACACCCCCACCGGTGCCTGCCCCCACAAATTAGGTATTTTTTTACTTACAGGGGTGTGGTCATGCCCCTCCCAGTAGCCAATCCCCTCCCAGTAGCCACGCCCCTCCTGTCGGCTCCCCTGCTGGGTTCACACACCTATAGATATATCTCTAGAAGGATCTGGCACTGTGCTCCACTGCCCGACTGGTGTACAACTGAGCGGATATTTACATGCACATGCCCAGTTGTGCTGTCAATCACTGCCAGCTTGTGCAGCGGGTGTACGGGCGGTTGGTGCATCACTCGTACACACAGCACTCTACACAGCCGACTTGATGGGTGAAATTTACTAAGATGTGAAATACACTTCTTCACAGGTCTTGTTGCTATGGGCAACCAATCACAACTATCTTCTAGAGGGTGGTAAGTAAATAAGAAGTAGCTTCTGATTGGTTGCCCATCGCAACATGACCTGTAAATTTCACCCGATATGTCTGTTTATCTGCAAATAAATTGCAAAACTACAGTATCACACATCTCTATCCACTGGCAGATCTACTGTATACGCAATTCCTGAAAAATCAAAAGGACTTTGTCGCCTGTGACTGATACATGAACGCTTTTTCTGTCGCTACTGTATTTTCCCTTGCTCGTGTGCTATATGTACAGAACGCATTTGCTCAGTAATTGCTCAACTTGTGAATTCTTTAATTAGCGATCTGCAAAATACTTCCACTATTTAGGATGGATGGCAGTGCTCTGGACCACAAGCTGTAGACAAACTGTACAATCGTATCACTAAGATGCTGACTAGGTGACATACAAACTAAATGCACCCGGGGGTGTTAGTCAGAGCTAGCCCTAGCCAATTTGATACCCTAGGCAAGATTTTGGCTGCATCCCTCACCCATCAGCACAAATCACATCTGCAGCCGGAAACACCCATTACCCCTCACCTATCACCTGGCCAGTACACAGCATTCCTCACCCATTAGCACAAATCACATCAGCAGCCGGAAACACCCATTATCCCTCACCTATCACCTGGCCAGTACACAGCATCCCTCACTCAGCAGCACAGATCACATCAGCAGCCGGAAACACCCATTACCCCTCACCTATCACCTGGCCAGTACACAGCATCCCTCACTCAGCAGCACAGATCACATCAGCAGCCGGAAACACCCATTATCCCTCACCTATCACCTGGCCAGTACACAGCATCCCTCACTCAGCAGAACAGATCACATCAGCAGCCGGAGACACCCATTACCCCTCACCTATCACCTGGCCAGTACACAGCATCCCTCACCCATCAGCACAGATCACATCAGCAGCCGGAAACACCCATTACCCCTCACCTATCACCTGGCCAGTACACAGCATTCCTCACCCATCAGCACAAATCACATCAGCAGCCGGAAACACCCATTATCCCTCACCTATCACCTGGCCAGTACACAGCATCCCTCACTCAGCAGCACAGATCACATCAGCAGCCGGAAACACCCATTACCCCTCACTTATCACCTGCCCAGTACACAGCATCCCTCACTCAGCAGCACAGATCACATCAGCAGCCGGAAACACCCATTATCCCTCACCTATCACCTGGCCAGTACACAGCATCCCTCACTCAGCAGCACAGATCACATCTGCAGCCGGAAACACCCATTACCCCTCACCTATCACCTGGCCAGTACACAGCATCCCTCACTCAGCAGCACAGATCACATCTGCAGCCGGAAACACCCATTATCCCTCACCTATCACCTGGCCAGTACACAGCATCCCTCAACCATCAGCACAAATCACATCTGCAGCCGGAAACACCCATTACCCCTCACCTATCACCTGGCCAGTACACAGCATCCCTCACTCAGCAGCACAGATCACATCAGCAGCCGGAAATACCCATTACCCCTCACCTATCACCTGGCTAGTACACAGCATCCCTCACTCAGCAGCACAAATCACATCTGCAGCCGGAAACACCCATTATCCCTCACCTATCACCTGGCCAGTACACAGCATCCCTCACTCAGCAGCACAAATCACATCAGCGGCCAGCAACACCCATTACCCCTCACCTATCACCTGGCCAGTACACAGCATCCCTCACTCAGCAGCACAGATCACATCAGCAGCCGGAAACACCCATTATCCCTCACCTATCACCTGGCCAGTACACAGCATCCCTCACCCATCAGCACAAATCACATCTGCAGCCGGAAACACCCATTACCCCTCACCTATCACCTGGCCAGTACACAGCATCCCTCACCCATCAGCACAAATCACATCTGTAGCCGGAAACACCCATTATCCCTCACCTATCACCTGGCCAGTACACAGCATCCCTCACCCATCAGCACAAATCACATCTGCAGCCGGAAACACCCATTACCCCTCACCTATCACCTGGCCAGTACACAGCATCCCTCACTCAGCAGCACAGATCACATCAGCAGCCGGAAACACCCATTACCCCTCACCTATCACCTTGCCAGTACACAGCATCCCTCACTCAGCAGCACAGATCACATCAGCAGCCGGAAACACCCATTACCCCTCACCTATCACCTGGCCAGTACACAGCATCCCTCACTCAGCAGCACAAATCACATCTGCAGCCGGAAACACCCATTATCCCTCACCTATCACCTGGCCAGTACACAGCATCCCTCACTCAGCAGCACAAATCACATCTGCAGCCGGAAACACCCATTACCCCTCACCTATCACCTGGCCAGTACACAGCATCCCTCACTCAGCAGCACAGATCACATCAGCAGCCGGAAACACCCATTACCCCTCACCTATCACCTGGCTACTACACAGCATCCCTCACTCAGCAGCACAAATCACATCAGCAGCCGGAAACACCCATTAGCCCTCACCTATCACCTGGCCAGTACACAGCATCCCTCACTCAGCAGCACAGATCACATCAGCAGCCGGAAACACCCATTACCCCTCACCTATCACCTGGCCAGTACACAGCATCCCTCACTCAGCAGCACAGATCACATCAGCAGCCGGAAACACCCATTATCCCTCACCTATCACCTGGCCAGTACACAGCATCCCTCACTCAGCAGCACAGATCACATCAGCAGCCGGAAACACCCATTACCCCTCACCTATCACCTGGCCAGTACACAGCATCCCTCACTCAGCAGCACAGATCACATCTGCAGCCGGAAACACCCATTACCCCTCACCTATCACCTGGCCAGTACACAGCATCCCTCACTCAGCAGCACAGATCACATCAGCGGCCAGCAACACCCATTACCCCTCACCTATCACCTGACCAGTACACAGCATCCCTCACTCAGCAGCACAGATCACATCAGCAGCCGGAAACACCCATTACCCCTCACCTATCACCTGGCCAGTACACAGCATCCCTCACTCATCAGCACAAATCACATCTGCAGCCGGAAACACCCATTATCCCTCACCTATCACCTGGCCAGTACACAGCATCCATCACTCAGCAGCACAGATCACATCAGCAGCCGGAAACACCCATTACCCCTCACCTATCACCTGGCCAGTACACAGCATCCCTCACCCATCAGCACAAATTACATCTGCAGCCGGAAACACCCATTACCCCTCACCTATCACCTGGCCAGTACACAGCATCCCTCACTCAGCAGCACAAATCACATCAGCGGCCAGAGACACCCATTACCCCTCACCTATCACCTGGCCAGTACACAGCATCCATCACTCAGCAGCACAGATCACATCAGCAGCCGGAAACACCCATTACCCCTCACCTATCACCTGGCCAGTACACAGCATCCCTCACTCATAAGCACAGATCACATCAGCAGCCGGAAACACCCATTATCCCTCACCTATCACCTGGCCAGTACACAGCATCCCTCACTCATAAGCACAGATCACATCAGCAGCCGGAAACACCCATTATCCCTCACCTATCACCTGGCCAGTACACAGCATCCCTCACTCAGCAGCACAGATCACATCAGCAGCCGGAAACACCCATTACCCCTCACTTATCACCTGCCCAGTACACAGCATCCCTCACTCAGCAGCACAGATCACATCAGCAGCCGGAAACACCCATTATCCCTCACCTATCACCTGGCCAGTACACAGCATCCCTCACTCAGCAGCACAGATCACATCTGCAGCCGGAAACACCCATTATCCCTCACCTATCACCTGGCCAGTACACAGCATCCCTCACCCATCAGCACAAATCACATCAGCAGCCGGAAACACCCATTACCCCTCACCTATCACCTGGCCAGTACACAGCATCCCTCACCCATCAGCACAGATCACATCAGCAGCCGGAAACACCCATTACCCCTCACCTATCACCTGGCCAGTACACAGCATCCCTCACCCATCAGCACAAATCACATCTGCAGCCGGAAACACCCATTAGCCCTCACCTATCACCTGCCCAGTACACAGCATCCCTCACCCATCAGCACAGATCACATCAGCAGCCGGAAACACCCATTACCCCTCACCTATCACCTGGCCAGTACACAGCATCCCTCACTCAGCAGCACAAATCACATCTGCAGCCGGAAACACCCATTACCCCTCACCTATCACCTGGCCAGTACACAGCATCCCTCACCCATCAGCACAAATCACATCTGCAGCCAGAAACACCCATTACCCCTCACCTATCACCTGGCCAGTACACAGCATCCCTCACCCATCAGCACAGATCACATCAGCAGCCGGAAACACCCATTACCCCTCACCTATCACCTGGCCAGTACACAGCATCCCTCACCCATCAGCACAAATCACATCTGCAGCCGGAAACACCCATTACCCCTCACCTATCACCTGGCCAGTACACAGCATCCCTCACCCATCAGCACAAATCACATCTGCAGCCGGAAACACCCATTACCCCTCACCTATCACCTGGCCAGTACACAGCATCCCTCACTCAGCAGCACAGATCACATCAGCGGCCAGAAACACTGATTACCCCTCACCTATCACCTGGCCAGTACACAGCATTCCTCACTCAGCAGCACAGATCACATCTGCAGCCGGAAACACCCATTATCCCTCACCTATCACCTGGCCAGTACACAGCATCCCTCACCCATCAGCACAGATCTCATCTGCAGCCGGAAACACCCATTATCCCTCACCTATCACCTGGCCAGTACACAGCATCCCTCACCCATAAGCACAGATCACATCAGCAGCCGGAAACACCCATTAGCCCTCACCTATCACCTGGCCAGTACACAGCATCCCTCACCCATCAGCACAAATCACATCTGCAGCCGGAAACACCCATTACCCCTCACCTATCACCTGGCCAGTACACAGCATCCCTCACCCATAAGCACAGATCACATCAGCAGCCGGAAACACCCATTACCCCTCACCTATCACCTGCCCAGTACACAGCATCCCTCACCCATCAGCACAGATCACATCAGCGGCCAGCAACACCCAGAGCCAGATTAAGGTCTAAATGGACCTGGAGCTGAAAATGATCAAGGGCCTATTATGCGCAATAATAGGGGTTGTGGCCAGCACCTAATAATGTGGGGTGGCATGACCAGTGTTCTGCTCATGGGTGTGTCTGTATTTGTGTAAATAATTTCAACTCATTATATATGCCTGGAAAAGGCAGGGGTCTGGCATAGGAAAAATGCAGGGAGATATTTCGGCGGGTGCACTCCAAAGGTGCACCCGCAGGACGCCGATGTCCTAAGATACTTGCGGGGTGAGGAGGCACTCCAGTCATAAAAAATACTGAAAACCGAAACTTGGTAGACAATACGTCAGCACCTTTTATGTGGTAACCTACGTTTACCACACCATATACCCCTTATACAAATCATGCAACACAATAGTAACCCCCTTATACTGTACTTGCCTCTTACACATTATGCCACATGGAATGAGACAAACTTCACACCGATTGAGCAAAAATTCACACTATGGCACACAGATGGAGTCAAAATTCACGTTATGCCACACAGATTAAGGCAAACTTCACATTTTGCCACATGGATTGAGCCAAAATACACTCTATGCCAGGCATGTCCAAACAGTGGCCCTCCAGCTGTTGTGAAACTACACGTCCCAGCATGCCTTGACATAGTTTTAGCACTCCCTAATTGCAAAACTGTGGCATTGCATGATGGGACTTGTAGTTTCACATCTTGAGGGCCATAGTTTGAACATGCCTGCACTATACCAAACAGATTGAGCAATATGCTTCATAAATAGGGGCATTGCGCGCCAAAGGCACACATTAAAAATTTACACCATAATGCCCTCTACATGTTAAGCCTCACACCATCATCTCCATTATGTATTATGCCAAACACCATAATGCCTATTAAAAATTATGCTACATAAGTGTTGCTTACCTACATGTTCATTGCCAGGGGTTCCATGCTCATTGCCAGGGGTTCCATGCTCATTGCCATGTGGAATTACAT
The DNA here is from genome assembly GCF_055691185.1 of Crinia signifera. Lineage (NCBI taxonomy): Eukaryota > Metazoa > Chordata > Amphibia > Anura > Myobatrachidae > Crinia > Crinia signifera. Next base: position 15,979,781 of record NC_139218.1, on the reverse strand, counting down.
GCTCATTGCCAAGGGGGAATACATGCTCGCGGTAACTGGGGGACAGTCGCCGCCGGGCAGAAATGACAGCCATTAACAGTCGGGCAGAGAGCAGGGGGCTGCCCGGCTGTATTCAGAGCACTGCATATCCCGGCTATTTGAAATAATACCCCTTTCATACCAGAAAATGCAGGGAATATGGTCCAAGGATCATGCAGGGACATTCTCGGACTGGCCCCTTTTACACCAGCCTAGTCCCTGCATTTTCTGGTGTGAGGGGGAGAGAAAACCAACCCCGCCCCCCTTTAAACAACCAGCTATATCTTCGGAACCAACTGACCCATTTACATGTAGCCTTCGAATGATTTTGGTCCCGTGAAACTGGGCCGTTTGGTTCCAGAGAAATCTGTCCTCAAACAACATGAGCAGCCATGAAATTACATTTCAGAAATGAAAAAAAAAATAGTTTTACCTGCAATATCTCTAGAACCAATACACCCATATGGACCAGGTATCAGATTAAAGGCCAAGCAATTTGGGTTCGACTGAGATCAACCTCGAGTTTCTGTGATGCCAGAGGGGTAACTGGCAGCAGTTGGAACCGGGTGGAGGTCGGAATTAGCGGGTCCCATGTTATCCTATGGGGAAAATGTTCCAGGTTTGCCTGTCGGTATCTCCGGTTCCCGGGGGGCTAGCGGCGCGGGGCTGGTCTTGTTGGAAAGCCCTGACCCTCAGCTACAAAATGGGCCTATTTGGAGAGTGGGCCTGGAGCTATAGCTCCATCAGGCCCATTGTTAATCCGGCTCTGGCAACACCCATTACCCCTCACCCATCACCTGGCCAGTACACAGCATCCCTCACCCATCAGCACAAATCACATCTGCAGCCGGAAACACCCATTATCCCTCACCTATCACCTGGCCAGTACACAGCATCCCTCACTCAGCAGCACAGATCACATCAGCAGCCGGAAACACCCATTACCCCTCACCTATCACCTGGCCAGTACACAGCATCCCTCACCCATCAGCACAAATCACATCTGCAGCCGGAAACACCCATTACCCCTCACCTATCACCTGGCCAGTACACAGCATCCCTCACCCATCAGCACAAATCACATCTGCAGCAGGAAACACCCATTACCCCTCACCTATCACCTGGCCAGTACACAGCATCCCTCACTGAGCAGCACAGATCACATCAGCAGCCGGGAACACCCATTACCCCTCACCTATCACCTGGCCAGTACACAGCATCCCTCACTCATCAGCACAAATCACATCTGCTGCCAGAAACACCCATTATCCCTCACCTATCACCTGGCCAGTACACAGCATCCCTCACCCATCAGCACAAATCACATCTGCAGCCGGAAACACCCATTACCCCTCACCTATCACCTGGCCAGTACACAGCATCCCTCACTCAGCAGCACAGATCACATCAGCAGCCAGAAACACCCATTACCCCTCACCTATCACCTGGCCAGTACACAGCATCCCTCACTCAGCAGCACAGATCACATCAGCGGCCAGCAACACCCATTACCCCTCACCTATCACCTGGCCAGTACACAGCATCCCTCACCCATCAGCACAAATTACATCTGCAGCCAGAAACACCCATTACCCCTCACCTATCACCTGGCCAGTACACAGCATCCCTCACTCAGCAGCACAGATCACATCAGCAGCCGGAGACACCCATTAGCCCTCACCTATCACCTGGCCAGTACACAGCATCCCTCACCCACCAGCACAAATCACATCTGCAGCCGGAAACACCCATTACCCCTCACCTATCACCTGGCCAGTACACAGCATCCCTCACTCAGCAGCACAGATCACATCAGCAGCCGGAAACACCCATTACCCCTCACCTATCACCTGGCCAGTACACAGCATCCCTCACCCATCAGCACAAATCACATCAGCAGCCGGAAACACCCATTTTCCCTCACCTATCACCTGGCCAGTACACAGCATCCCTCACTCAGCAGCACAAATCACATCAGCAGCCGGAGACACCCATTTTCCCTCACCTATCACCTGGCCGGTACACAGCATCCCTCACCCATCAGCACAAATCACATCTGCAGCCAGAAACACCCATTATCCCTCACCTATCACCTGGCCAGTACACAGCATCCCTCACCCATCGGCACAAATCACATCTGCAGCCGGAAACACCCATTACCCCTCACCTATCACCTGGCCAGTACACAGCATCCCTCACTCAGCAGCACAAATCACATCAGCAGCCGGAGACACCCATTATCCCTCACCTATCACCTGGCCAGTACACAGCATCCCTAACCCATCAGCACAAATCACATCTGCAGCCGGAAACACCCATTAGCCCTCACCTATCACCTGGCCAGTACACAGCATCCCTCACCCATCAGCACAAATCACATCTGCAGCCGGAAACACCCATTACCCCTCACCTATCACCTGCCCAGTACACAGCATCCCTCACCCATCAGCACAGATCACATCAGCAGCCGGAAACACCCATTACCCGTCACCTATCACCTGGCCAGTACACAGCATCCCTCACTCATCAGCACAAATCACATCTGCAGCCGGAAACACCCATTACCCCTCACCTATCACCTGGCCAGTACACAGCATCCCTCACTCAGCAGCACAGATCACATCAGCAGCCGGAAACACCCATTATCCCTCACCTATCACCTGGCCAGTACACAGCATCCCTCACTCAGCAGCACAGATCACATCAGCGGCCGGAAACACCCATTACCCCTCACCTAACACCTGGCCAGTACACAGCATCCCTCACCCATCAGCACAAATCACATCTGCTGCCAGAAACACCCATTACCCCTCACCTATCACCTGGCCAGTACACAGCATCCCTCACTCATCAGCACAGATCACATCAGCAGCCGGAAACACCCATTACCCCTCACCTATCACCTGGCCAGTACACAGCATCCCTCACCCATCAGCACAAATCACATCTGCAGCCGGAAACACCCATTACCCCTCACCTATCACCTGGCCAGTACACAGCATCCCTCACCCATCAGCACAGATCACATCAGCAGCCGGAGACACCCATTACCCCTCCCCTATCACCTGGCCAGTACACAGCATCCCTCACCCATCAGCACAAATCACATCTGCTGCCAGAAACACCCATTACCCCTCACCTATCACCTGGCCAGTACACAGCATCCCTCACTCAGCAGCACAGATCACATCAGCAGCCGGAAACACCCATTAGCCCTCACCTATCCCCTGGCCAGTACACAGCATCCCTCACTCAGCAGCACAGATCACATCAGCAGCCGGAAACACCCATTAGCCCTCACCTATCACCTGGCCAGTACACAGCATCCCTCACCCATCAGCACAAATCACATCAGCGGCCAGCAACACCCATTACCCCTCACCTATCACCTGGCCAGTACACAGCATCCCTCACCCATCAGCACAAATCACATCAGCGGCCAGCAACACCCATTACCCCTCACCTATCACCTGGCCAGTACACAGCATCCCTCACCCATCAGCACAAATCACATCTGCTGCCAGAAACACCCATTATCCCTCACCTATCACCTGGCCAGTACACAGCATCCCTCACTCATCAGCACAAATCACATCTGCTGCCAGAAACACCCATTACCCCTCACCTATTACCTGGCCAGTACACAGCATCACTAACCCATCAGCACAAATCACATCTGCAGCCGGAAACACCCATTACCCCTCACCTATCACCTGGCCAGTACACAGCATCCCTCACCCATCAGCACAAATCACATCTGCAGCAGGAAACACCCATTATCCCTCACCTATCACCTGGCCAGTACACAGCATCCCTCACTCATCAGCACAGATCACATCAGCGGCCAGCAACACCCATTACCCCTCACCTATCACCTGGCCAGTACACAGCATCCCTCACCCATCAGCACAGATCACATCAGCAGCCGGAAACACCCATTACCCCTCACCTATCACCTGGCCAGTACACAGCATCCCTCACCCATCAGCACAGATCACATCAGCAGCCGGAAACACCCATTACCCCTCACCTATCACCTGGCCAGTACACAGCATCCCTCACTGAGCAGCACAGATCACATCAGCAGCCGGAAACACCCATTACCCCTCACCTATCACCTGGCCAGTACACAGCATCCCTCACTCATCAGCACAAATCACATCTGCAGCCGGAAACACCCATTACCCCTCACCTATCACCTGGCCAGTACACAGCATCCCTCACTCATCAGCACAAATCACATCTGCTGCCAGAAACACCCATTATCCCTCACCTATCACCTGGCCGGTACACAGCATCCCTCACTCAGCAGCACAGATCACATCAGCGGCCGGAAACACCCATTACCCCTCACCTATCACCTGGCCAGTACACAGCATCCCTCACTCAGCAGCACAGATCACATCTGCAGCCGGAAACACCCATTACCCCTCACCTATCACCTGGCCAGTACACAGCATCCCTCACCCATCAGCACAAATCACATCTGCAGCCGGAAACACCCATTAGCCCTCACCTATCACCTGGCCAGTACACAGCATCCCTCACTCAGCAGCACAGATCACATCAGCAGCCGGAAACACCCATTACCCCTCACCTATCACCTGGCCAGTACACAGCATCCCTCACTCAGCAGCACAGATCACATCAGCAGCCGGAAACACCCATTACCCCTCACCTAACACCTGGCCAGTACACAGCATCCCTCACCCATCAGCACAAATTACATCTGCAGCCAGAAACACCCATTACCCCTCACCTATCACCTGGCCAGTACACAGCATCCCTCACTCAGCAGCACAGATCACATCAGCAGCCGGAGACACCCATTAGCCCTCACCTATCACCTGGCCAGTACACAGCATCCCTCACCCACCAGCACAAATCACATCTGCAGCCGGAAACACCCATTACCCCTCACCTATCACCTGGCCAGTACACAGCATCCCTCACCCATCAGCACAAATCACATCAGCAGCCGGAGACACCCATTTTCCCTCACCTATCACCTGGCCAGTACACAGCATCCCTCACTCAGCAGCACAAATCACATCAGCAGCCGGAGACACCCATTTTCCCTCACCTATCACCTGGCTTGTACACAGCATCCCTCACCCATCAGCACAAATCACATCTGCAGCCAGAAACACCCATTATCCCTCACCTATCACCTGGCCAGTACACAGCATCCCTCACCCATCGGCACAAATCACATCTGCAGCCGGAAACACCCATTACCCCTCACCTATCACCTGGCCAGTACACAGCATCCCTAACCCATCAGCACAAATCACATCTGCAGCCGGAAACACCCATTACCCCTCACCTTTCACCTGGCAAGTACACAGCATCCCTCACTCATCAGCACAGATCACATCTGCAGCCGGAAACACCCATTACCCCTCACCTATCACCTGGCCAGTACACAGCATCCCTCACTCAGCAGCACAGATCACATCAGCAGCCGGAAACACCCATTATCCCTCACCTATCACCTGGCCAGTACACAGCATCCCTCACCCATCAGCACAAATCACACCTGCAGCCGGAAGCACCCATTACCCCTCACCTATCACCTGGCAAGTACACAGCATCCCTCACTCATCAGCACAGATCACATCTGCAGCCGGAAACACCCATTACCCCTCACCTATCACCTGGCCAGTACACAGCATCCCTCACTCAGCAGCACAGATCACATCAGCGGCCGGAAACACCCATTATCCCTCACCTATCACCTGGCCAGTACACAGCATCCCTCACTCAGCAGCACAGATCACATCTGCAGCCGGAAACACCCATTACCCCTCACCTATCACCTGGCCAGTACACAGCATCCCTCACTCAGCAGCACAGATCACATCAGCAGCCGGAAACACCCATTACCCCTCACCTATCACCTGGCCAGTACACAGCATCCCTCACTCAGCAGCACAGATCACATCAGCAGCCGGAAACACCCATTACCCCTCACCTATCACCTGGCCAGTACACAGCATCCCTCACTCAGCAGCACAGATCACATCTGCAGCCGGAAACACCCATTACCCCTCACCTATCACCTGGCCAGTACACAGCATCCCTCACTCAGCAGCACAGATCACATTAGCGGCCAGCAACACCCATTACCCCTCACCTATCACCTGGCCAGTACACAGCATTCCTCACCCATCAGCACAAATCACATCTGCAGCCGGAAACACCCATTAGCCCTCACCTATCACCTGGCCAGTACACAGCATCCCTCACCCACCAGCACAAATCACATCTGCAGCCGGAAACACCCATTACCCCTCACCTATCACCTGGCCAGTACACAGCATCCCTCACCCATCAGCACAAATCACATCTGCAGCCGGAAACACCCATTATCCCTCACCTATCACCTGGCCAGTACACAGCATCCCTCACCCATCAGCACAAATCACATCTGCAGCCGGAAACACCCATTAGCCCTCACCTATCACCTGGCCAGTACACAGCATCCCTCACTCAGCAGCACAGATCACATCAGCAGCCGGAAACACCCATTACCCCTCACCTATCACCTGGCCAGTACACAGCATCCCTCACTCAGCAGCACAGATCACATTAGCGGCCAGCAACACCCATTACCCCTCACCTATCACCTGGCCAGTACACAGCATTCCTCACCCATCAGCACAAATCACATCTGCAGCCGGAAACACCCATTACCCCTCACCTATCACCTGGCCAGTACACAGCATCCCTCACCCATCAGCACAAATCACATCTGTAGCCGGAAACACCCATTATCCCTCACCTATCACCTGGCCAGTACACAGCATCCCTCACACAGCAGCACAAATCACATCTGCAGCCGGAAACACCCATTAGCCCTCACCTATCACCTGGCCAGTACACAGCATCCCTCACTCAGCAGCACAAATCACATCTGCAGCCGGAAACACCCATTACCCCTCACCTATCACCTGGCCAGTACACAGCATCCCTCACTCAGCAGCACAAATCACATCTGCAGCCGGAAACACCCATTATCCCTCACCTATCACCTGGCCAGTACACAGCATCCCTCACTCAGCAGCACAGATCACATCTGCAGCCGGAAACACCCATTACCCCTCACCTATCACCTGGCCAGTACACAGCATCCCTCACCCATCAGCACAAATCACATCTGCAGCCGGAAACACCCATTATCCCTCACTTATCACCTGGCCAGTACACAGCATCCCTCACTCAGCAGCACAGATCACATCAGCAGCCGGAAACACCCATTACCCCTCACCTATCACCTGGCCAGTACACAGCATCCCTCACTCAGCAGCACAAATCACATCAGCAGCCAGAAACACCCATTAGCCCTCACCTATCACCTGACCAGTACACAGCATCCATCACTCAGCAGCACAGATCACATCAGCAGCCGGAAACACCCATTACCCCTCACCTATCACCTGGCCAGTACACAGCATCCCTCACTCAGCAGCACAGATCACATCAGCAGCCAGAAACACCCATTATCCCTCACCTATCACCTGGCCAGTACACAGCATCCCTCACTTAGCAGCACAGATCACATCTGCAGCCGGAAACACCCATTAGCCCTCACCTATCACCTGGCCAGTACACAGCATCCCTCACTCAGAAGCACAAATCGCATCTGCAGCCGGAAACACCCATTATCCCTCACCTATCACCTGGCCAGTACACAGCATCCCTCACCCATCAGCACAAATCACATCTGCAGCCGGAGACACCCATTACCCCTCACCTATCACCTGGCCAGTACACAGCATCCCTCACCCATCAGCACAGATCACATCTGCAGCCAGAAACACCCATTATCCCTCACCTATCACCTGGCCAGTACACAGCATCCCTCACCCATCAGCACAAATCACATCTGCAGCCAGAAACACCCATTAGCCCTCACCTATCACCTGGCCAGTACACAGCATCCCTCACCCATCAGCACAAATCACATCTGCAGCCGGAAACACCCATTACCCCTCACCTATCACCTGGCCAGTACACAGCATCCCTCACCCATCAGCACAAATCACATCTGCAGCCGGAAACACCCATTACCCCTCACCTATCACCTGGCCAGTACACAGCATCCCTCACCCATCAGCACAAATCACATCTGCAGCCGGAAACACCCATTAGCCCTCACCTATCACCTGGCCAGTACACAGCATCCCTCACTCAGCAGCACAGATCACATCAGCAGCCGGAAACACCCATTACCCCTCACCTATCACCTGGCCAGTACACAGCATCCCTCACTCAGCAGCACAAATCACATCTGCAGCCGGAAACACCCATTACCCCTCACCTATCACCTGGCCAGTACACAGCATCCCTCACTCAGCAGCACAGATCACTTCAGCGGGCTAGCGATGCGGGGCTGGGCTCGTTGGGAAGCTCCGGTCCTATTGTTCAAAATGAGCTATGGCAGAAATGAATCCACCGCTGAATGCACCTGTTGTTCTCGGAGTAATGTTCCCTTAGCCAAATTCAGTTACTGATTTATTCTGCTTTGCTTCCAGCTGTAAATATGAAGACTACATCTGGGAATCCGACGACGCCCAGTAAGTGCTCTTTCAAGGTCTTTTTGGTTGCCAGAGTATTTAAGGTGTTTGAAATACTGATGTCGGAAACCTGACTCGCAGCCAGAAGACGGACACCCAACCGACACCCGATCGGAAGTATGCCAGGGAGGGTGAGGTCGGGGAGGGAGAGGGATGGGAAGGCTTTGGTTTAGGCACTAGGGGGTGTATTAGGTTATGGGTGCAGAGCGAGGGTTAGGGTCAGGCTGCGGGGCGAGAGGGTTAGGCACTAAGCAGGGGGGGTAGGCTATGGGGGAAGAGGGTTAGGCTGTGGGGGATAGGAAGGTAAGGGTAAGGCACTTACAGGGAGGGTTACGGATAGGCTACCCCATGAGGGTTAGGTGAAGGCAGGAAGATGGTAACTATACTTACAAGATGCCTCTTGAGATTCTCTCCATTGGGATGCTGCTGTCGGTTTCTGACCGCCGACCCTCCATATGTATTCCAAATGATGGATGTAAAGTTCTGCATTGAAATGATTATATAATAAGGTGGAACACCTCTTTAAATCATTCCACACACAGATAATATATCTTATTTCATATGTGTGTTGTATTTGCTGCTATCTTCATAACTCCCTCCCCTTTTCTCAATATATCACTTTTTTCACATGACTTCCCCTATCTCCCTTGTCTCATGCCCCTCTCATATGTCTCTCCAGTCTCATACCACCCCATATCTCTCATCTCATGCCCCTTTCATATGTCTCTCCAGTCTCATGCCTCCAATACCTCTCTCATCTCTTACCCCTCCCATATATATCTACAGTCTCATGCCACCATGTCTCTCCAGTCTCATGCCCCCATATCTCTCTTATCTCATGCCCTCACATGTGTCTCTCCAGTCTCATGCCCCCCATATCTCTCATCTCATGCCCCTTCCATATGTCTCTCCAGTCTCATGCCCCCTATATCTCTCCAGTCTCATGCCTCCAATACCTCTCTCGTCTCATACCCCTCCCATATATATCTACAGTCTCATGCCACCATGTCTCTCCATTCTCATGCCCCCATATCTCTCTCTCTCGTCTCATGCCCTCACATGTGTCTCCCCAGTCTCATGCCCCCATGTCTCTCCAGTCTCATGCCTCCCATATCTTTCTTGTCTCATGCCCCTTTCATTTGTGTCTCTTTTCTCATGTCCCCCTTGTCTCTGCAGTCTCATGCACCCAAAACTATCTTGTCTCATGACCCTCCCATATGTCTCTCCAGTCTCATACCCCCATGAATCTCCAGTCTCTCTCCTGCCCCTAATGTCTCTCCAGTCTCATGACCCTCATATCTCTCTTGTCTCATGCCCCTCCCATATATCTCTCCAGTCTCATACTCTCAATGTCTCTCAAGTACCATGCCCCCATAACTCTCGTCTCATGCCCTCCCATGTGTCTCTCCAGTCTCATGCCCCCCATGTCTCTCCAGTATCATGCCTCACATATCTTTCTTGTCTCATGCCCCTTCCATATGTATTTACAGTCTCATGCACTCCTTGTCTCTCCAGTCTCATGTCCCCATAACTCCCTTGTCTCTTGCCCCTTCCAAATGTCTTTCAAGTCTCATGCCCTCCAGGTCTCTCCAGTATTGCCCCTATATCTCTCTCCTCTCATGCCCCACCCATATGTCTCTCCAGTATTATGCCCCTATATCTCTCTCCTCTCATGCCCCACCCATATGTCTCTCCAGTCTCATGCCCCGCATACAGATGTAGCGCCTCTCTTCTTTGCACGGAACCCGCCAGATCCCTTTCACTGGCGAGCGTCGGTGAGAGGGACTGGAAAGCGTGTGCATCTCACGCGCACGCACGTCCTGGTATCACGGCGTCTGGGCAGCATCTCCCTGCCGGTCTCCGCTTCAGGGAGACGCTGCCCAGTCTCATGCCCCGTCCATATGTCTCTCCAGTCTCATTCCTCTAATACCTCTCTTGTCTCATACCCCTCCCATATATATCTCCAGTCTCATGCCCCCATGTCTCTCCAGTCTCATGCCCCCCATATCTCTCTCTCTCTCGTCTGATATCCTCACATGAGTCTCTCCAGTCTCATGCCCCATGTCTCTCCATTCTCATGCCTCCCTCATCTTTCTTGTCTCATGCCCCTTTCATTTGTGTCTCTAGTCTCATGTCTCCCTTGTCTCTCCAGTCTCATGCCCCCAATCTCTCTTGTCTCATGACCCTTCCATATGTCTCTCCAATCTCATACTCCCATGTCTCTCCAGTCTCTCTCATGCCCCCAATGTCTCTCCAGTCTCATGCCCCCCATATCTCTCATGCCCCTCCCATATATCTCTCCAGTCTCATGCTCCCAATGTCTCTCAAGTCTCATGCCCCTATAACTCTCTTGTCTTATGCCCTCCCATGTGTCTAATACCCCCATGTCTCTTCAGTCTCATAGTTTCCATATCTTTCTTGTCTCATGCCCCTTCCATAGGTATTTACAGTCTCATGCCCCCCCTTGTCTCTCCACTCTCATACCCCATGTCTCTCCAGTATCTCTCGTGCCCCCATGTATCTCCAGTGTCATGCCCCCATATCTCTCTCCTCTCGTTCCCCTCCGTTATGTCTCTCCAGTCTCATACCCCCATGTCTCTCCAGTCACTCTCATGCCCCCCAATGTCTCTCCAGTCTCATGCCCCCATATCTCTCATGCCTCTCCAATATATCTCTCCAGTCTCATGCTTCCAATGTCTCTCAAGTCTCATGCCCCTATAACTCTTGTCTTATGCCCTCCCAGGTGTCTCTACAGTCTCATGCCCCCATGCCTCTCAAGTATCATGCCTCCCATATCTTTCTTGTCTCATGCCCCTTCCATATGCCTTTCCAGTCTCATGCCCCCCATGTCTCTCCAGTCTCATGCCCCTATACTTCTCTCCACTCATGCCCCACCTATATGTCTTTTCAGTCTCATGCCCCACATATGGCTCTTGTCTCATGCCCCTCCCATATGTCTATCCAGTCTCATCCCCCCATGTCACTCCAGTCTCATGCCCCCCATATCTCTCTTGTCTCATGCCCCTCCCATATATCTCTCCAGTCTCATGCCCTCAATGTCTATCAAGTCTCATACCCCCATAACTCTCTTTTCTCATGCCCCTCCCATGTGTCTCTCCAGCCTCATACCCCCATGTCTCTCCAGTCTCACACCTCCCATATCTTTATTGTCTCATGCCTCTTCCATATGTCTCTACTCTCATCCCCCCTTGTCTATCCAGTCTCATGCCCCCATAACTCTCTTGTCTCATGCCCCTTCCATGTGTCTCTCAAATTTCATGCCTACAATGTCTCTCCAGTCTCATGCCCCCATTTCTCCTCTCATTCCCCTCCCATTTGTCTCTCAAATCACATTACCCCATATCTCTTTCTTCTCATGCCCCTCCCATTTGTCTCTCCAGTCTCATGCCCCCCCTTTCTCTCCAGTCTCATGCCCCCATATCTCTCTTTGTCTAATGCCTCTCCCATATGTCTCTCCAGTCTCATGCCCCCCATGTCTCTCCAGTCTCATGCCCCCATATCTCTCTTGTCTCATGCCCCTCCCATATGTCTCTCAAATCACATGCTCTTATATCTCTCTCCTCTCATACCCCTCCCATATGTCTCTCCAGTCTCATGCCTCCCATATCTCTCTTGTCTCATGCCCCCAATGTCTCTTAAGTCTCATGCCCCCATAACTCTCTTATCTCATGTGTCTCTCTGGTCTTAAACCCCCATGTCTCTCCAGTCTCATTGTTTCTATATCTTTCTTGTCTCATGCCCATTCCATATGTCTCTTCTATCTCATTTCCCCTTGTCTCTCCAGTCTCATGCCCCCATATCTCTCTTGTCTCATGCTCCCAATGTCTCTCCAGTCTCATGCCCCTCTCATATGTCTCTCCAGTCTCATGCCCCCATATCTCTCCAGTCTCATGCTCCCAATGTCTCTCCAGTCTCATGCCCCCCATATCTCTCTTGAGTCATGCCCCTGCCGTATGTCTCTCCAGTCTCGTTCCCCCAATGTCTCTCCAGTCTCATGCCCTGAATGTCTCTCCAGTCTCATGCCCCAATGTCTCTTCGGGCTCATGACCCCCCATGTTTCTCCAGACTTATGCCCCCCATATCTCTCTCATCGCATTCCCTTACATATGTCTCTCCAGTCTCATGCCCCCAATATCTCCAGTCTCACACCCACCCCCCATATCTCTCTCATCTCATGCTGTAGACAAACTGTACAGTCGTATCATTAAGAGGCTTCTCTTTGTCTCAGTCCTTCAGCAACAGGATGCTGACCAGGTGACATACACAATAAATGCACCTGTTGTTCTCTGAGTAATGTTCCCTTTGCCAGATTCAGTTACTGATTTATTCTGCTTTGCTTCCAGCTGTAAATATGAAGACTACATCTGGGAACCTGACGACGCCCGGTAAGTGCTCTTTCAAGGTCTTTTTGGTTGCCAGAGTATTTAAGGTGTTTGAAATACTGATGGTCGGAAACCTGACTCGCAGCCAGAAGACGGACATCCAACCGACACCCGATCGGAAGTATGCCAGGGAGGGTGAGGTCGGGGAGGGAGCGGGATGGGAAGGCTTCGGTTTAGGCACTAGGGGGCGTATTAGGTTATGGGTGCAGAGCGAGGGATAGGCACTCAGGGGTGTATTAGGGTCAGGCTGCAGGGAGAGAGGGTTAGGCACTAAGCAGGGGGGTTCAGTTAGCTATGCAGATAGAGGGTTAGGCTGTGGGATAGGAAGGTAAGGCTATGGCACTCACGGGGAGGGTTATGGATAGGCTGCCCCATGAGGGTTAGGTGCAGGCAGGCAGGGCAGTCGAGAGGAATGCCGGGCCCCGGTAAAATTTTGGGGGCGTGGCCTACGTGTGGGAACCTCCCACACTTAGGCCACACCCCCAAAATGTTTAGAGGAGGGTGAAAGAAAATTCTAAAAACTGTAATCTCACACGCTGTCAGTGAGACACTCATACTAACCCTCCCCCCCCCCTCTCGGCTTCCCTGCAGGTAGATGGTAACTATACTTACAAGATCCCTCTTGAGATTCTCTCCATTGGGATGCTGCTGTTTGTTTTCTGACCGCCGAGCATCCATATGTATTCCAAATGAAGGATGTAAAGTTCTGCATTGAATGCAGAGCCAGCTCACCCCACACTGACAGTGGGGTGAGCCAGCTTTCTCCTGCGCAGATCCAAGTCCCAGTATGCGGGGGAGGCCTGCTGGCACTTGTAGTTCACCTGTATAAAGCAATATTAGGAATGATTGGTTTAACCCTATCAGGCCGGCGTCCAAGGCCCTGGGACGCTGGTGACAGCCCCAGGCTTCAGCCCTGGACGAGTGAAGCCTGGGGAGGGACCCCTTTATTGGGGGGGTCCCCATTCCTCAAGGTACCCTGTCCAAGGCTGACCAGCCACGGTGCTCATGTTTCAGCCGGGGGACCTTATGTAAAAAGTGTCGCCTGGGTGTGGCACGACACCGCGGGCTGTTGGAGCCCGGTGCTGGTTTCAAAATACCGGGGACCCCCAGATTTTTTTGAACCCGTATTTTTGGAACCAGGTCTGGCTCAATGAGCCTGGGGCTGGTTATGCTCAGGAAGGGGGACCTCACACCATTTTTTTTTTAACACAAATTCGCACATATCCTCAAATTTGCATTTTCACTACATGATAATAGAATTCAGAGATATTAGTTACTTATACTGTACCTGCGCAGGTATTTACCAAATTTAGGGTAATGGTGGTGTGGGGTGCGGTTCCCCTGGACTGGTTGGGCTGGGAGGCTCTAGTGCGACATACCCTTACATTCTATTAACACTTTTTTTTTTCCTCACTAACACTATTTCTTTAATATTTTAATTACTTTTCTCTCTCTCTCTCTCTCTCTCTCTCTCTCTATACATAGCTTCGGCTTCTTATCACTAATATTTATTCACACTATAGTTTTTCACTGGTGTGCCGCACTGAGCTTTCTAGCTTATGCTAGTTTTTTGGGGTGCTGCACCAGGCACTGAAATATAGCGCTAGGGACCCCCAATATACAGAGAAGACTTGAAGTGGCTTGGGGGCATATCACACACCTGCGCAGGTATATGTTACCAATATCTTCTATTCTATTACCAATATCTTCTATTATCATGTAGTGTTCATAATTGGTTACTAATACCATTCAGTGAGCTGGGGAAACAATGTCTTATTTTAGTTACATATGTCTTTCCAGTCTCATGCCCCCCATGTCACTCCATTCTTATGCCTCCAATACCTCTCTTGTCTCATGCCCCTCACATCTGTGTCTTCAGTCTCATGCCACCATGTCTCTCCAGTCTCATGGCCCACCATATCTCTCTCTCGTCTCATGCCCCTCGCATGTGTCTCTCCAGTCTCATGCCCCCCATGTCTCTCCCCTCTCATGCCTCCCATATCTTTCTTGTCAAGCCCCTTCCATTTGTCTCTCCAGTCTCATGCCCTTATAACTCTCTTGTCTCATGCCCCTTCAATATATCTCTCCAGTCTCATGCCCCCATGTCTCTCCAGTCTCATGCCCACATATCTCTCTCCTCTAATGCCCCTCCCATATGTCTCTCCAGTCTGATGCCCCCATATCTCTCTTCTCACATGCCCCTCCCATATGTTTCTCCAGTCTCATGCCCTCCATATCTCTCTTGTCTCATGCCCCTCCCATATATCTATCCACTTTCATGCCCACAATGTCTCTCCAGTCTCATGCCCCCTTGTCTCTCTTGTCTCATGCACCTATAACTCTCTTGTCTCATGCCCCCCATGTCTCTCCATTCTCATGCCTCCCAAATCTTTCTTGTCCCATGCCCCTTCCATATGTATTTCCAGTCTCATGCCCCATTGTATCTCCAGTCTCATGCCCTTATAACTCTCTTGTCTCATGCCCCTTCAATATATCTCTCCAGTCTCATGCCCCATTGTATCTCCAGTCTCATGCCCTTATAACTCTCTTGTCTCATGCCCCTTCAATATATCTCTCCAGTCTCATGCCCCTATGTCTCTCCAGTCTCATGCCCACTTATCTCTCCTCTAATTCCCCTCCCATATGTCTCACCAGTTTGATGACCCCATATCTCTCTTCTCACATGCCCCTCCCATATATTTCTCCAGTCTCATACCCTCCATACCTCTGTTGTCTCATGCCCCCCATCAGAGGCGTAACTAGAATGATGTGGGCCCCATAGCAAAATCTTGGACGGGGCCCACCTAATGGCACTACAATGACCGGGGGGGGCTTGCACCAGAAGAAAGAGTGAGTGTCAGGAGAGAAACAGTGTCGGGGAGAGAGAGAGAGAGAGAGAGAGAGAGAGAGAGAGAGAGAGAGAGAGAGAGAGAACAGGTAAAAGAGGGGTTGGAGACTGCTAGAGAGAGAGAGAAAGAGGAGATGGAGGAAAGAGAGAGGGGGAAGCGTGGGGAGGAGAGAGGACTAAGACTAGGGCAGAGAGACAGGTGGAGTGAGAGTTTGGGCTGATGTGCAGTAGGAAAGAGAGCAGTGAAGAAAGAGGGGGAGAGAGAGAGAGACTGATGGCGCTATATAACTGCTACCTTACCCCATTACCTACAGGTGCACCAGTGTAATTACAACCCCCCCCAGAACAAAGTAAAGGTGCCGCTGTGTAAAGCCCCAGGGCAGATGACGGTACCTCTGGCACCCTGCCGGGTCTCCGCACTGTCGGGGCTCCACAGCACACCACATGAGCTCCACAGTGCCGGGTGTCTGCATCATGAGCCGGGAGATGCACCCACACTGTGTCTCCCGCGCCTTGTCTCCCCACTGCACATCAGTGCCGGAAACTGCGCAGGCAGCTGGGTCTCCCGAGTCCTCATCACCGCGCCGGTCTGCACACCGGCGCACATCACCGGAAACTGTGCACAGGCGCTTTTGTATGTTGCGCTGGGGCTGGTTACTACTAGAGAGTGATGTTGAGCCCCAGGACCGACTAGTTGGAGTCTGGACGACCACTTTCACAGTGCTGCGCTGTCCCTGGGACACGGGACAGCGGCGCTGTCAGCCTGCCACTGCCCGCAGCCTTACTTAAAAATTAAAACGGTGCAGGGGATGTTTGCTTGGCCCCAGGCCCCCCAGCTGCCAGGCCCCATAGCAACTGCATCCCCAGCACCCTCTATTGTTACGCCACTGCCCCCTATATCTCTCTTGTCTCATGCCCCTCCCATATATCTCTCCACTTTCATCCCCACAATGTCTCTCCAGTCTCATGCCCCCTTGTCTCTCTTGTCTCATGCCCCCATAACTCTCTTGTCTCATGCCCCCCATGTCTCTCCATTCTCATGCCTCCCAAATCTTTCTTGTCCCATGCCCCTTCCATATGTATTTCCAGTCTCATGCCCCCTTGTCTCTCCAGTCTCATGCCTCCATATCTCTCTCCTCTCATGCCCCTCCCATATGTCTCTCCAGTCTCATGCCCCCCATGTCTCTCCAGTCTCATGCCCACATATCTCTCTTGTCTCATGTCCCTGCATTTTTGCAGATGACACAAAGGTATGCAACAGGGTAGACACACCAGGAGGGATAAAACAAATGGTTGAGGATCTAGGTAGATTAGAGGAATGGTCAACAGCATGGCAACTACAGTTTAATGCCAAAAAAGCAAAATCATGCACTTGGGTCTCAAAAATCCAAAGACTAAATATAGAATAAATGGCACTATAATGGAAACTACTGAGGAAGAGAGGGATCTAGGTGTCACTATTTCAGGGGACTTAAAGGCAGGTAGGCAATGTAACAAAGCAATGAAGAAGGCAAGTCAGATGCTTGGTTGCATAGGGAGAGGTATCAGCAGTAGAAAGAAAGAAGTAATAATGCCACTGTATAGGTCATTGGTACGACCTCACCTAGAGTATTGTGTTCAGTTCTGCAGGCCATATCTCCAGAAGGATATAAATACATTAGAGACTGTACAAAGAAGGGCAACTAAAATGGTGCATGGCCTACATCACAAAACGTACCAGGAAAGACTAAAAGATCTTAATATGTATAGTTTGGAGCAGAGAAGGGAAAGGGGGACATGATAGAAACTTTCAAATATATCAAGGGTTTTAACAAGGTACAGGTGGGAGACATTCTTCACAGGAAGAGGAGCAGCAGAACACGAGGACATGCGCTGAAACTAGAGGGAGGAAGATTCAGGGGAAATCTGAGGAAGAATTACTTCACAGAAAGAGTAGTAGATAAGTGGAATAGCCTCCCATCAGAGGTGGTAGAGGCAAATACAGTAGTACAATGTAAACATGCTTGGGATGGGCATATTGATATCCTTACAAAGCAATAAGGATCAAATATGGTTTGAGGTAACATGTTTAAAAAAAGGGGCAGACTAGATGGGCCAAGTGGTTCTTATCTGCCGTCACATTCTATATATCTCTTCAGCATCATGCCCCCCCCCCCCCCCATATATCTCTTGTTTAATGCCCCTCCCATATGTCTCTCCAGTCTCAGGACCCCAATATCTACAGTCCTCCAACTGTTGTTGAACTACACATCCCAGCATGTCCTGCCATAGATGTTATATAATGGATTGGTAAAACTGTGGCAGGGCATGCTGGGATGTGTTGTTCCACAACAGCTGGAGGGCCATGAGTTTGACACTACTGTTCGAGATGAGAGATGGGTTTTTAGTTGCAGTTATGACTCCATGCTGTAGATGGCGAGCTTGCGTTGCAGACTTGGAGACTCATGTGAATTACACAATGACTTCTAGGTAACAAATAGCAGACTCACAGAATTTCCGTGTAATCTTTATTTTCTTCTGGTCTTTCAGATCGCATTATTCCATCCACAAGTAAAATAGGGACCCTGTACTTTTATACATCTGTTCGGATATTTATCGTCGTTGTGGTTTACTCCCTGATATATTGTTATCTCGTAAGAATCAAAGGTAAATGGCTCTCTCTACAGTTAATTACATCGCTGCAGCAGCATGAGTTATATTCACGCAATCTCACTTTATCATTACATATCTGCGGCTATTTCCACAGAGTCAGCCACAAATATAAGCCATTCCCTGTATGTATGAAGGAGGGACCACAGGAGACATCTCCAATGGGATGCAGTTAGTATCCCGACGCCAGAATCCCGGCACTTTGTCCCTCTATGAGTGTCCACGTCACCCATAGAGGGAGAATAAATTAGTGTGCCGAGCGCAACGAGCAGTCTCCTCTCTGGGAGAACCCCGGAGAGGAGACTGTCAGCATCACTTCTGGGGGCGGGCCCTGATGGAGACATCATCAGTCCCTGCCCCCAGTGATGCAAATCCCGCAATATGCGGGTCCCCAACGAGGAGGCGGAGCTAAATATGCCAGATTTGCATATTTAGCCCCGCCCCTTCTGCCGAAACGCCGCAAATCGCGGTAATTTCAAGCTTCTGCCCCCAGGTAAATGAGGGGGGAAGGGGACCGCCAGAATCCGGGAGGGTTGCCCACCTTTCCGGGGAGCCGGGAGGGGGACCTGATTTTCGGGATCCTCCCGGTCATTCCGGGAGGGTTGGCAACCCTGATATATATGGGGTACCTGTGGAAGGAAACTATACTCACCAGGTCCTCCGGTGTAGATCATGTCCTCTTCAATCCAAGTAGGCATCCAGTGGTTTGGTAAAATAAAAAAAACGCTGTATGCGATACCATGTACGGACTTGGGAGAAGTCGGATAATTTATGTGTTTACATCCTGCGCCCCCCCCCGAATAGCACTATCGGCAACCTAGCGGCCAATTAGCATTTTTTTATTTTGCCAAGTCCCTGGTGCCTACTTGGATTGAAGAGGACATGATCTACGCTGGAGGACCCCCGTGAGTATGCTTTCCTTCCGCAGGTACCCCATATCCATAACGAACTAGAGGAGCCCCAAGTGTGTTTACACTTGGGGCTCCTCCACCAACTGGGGGATTTGCCAGTGACGTCAGACACCGGGTCCTCCCCCAGCCAATCAGCAGTGGGCTTCGGGGGAGCTCTTGGTGGCTCCATAGAATCCCCTGTTAAAGTTTAACCTGGGTATAACAGATCAAATGGGTACAAATTAATGCATTCATACCCATTCAATCTTAGTAAATTTACCCTTGAGAGTCAGGCATATTCAAGTAGATGTAGGGGGAAATTTACTAAAGGAAATTTGTAAAAAATAGGTGTATTTGTATCCAGAAACACATTTTTGACATTTACTATCCCGAAAATATGTGTGTGAAAATACAGGGCCGAAACTAGGTGTTTCGGCGCCCGGGTCGGCAGTCATTTGGACGCCCCCCCCCCCACACACACACAAAAAAAAAAATCACTGCCTTGGGGTCAGGCAGCGGGGGGGGGGGTCCGGGGACTGAAGAAGGTTAACTCCGGCTCCTAGCGCTGCCGGGCGGTGGACGGGAGGCATATTTTGAAAAGACTTGCTGGACGCTGATTGGCTGAATTCAGCCAATCAGCGTCCGGCAAGTCTTTTCAAAATCATCAGCGCTTCCCGCCGCCAGGCAAATAGCGAGCGGCTGTGTATATGAAAGCTGCCGCTACACCAGTCCCTGGACCCCCTCTGCCAACATACCTGTGTGTAGCGTCCAGGGGTCCAGGGACTGGTGTAGCGGCAGCCGTCACTCACTCCGTCTCCTAGCGCTATCTGCCTGGCGGCGGGAAGCGCTGATGACTTTGAAAAAACTTGTCGGACGCTGATTGGCTGAATTCAGCCAATCAGCGTCCGGCAAGTCTTTTCAAAACCTGCCTCCCGCCCACCGTCCGGCAGCGCTAGGAGCCGGAGTTAACCCACCAGTCTCCGGGACCCCGCTAGGACATGGCCTTAACCCACCAGTCCCCGGACCCCCGCTGCTCATCCCAGGGACCACGCTGCCGGGACACCAGACTAGCGCCCCCACCCTCCAGCGCCCGGTGCGCGTGACCCCCTAGCCCCCCCCTAGTTATGGCCCTGGTTATAAGTGTGTTATGGATACAAATACACCTATTTTTTACAAATTTCCTTTAGTAAATTTCCCCCGTATTTTCATAACACTGCTGGCTGTGTCCATCGATTGTACATAACTACTTACCTCATTATAACGGTCATAGTCACCCTTTTACCTTTCCTTTCAGCAGGCAGCAAGCCACCACAAAGCCCCCCCAAATCTAGCCAGGTAAGCTTCTTCGTGTCCTGCAGACATTCTATGGCATATTTATCAATAATCTGAGAAGTTGACTGTGAGTATAAAACCACCGCCCAGACAGAAACAGTAAATGCCGCGTGCAAATCTACAAATGAATTGCAAATGGATCGCTAAAACCTATCCAAGGGTTATCCAAGGGAATTCGCAAATCACGCCTAGCGCATGACTTGAATTTTCTGTATCACGGACAGGCAGGATCCACCCTCGGCATATGGGGAACCTTCAGTCTCCTTTCCTAAGATTTATTGGAATTTACTTAGTGTTTGTCATCACTTCTGATAACAGATCCTAAACCAGGGTTGCCTACTTTTGAAAAATCATTTCAGGGAGAAAATTAAAAGGTATGGGGCGGGCCTTGCATTTCTAGGGGCGGACCTTGCGTCGCTGGGGGGGCATGAGTCATCAGGGGGCGGGTCATGTGTCATCAGGGGGCGGGCCATGGCTGAGACAAAGGTTACATAACTCTTATATAATTGGTAGTAAGCCTTCTGTGCAGCAAAACTAAATATTTTATTATAGTTAATTCGGAATCCTTGGGGGAATACTGAGAATCCGACAACAAAAAACACAAAGGGCATAATTACTTTTTTTTTAGTAAACGCATAACTAAAACATATTCCAGGTGTGCATATTAGCTCAGGAGATGGGCACTTTGGTGTTTTTCTACTATCACATTGTGGGATTAGAGGACCAAGCAAGTGTCAGTAAGGCCCCTCAGTCCATTCACATTGCACACTTGTACCCCAAGATTTACTGAATCAGAAGTTGGATGCATATTACAGTATATCAGCGCAGAAGTTTCCCCCACTAGGGACAAAAGAACAGAACCAGTGGTGTCAGAGGCTGGGAGACACCAGGGAGAGATGCAGGGAGCAAATCCAATGCCCCGTGTGTCACCGCTCAGGAGCTTCTCTGCCGCGCACCCTGCGCCACCTACACTGCCAGCAGCAGCATCTTCCCAGGATATAGCCAGGAGCTGCTGCAGCGGCCGCCGTGTGCTGGAGCGTCACGCTGTGCTACATAGCCTTGCTGGTAAGCCGGGAGTGAGCGTGACGGGTGAGAGTACTACTTACCCGCAGTTCTTCAGAGCAGTCACAGCGACATCGCGTTGTCGGCGTCATGGGGACAGCGGCGTGATCAAACGCATATGTACATTGCAGAAGATCACGCTGCGGCTGCGGGAGAAAAGGGTCCTCTCCCGGGAGTCCGTGAGATGACCCAGGATTCCGGGAGTCTCACGGACATTCCGGGAGTGTCGGCAACCCTGTCCTAAACTCATGATCCAACCATAGGGATTTCCATCATCTTTAGGGTATTATCATCTGTGCCACCCCTGGCAGAGAATCCAGAGAATGTACTTGAATTCTCCAGCTGATGAGGGGTGCCTGTATCTTAAACAGGGCAGGATTAAAGCAGGGGCAAAAGGGGTCAGTACCCCTGGGCCCCCCTCTACCTAGGGGCCCACATCTGCCAATGTGACAATGATTAATGGTGCTGAGCATGGGGTGCCAAGGCACACTGACTGCACAAGTGTACAGTGCATTACTGGGAGTTGACTAAGTCCCATGACACTGCATAAGAGGGCAGAGGCTGAGAGGTATGTGCTGAGCTCTGATTGGTGGAGCTCATTACATGCTTCTCAGGCCCATGGAGGACAGCAGCAGCAGCCTAGTCATGGGAGGGTTTTTAATCAGAGGCAGCAGTGGGACTGTGAGATCTTCTACAGTCCTCCAGAGTAAGATGCAGAGGGACAAACCCAGGCTTTTTATGTGGTATGTATGTATGTATGTGTATATATATATATATATATATATATATATATATATATATATATATATATATATACTTTATTATTTCTTTATTGGAGTTGATTCTACGCAATAATTTCCTCATCTATAACAATGACTATTATCTGCAAATACAAGGCTGTTCTATGGGTTCATCAGTGGCACCGGCGTATGCCAATATTTTTATGTTTATTGTTGAGATCGATGTTTTCTTTTCAGATCCGGCTGTAGCTAATGACATAATCTTCTTTAAGCGCTTTATTGACGACCTGTTTCTGATATGGGGGGGTGACCGTCTGTCTCTGACTAATATGATTGACAACCATAATAAATCAGACAGTACGATTAAGTTCACCTATGAAATCGACACTGAACAGGTGCACTTTCTTGATGTAAATGTGTCCAAGAGTGGTAACAAATTGGTTACCAGCATTTACATGAAGGAGACTGACCGTAATTTATTTATTTATTTATTTATTTACAGGTTCTTATATAGCGCAGCAGATTCCGTTGCGCTTTACAATAGTAGACAGTGATAAAACAAACTGGGTAACAACATACAGACTTGGAGGTAGGAGGGCCCTGCTGCAAGCTTACAATCTATAGGGATATTGGTGGAAACACAAGGACAGGCACCAGTAATACCATAGCAGTCCCACCAAGTTACAAGTCCAGAAGGGTAGCTATATACAGTAATACATAAGTGCCTCAGAGGGTTATGCATGTAGAACTTAAATATTATAGGCTTGCCTGAAGAGGTGAGTTTTCAGGGAACGCTTGAATGTTTGGAGGCTATTGGAGAGTCTTATTGTGCGAGGAAGGGCATTCCATAGGATGGGAGCAGCCCGATGAAAGTCCTGTAATAGTGAATGGGAGCTGGTGATCCGTGCAGAAGAGAGACGCAGATCTTGTGCAGAGCGGAGTGGTCGAGATGGGAGATATTTTGTGATAAGTAGAGAGATATATGCTGGTGCAGTATGGTTAATAGCTTTATAAGTTAGTAGAAGTGTCTTGTATTGAATACGGTAAGATACAGGTAACCAATGGAGGGACTGGCAGAGCGGATCAGCAGATGATGAGCATCTTGCAAGGAAGATCAGCCTAGCAGCAGCATTTAAAATGGATTGTAGTGGTGAGAGTCTGTTCTTGGGAAGACCAGTCAGGAGACTATTGCAATAATCAATGCGGGATATAATGAGTGCATGTATAAGAGATTTAGTAGTTTCTTGTGTGAGATACGGTCGTATTTTGGATATGTTCTTTAGATGCATGTAACATGATTTGGAGACAGATTGAATGTGGGGAAGAAAGGACAGGTCAGAGTCGAGGATGACCCCTAAGCAACGAGCTTGTGGGGTAGGGTAGATGGTCGAGTTGTCAACAGTGATGGAGATATCAGGATGGTAACTGTTCTTAGTTGGCGAGAATATAAGTAATTCTGTTTTTGAAATATTGAGTTTGAGTTGGCGGGAAGACATCCAAGATGAGATGGCAGAGAGACATTCTGAAACTCGGCCCAAAACCACTGGTGACAAGTCTGGGGTTGATAGATAGATTTGAGTATCATCCACATATAAGTGATACTGAAATCCGAAAGAGCTTATTAGTTTGCCAAGAGAGGAAGTATAGATGGAGAACAGCAGAGGACCTAAGACTGAGCCTTGCGGAACTCCGACTGACAGAGGTAGTGAAGAGGAAGTAGAGTCAGAGAAGCGAACGCTGAAAGAGCGATCAGATAGGTAAGATGTGAACCAGGAAAGGACTGTATCATTAAGACCTAGGGAGTGTAGTGTTTCTACAAGAAGAGTGTGATCCACAGTGTCAAATGCAGCAGATAGATCTAGAAGAATAAGTAGTGAGTAATGGCCTTTAGCCTTAGCAGTTACCAGATCATTCACCACTTTAGTCAGTGCTGTCTCAGTGGAGTGTTGAGAGCGGAAGCCTGACTGAAGCGGGTCTAATAGGGTGTGAGAGTTAAGAAAGTTTGTGATGCGAGAGTAGACAAGTCTCTCCAGTAGCTTAGAGAGGCATGGGAGCTGAGAGATAGGACGATAGTTAGAGAGAGAGTTAGGGTCAGAATTCTGTTTTTTAATATGTATAGAATTCTGTTTTTTAATGTAATACCTTTCTCCAACCTCAGAGCTGTCACCCTAAGTCACTGGTCAGAGGACTGGCGTACTCCCAGATGATTAGGTTCAGACGGATCAATAGTGATTTAGCGACATGTTCAGAACAAATTGACGATCTGATAGTCAGACTTTGCAAAAGGGGTTATGATCTAAAGCATTTACAAGCGTGCAAACAGAAAATGGTGAACCTTGATCGTATTTCATTACTTACCCCCAAAAGTAAAGTCGACACTACCAATGCCGGCATCCCCTGGGTCAATAAATTCAATGTCAACTCTCCTGCCATCACGAAAGTAATTAAGGCCCAGTGGCCCATTGTACAAAATGATAAGTCACTTCCATTCGCTAACAAGCGCATTATGCCCTGTTTTTCCAGGGGTAGCAATTTGCGCGACAAATTAGTAAAGACCAATGTGATATTTCAACCTGTGACCCCTGATCGTAATTGGTTAATTCCTAGCAGAAAAGGATGTTTTAGATGCACATGTGTCACATGTCAATTTTTATTAACTGGTGACACATTCAGTCATCCACACACTGGTCATCAATTTAAAATCCAGCACCATTTCACTTGTACTTCTACATACGTTGTATATCAAATCATTTGTCCATGTAGTTTACAATATATTGGTAAAACTACACGTATGTTTAAGGAACGCATGGCCATGCATCGGTGTTCCATTAGGCAAGCACTGAGTTCAGGTAAGAGCGAACAGGCTGTGGCACGGCACTTTGCTGAACTTAAACATCCATTAGCCAGCCTTAGATATCGCATGATCGACTGTATACCTGCATCCATTAGGGGTGGTGATCGTGCCCTAAAATTGCTCCAGTGCGAAGCCCGCTGGATACACTGGCTTGGTGTTATTGCTCCACGGGGGTTAAATGAGCAAATTGCTTTTCTATCTTTCGCTAAATGTATACTTGCTCTGATCTATACTTTCTTTTATTGTCCCATTGTTATCCTCATGCCATTAACTGTAATATAATTTTATTGTATTGAATTTTGTAACTTTTACTTAATGTGTCTCTATTGCACGTACTTGTATTGTATATATTTGTTTCCACAGCAACCAGCTCGTCACTGTTTGCCGACGCCATTCTGTATGACGTCAGCCCTTACCTGGGAGGGCGTGTCTACACACCCCCCTCATCCGACACACCTTGTTTTTTACCTATTTAAACCCACTGTTGTATGCTCACTGTATCCTGATGACAATTTTTTTCATAAAATTGAAACGTTGACCACAAGCTGACTTCGTGTGTCTTATTATGCCAAGAGTGCCGCACCACACCTGCCCATATATATATATATATATATATATCCCCCTGCAATTACCCATTGACCAGGTTTATACTGCCTTTACTCTGTTTTTTGACAGAGTAATGTTCTCCCGTGCAGTTTGTGGCCAGTAAGGTCTAAAGTGCCCCGGGGCCCCCTAAGGCTTAAACTGGCACTGATCTTAAAGTCTGTATATCTATATAATAAAAGCAATTGCTGATAAAAATGAGGTCATCATGTTTAAATGTAATGACAGTTGGTGTGAGCTCTGTCCCCTCCCATCGATGTCATAGATGGTCAGGAGAGAGGGCGAGGGTGGAGATTAGGGTAAATGTATGATGCTTGGAGAATGCACCAGCCAATCAGCTCCGATATGTAAATTGGCAGTTATGGGCTTATTGGCTCACCATCGACTGGTTTCTACACTGGTCACCGGTCATCCCAGGCTCAGAGCAGCCAGAGATTTACTTGGTGGTGCGATGGATACAGGCATATCCGGCCTGGAGCTGACGGCACACACAACGTCACGGACATTCTCAGCATTTTCCTAGGCACGCCAGGCTGGCATACCACCAATCGCATCCGATTCGCAAGGTGGAATCTGGTTCACTCGCATCCGATTCGAATACGAGCAAATCACCCATAATAACCCCCCTAAGCCTGCGATGACCGGCGCCTTCCTATACCACAATCCCCTCCTTTGCTAAATCTCAGTGCAATAATAATGGTGGTTAATGTTTTGCAGCCAAAATCTGGAGCTTCTTCGGAAAACGTTGCTGTAACTCCTGCACAGCGTCACAATGAGATCTGTTATCACCATGACGGAGATCCACCTACAGAATCCTTTGTGATGATCGGTGTGGACTCGGACACTTGTGCATATGAAGTGGTCGTTACGTTACCCCAAGACCGAAATGATAGCGCGGCGGAAGTAGAACAATGACAGAATTTCAAATGAAAAATGTGCGAGATTTCCACCAACAGAACCTGGTTCCGCAGCTTCTCCCCGTTACACCGACTCATCGCCAACTAATTATTCACTATTATACCGGGAGATCTGCCATTAAGCTGAGAAAACATCAGAATAAAACACTGTACTGCCGAAAATAATACCAAATACCTGGTCATGGAAAACAAGGGCCCAATTCAAACCTGCTCCCTAGGCTGCATATATTTGCTGCCGAGCAACCAGATAAATGCTGCCAGGGGCGGATTGGATCTTCACTCCGGCCCAGGAGCGGGGGAGGGTGGGGGCGGCCGTATGTACTGCGTGCCGGGGGGGTTGCTGGTGGTGTGGCAGCGGTATGTAATGCACACGCGGGGAGAACTTTGGGGGCGGCTCACCTGCTGCTGCTTCTTTCTGGGAGCCTGGTGCTGTGCAGCTTGAAAGCCCTGGGAGGTGCTGTGCGCGCATGCGCAGCAGCTTCCCGTGGCCATTTTGGATTTGGGCAGAGTGCCGTGGCCCAGCCAGCCCAGGGGGGATCGAGGCCGGCCCCTTTTTAAAGAGTTTTGGGCTGGCCCACCGTGAAATGGCCCGGTTTACCAGTGGGCCAATCCGACCCTGAATGCTGCCCCCACTGAACGCATTTAATAGGATGAGAGATTCAGAAAGTGAGAGATTTGGTGATAAAGCTCCAGTTTATTTAAAGCGGCAATCATTTACACTGCAAAACCAGTTTGATTTTGAAATTTAATGATTGCCGCTTTAAAGATAACTGGAGATTTCTTACCAAATCTCTCACTTTCTGAATCTCTCATCCTATTAAATCTCACTCGTACTGTTCTAGCTGCAGTTTTAGTGAATACAAATGTATCCTGCGTTTTGGCGAACAAATATGAATACTGTATTTTATTACAATACAGTTACAGCGCCTTAAAGGGTTATATTCATTTTTTGTTACATTTCTGTTAATCTTTTGTGATCTTCTGGCATTTAAAGAAATGCTCGTTCTCAAGCTTTTCTGTGGGAATTGGTTCATAAATTTAATAACTGAATTTTTTTTTATTTTTCTGGCTAAAAAACCCCAAAATATCTTCCAAAAGAAACAATCTGTGCTGAGAAAATCAACAAAATCAACCAGAGACTGTATGAGTTGTTAGGTTAAGTGTCATTTCTGTGTCGGAATGTCAATGTGTAAAAATAAAATGAGCTTTAAGTGACACTTCCAGTATAGTGACAGATTGGTGAGTCAAGAAAAAAGGCATAAGAATATCCACAAAAAGGCGCTGGTGTATGTGCTATCTGATATCTGTGCCGGGCTGTCTTTAGGGGGTGGCGTACCTCCAGATGTACTATTGATGCGGGTGTGGGGGACGGGCAACTGATGTCAACGAATGACAGCTGCTTGCCAGCTTCTCGCAGGGTGTCCACAGATCAGATGCACCACAGAGGCTGCAGCCTTGCGAGCCAACCAGAATAAGTACCAATGTCTCTTGTAGATGTTGGAGGCCCGGTGCAATGATGGGTAATGATTATGATACAGTTTATAGAGGAGCTGTTATAAAACCCGAACACATTTGCAGTTTGGGGATCCGAGTTCTGAATTGGGAAGAACCAGTTGAACAATGGGGCAGATGGAACTGCAGCTCCTGGCCACCACCTGAGAATAGGCCCATCGCCATGGCAGCAGTATGGCCACCAGACAGACACCAGCTGCCACATGTTTGGCCAAAAATTGTCAATATTAAAATATTAAAATTGCATTTCTATTTGACAGATGTGTGATAAATGTATGCAGTGTATGGGTTCTAGATGCCTACCTGACATTGGCCTCACCTCAGGAGCGGATTTAAGGGGACGAAGGGGGCGATCGCAACGCACCCCCCCCCCCCTAGACTGGAACCAGTCCCTCTTCCACTGACGGGTGTTAGGTTCATGCTGACTTTCTCATAGTGGTCACAGTGGTGGCCGGCCGCTTTGACCGCACTGTCTGACCGCTGGGGGTCATCTGAGACTTGGCTCCTCCCGGGAAGCTGGCTGAGAAGGTGGTAAGTTGGGTGAGGGCAGGTGGGAGGCAGATAGCGGGCATGAATGGCAGGTGGCCGCCGGATGGCATCTTGGCAGTGCAGGAGCACAGCGTAGAAGCGGGAGCATGAACTGCAATGTCCCTGTAATGTAACTGTTCCCACCCACCTGGTGGCTGTGGGCCTATTTCCTTGACTGCTTGCTGTTGTCCAGGGCACCCTAACGACCAGTGTTGAAGGAGAGTGAGGCAAGATAATTAGCAAATACCCATTTATTTAGAGATGCAGCTCGGAGCTCCGCCCCTCACTGGCAGATTGTTGTGCTACCAGAGGAGGGGGCGGGACTGGGAAGGGGAGGAGTCAGGACTGGGAGAGGGGAGGGTCAAGTTTGATCAGTAAACTGCCCCCCCCCCCCCCCCCCTAGAGTCTAGATCTGCCCCTGCCTCACCTGGTAATAGGCCCTTAAACATATTCAGCTCCAGGCCCATTAAGTCCTTAATCCGGCCCTGAAGTTTGGTTTTCTCTTGAATTCAGAACTCAAAAACAAATCTGGGGTTATGAATTGCATTTGAGTCCCCCCTTGTGCTTCCAGGTTCCCATCTCACTCAGGAGACTGTGTGGTTGGGAGGGCAAAAATGACTGGACATGACAGGAAATATTATTGATGTTGATAATCCTATAGAAACAAAAAGAAGTCCAAGTTACATGATTTTATCTGTTTTATCGATGTTTTTAAAATAATATTTGATCAAATTTAAAAAAACAAAAACAAATTCAAGACACTTTGCAAAACCAAAACCCAATGATGATTTATACTGCTTTCACATTGCAGAAATGGGTAATGACACGGTATTCTTAAATGGGACTTTAAAACGGGTCTGAGCCTTGAGACCTTTCACATTGCAGGTGAAAACCGTTTTAAAAATCATTTAATACCATTCAAACATTCAACCCGTTTAACCCCCAAGGGACACGTTTTAAGCCATTGTAATAGAGCTGTTCAAACTGCCAAAAAACGGCTTTGAACCGTGTAGGACTCTGCTTTTTAACCGTGTTGAAATACCGGTTAACTTTAACCGGTAAATCAACTCTGGCACTTTCACATTGCAGCCTTAAACGTTTTAAAATGGAAAAAAAAAACGGCAATATACCGTTTTAAAAGTGTGATGTGAAAGGGGTATCAGAAACAAGAATCAATACACAGGAGTCTGTGCATATCTTTAATACTGTTCCAGGTAACCAATGTGTTTTGCTGTGCTGGCAGAATGTGTGCATTCTATACAAAAACCATGGGTGAAATGTAATAGGATGAGAGATTCAGAAAGTGAGAGATTTGGTAAGAAATCTCCAGTTTTTTTAAAGTGGCAATCATTGACACAGCAAAATCACACTGGTTTTGCTGTGTCAATGATTGCCACTTTAAAAAAACTGGAGATTTCTTACCAAATCTCTCACTTTCTAAATCTCTCATCCTATTACATTTCACCCCATGGGTTCTTTCACCGCTGGCACATGATCTGTCAAAACCTCCAAATAGGCATCTTCACAGATTTGAGTATGGTTATGAATCAGGCCCACGGTACTGTGGCCCTTATTCTGGTTCACTCGCAAAGGCAAATTCTTTCTCAAAGGGAAAAAACCATGTGCACTGCAGGTGGGGCAGATGTTACTTGCGCAGAGAGAGTTAGATTTGGGTGGGGTTTTACTTCAAAGTGAGATCTATATTGCAGTGTAAAAATAAAGCAGTCAGTATTTACCCTGCACAGAAACAAAATAACTCACCCAAATCTAATTCTCTCTGCGCAAGTTACATCTGCCCCACCTGCAGTGCACATGGTTTTGTCCATTTAAGAAATAATTTGCCTTTGTGAGTGAACCAGAATAAGAGCTTGTATTTGCATTGGTTAGCATTACCGCCTCACAGCACTGAGGTCATGGGTTCGATTCCCTCCATGGCCCTAACTGTGTGGAGTTTTTACATTCTCCCTGTACTTGCGTGGGTTTCCTTCGGGTACTCCTGTTTCCTCCCACAATACAAAAATGTACTGGAAGGCTAAATGTCTCCCAACAAAATTAACCCTAGAATGTCTGTGTGTGCGTGTACATGTGGTAGGGAATATAGATTGTAAGCTCCACTCGGGCAGGGACTGATCTGCGGAATATATGTGTGCGCTATGTAAAAAACTGGTAATAAATAAATAATACCCGGGCGATATGAAGCATATAGAATCCCCATAGAAGAGAAAGTCCCTTGTGGTCATGAAGAGAACTGAGAAACTTCTTACTTCACACAGTTCTTCAATATTGGTCAGGTATGGGAGGAAGCAATTGGGGGGATTTTCCACTCTCTCCTTAACCCTTTGAATGCCAAGTGAATTTGTCAAAATAGGGCT
This sequence comes from Crinia signifera, assembly GCF_055691185.1. Classification (NCBI taxonomy): domain Eukaryota; kingdom Metazoa; phylum Chordata; class Amphibia; order Anura; family Myobatrachidae; genus Crinia; species Crinia signifera. The sequence continues at coordinate 15,948,474 of NC_139218.1, read as the reverse complement.
AAAGTTTGCCAAGCAAACTCTTGTATTCCCCATAATGACCTGTAATGTTTCCATTACAGATGAAGCACCTGTCAGCCAGCCTGCAGGGTCACCAGATGTCCTGAGCTGTAGCAGGCTGGCTGACGGCAGCTCCACCTGATGAGGACGCGCTCTTATGTTCCCATCAGCAGGAAGCGGATATGGGCAGGGCGAGTGGGGGCCACGGGGGGCTGGCGGAGGGCGGTTGTGGACATCGACAGAATAGGGCGTGCGAGCCCCCTTCTGTCAGATGGCACGCAGCTGCGATTGGCGATTCTAGAGCCAGGAACAGATCCATTGAGAGCTGCACTATCTGTATATAGGAAATCGAATGTTTTTTTACACAACATTTTTATTTGAATTTATTTAACAAATGTGAACGCTCTCTCACAGAGATGTTGAATACATCATCTCCAATCAACAGAGATGTCAATTTTTAACAGTTGTTTTAGTTAGAGTAGAGAAATTTTTAAATTTTCTGCACAGGCGACTCGAATGACCCTTCATGACGGACACTAAGGGGTTAATTTAGTAATGTCATTTAGATTTGCTTCCCATTGAAGTGCAGTGGTGCTCCAACTCAGTCCACAGTACCGCACACAGGTCATGTTTTCCAGGTCACTTGTGGATTTTAAAATGTGACAGTTGGTGATACACAGCGTCCTAGCGGGGTGACCTGGAAAGCGTGGACTGTTAGTGGTCTTTTCGGGAACTAATGGTATCAAAATCGATGCTCATTTATATAAATACTTGAAGTACTTAAACACTGGAGGAATACACACGCAGAATTCCACCTCTCTGGTTTACGCTTCAGTCTATTTGCGATTACGCAGTTTTTACGTTACACCAAGTCCATTGGATTTTGTAATCAACTTCAAAATTTGAAGAGCCCAGGTTAAGGGACCTTCGCTGAAAATCCCAAACTAATTATATGACAGTTTAGAATCCTTTCCCCTGATGAAGTCATTATAAGGAAACGCGTTGGGTTTCGAGTTCTTTTCCATCAAGATCTGACTGCGTATATGACTCTTCATTGTTTTAAATTATGTTTTAATAATTATGTCATTATATAATCAAATTGTGTGAGATTGTTCCACTGGAAAATGAAAGTCACTACTTTGGTGGTGGCGTATCCAGACCGCGCTCTGTTCTTCATTTACGCATTTATTAAATCAATATAAATTGATGAAAACAGCTCAAATCAGTTTGCAATAAAAAAAACTGAAAATAGGATTTAGAATCTCAATTCTGAATGGGAATATCTGGACAGGGACTCGATTTGCATTGGATCTCCTCCATCTTCCTGCCCCCTTCCCCCGGCACCACTAGGACGGCCCCTCTAACACTATCAGAGACCTCTGGGTTCATGTTATGTAATCTGGAAGGGACCATCCAAAACCTATAACGTGTCAGTTGCCAAGATCAGGGAATGACCTATCTGTTGATGGATTGAGCAGATGATCTGGACAGTACACCTAGGGGTACATTTACTAAAGATTTAAAAAAAATTAAAACAGATAATGTTGCCCATAGCAACCAATTAGATTCTGTCTGTCATTTCTTTATTGCATTCTAGAAAATGATCTGATTGGTTGTAATGGGCGACATCACCTCTTCATTTTTTAGAAGCTTTATTAAATGTACCCTTTACATACCACATGAAAAGCCTGTGTTTGTCCCTCTGTACCTTACTCTGTAGGGCTGTAGGAGACCTCACAGGCTCAGCGCTACCTCTGATTAAAAACCCTCCCATGACAAGGCTGCTGCTGTCCTCCTTGAGTCTGAGAAGCATATGATGAGCTCCACCAGGCACAGCTCAACACATGCCTCTCAGTCTCTGAGGTCTTGTGCAAAGTCTCATGGGACTTAGACAACTCCCAGTAATGCACTGCACACTTGTGCAGTCAGTGTGCCCTTTCTCCCGATGCTCAGCACCATTAATCATTGTCAAATTGGCATATAGGTGAAGCTGCAGCACTACCCCACTCCCATGTACAAATCCTTTAGCTAAGAAAAAAAAATGCTGACCACAGGGGGCCCCTAGCTAGTGGTGGGCCCAGGGGTACTGACCCCCTGCACCCCCCCCCCCCTAATCCGGCCCTGCTTTTCGTGTTGCCTGATGCCCAGCATATTACCGATGTGCAGCCATAAGAAAGGCTCATTCTCAGCAGCAGACCGGACATATGCACCATACTGTTATATCTGCCGATTATGATTTTTCGGGTAACTACTTTTATTCACTCACTAGAAATAACTATTTGTATTTGGACTGAAATAGGGGAACGTGATTCAAGTACACAATGGTCCAAGATAGGGTTAGGTTGAAGTGGGGAGGGGAGGGTTAGGCTGCAGGGGTAGGTTAAGGTTAGGCTGTGGTCAGAGGTGAGGGTTAGGCTGCAGGGGGGGAGATTAGATGAGGGATTAGGTTTAAATCTGCACTAGAAGTGACTTCACAGCAACACCGGGACCTAGAGGAAGATGGTGGAGCCGCCGCTGCCCCTGGGAGAAGTAAAGAGACCACCGGGTCAGTTTGATGACAGTTCTTTATGCTGCTCACGTGCATGTAACAAAGCTTATACACCTGGCATGCAGGATCTAATGCTTGTGGCGTGGGAAGGAGACTTTGGCTTTGGGCTGCCCGGCTGGCACTGTAGCACAATGTACATAAAGTAATGGTTCCATCAGTAGGTTACATTGGCACAGCCATCTGGCGGTCAGTCAGATTATTGGTTAATCAGGCACTGTCATCCTGGGTAGACAAGATGATTGTTCACATAACCACTGTCTGCAGCATGTCGACAGTTCGATCACATCCACATTGTCACGTCAAGCTGATGATTTATTGACACACTGTCAGCAAAGCACATCACAATCCTAATCACAAATTACGTGAAAAGAAAACAAATTAAAAGCAAATACAATCGACACGAGTCTCTGGCTACTGCCTCGTGGGCGACACGCCGAGTCTGCCGACATCACATAGGTGCAGCCTTAGTGCTGAGGAAGTCACCAGTGACTTATGTTAAGCAGAAAGACATTTGTCTGTCAGCCAAAGTGATGAAACGGAGAACAGGAAGCAGAACACATGATGTGTCTCCAGATAAGGCACCATATACTGTAGTGAGAGCTGGCACTAGTACATAGACCCGTGTACCACCAGGGCACCACCTGCAACCAGCTGCCTTATATATCACCAGCACACTAGAGGGCATTAAGGGTCTTCTATAAGAACTGCGTCTGATCAGCTGAATCTTCCTCTTTTACTCGCACAAGGACAGTGAAAGGATGAAACTGTGCATCACTACTGACAACTGCGAGACAACAACATAGCCACCATGGATATCTGTGCTCCAATCCCCTGCAGGAACTGGCTCGTATTGTACATGGCGTTTGCGCTGAGTCTGGGGTTCCACCCAGTAGATGGTGAGTACATACTGACCTATTATATCCCGCCAGACCTTCCTGGGGGTACATTGGGCAGATTCTGTTTGGGAACTTAGGCAAAAAACTTCACAAGTTCAATTTACTAAAGGACGATATTCTTCTATTCCAAATCAACAAATTTCTAAATCAATGTTGTGTTTCGGGGAATATGCGGATAAAGAGTCGACAGTGACCAGGTTGACAGTCAATAGGGTTGACATCAAAAGGTCGGCATGCACAATGTTGACATTAACAAATGGCCAACACATGCAAACGTGATACTCAGGACTGGTGCAGGTTTCCTGCACCATAGAAAAAACCTCAGTTGAACGTGTGGATGTGGAGTCTTAGAATTTTTTTTGGGGGGGGGGGTGCTTAATTGGTGAATATAGCTTGGTCTCTCCAGCTAAGGCCACCTTCTGATTGCGTTAGTCTTTGTTAATTATGTGCTACTGTCTGCAATATTTTCCAGGAGAGGGATTCTAAGGATCCCTCCCCAGCAATGGTGCTTGCACATGTGTGGTCAGACCACGGTCCTGAAGGGAAATCCTGAAATCAGAAGCATCCGTCTGTAACACAAATTGGAGCTTGCAGGACAGGCTCGGTACACAAAGCTCATCTTAAATCCTGCCAAGCAGTTTCCACTGGTCAAAACCACGTTATCTGGGGACTGTTTTTTAAGACAATCGGTTAGTGGAGCCGCTCTAGTGGTGAAATCTCAAATGAACCTACAAAAATATCCCACACGACAGAGAAATGTCCTAAGTTGTGACTTACATTTAGGATTAGACCAGGTGAGAACTGCTTCTACCTTACTAGGCTGATGTTTAACCTGTCCTCTGCCCACAATGTACCCCAAATACTTGGCTTCCACCATACCACTGGCACATTTCTCAGGGTTGGTGGTAAATCCGTGTGCCCGTAGAGACTTTAAAGCAGCTTCTACCTTTGGTAGGTGTGACTCCCAGTCAGAGCTGAAAAGAACAATGTTGTTTAAATATGCAGCCGCATATTCCCTGTGGGGCCGCAGCAACTTATTCATGGCCCTCTGGGGTAGAGAAGGCTGTTTTTGCCTTAGCAGCTTATGTTAACGGAATCTGCCAATAACCTTTTGTCAAATCAAGTGTAGTGAGATACGGACCAATGGCTAATTTTCTACCAACCCGGGGTATAGAGCACGAATGAACCCCGGGAAACTAGATTTTGTTTACGGAAGTCATTGCAGAACCTTAAGCACCTGAAGGTTTAGGTACCAAGACAATTGGATTATTCCACTCATTGGTGGATTCCTTTTATAACCCCTAGGCGTAACATCTCTTCCACCTCCTGCTTTATCAGTGCCCGCTTTGCTTCGGGTATACAATATGGCCTTTATTTAATGACCACCACAGGTGGAGACACATCATCATGTTGGATGATCTGTGTCTTTCCCGGAATGGCAGAAAACACATCTTGGTAGCGCTTTACCAAGTTCACCACTTCCTGTTTCTGTCCAGGAGTCAGTATGACTTAAATGGGCACCTGGCATTCTGGAACCTTTTTAGCTACCAAAGAGGGCTGACTGGCTCTTTCCTGCCAAGGTTTTAACAGGTTTACATAGTAGATTTGTACCTCCCTTCTTCTACCCTCCTGTCGGACCTTGTCATTGACTGGTCCCACCTCCTCTATGATCTCATAAGGGCCCCACCATGGTGCATACATCTTGCTTTCGGTGGTGGCTACCAGCACTAACACTTTGTCTCCCAGGTTAAAGAACCGATTGACTGAGGTAATGTCATAACTTTGTTTCTGGCATTGTTTGGCCCTGTTCATGTGTTCGTTCAGGAGTGGCGTAATCTCCTTAGCCGGCCACAGGGCCGCCGATAGGGGGGGTCTAGGGGTACAGGAGTCCTGGGCCCGGCTAGAATTGGGGCCCGGATGGCAGCATTGTGATTAGTACTGTGCATGCTGCCAGGGAGTCAGGGACGTGGACAGCAGTAGTGCATTACGAATGCACTAGCCGCCAGCCAATAGGAGCTTCCTGGTTGGCAGCCAATCAGGAGTGCTTTCTGTCTGGCGTGTCCGCGTCTTTGGCTGCTTTCTGTCCGGCGTGTCCGTGTCTCTGGCGAGGTGGTGCATGGACGAGCTCTGCCCGACAGGCGAGGAGGGGGAGCTGCTGGGTAGCTGGCAGCATGAGCTGCCACATCTCCCACTCCTGACCAGTCCCCGCCATCTCTGCAGCTGCAGCCTGACAGGTGAGCTCCTGCGCTGCATTGTTTTTTAGCTAAACACCCCCAGCTCCGGAGTTCAGGAGGCGGCATGAGGATGCAGGACGGGCGCAGACTACCCGCACACCGCACATAAGCCAGCAGAAGCCGCTGGCTACATCCTGCTGTGCTGCCTGTACCAAGCTGTGCTGTACAGTAAACCGCTGTGCAGCTTGCTGAATGTGCAGGTAATGATGGCCTGTGACTGCACAGGAGAGAGGAAGGCATTGAGAGGTTTATTGAGTGAGAGAAGGAGGGAAGGAGATAGTGTAAGTTATACGGATGAGAGATAGGAGGTGGAAGGAGGGAGAAAAAGGTACAGAGTTCAAGGTGGATATATGTGTTTGTGTGTGCCTCTTACGCTGTAGCACCCCGCCTTTCCCCCTTGGGGGCCCTGCCCATTCTGTCGGTCCTGGGCCCCACGATTTGTGATGGCAGCCCTGGCCGGCCATATAACTAGGCCACAAACTGAACAATGTTAGGGTCCTGGCACAGTTGTTCTTCCCATCCTTCTTTCAAGAGATTTAGAATACCTCTGGGCTGTCTCCCATAGAGGAGCTCAAAGGGACTAAACCCTGTAGAGGATTGGGGAACCTCTCTGACCGCAAACATCAAGTAAGGTAGGAGCAGATCCCAATCCCGTTTTTCTTGTGATATTCCCTCTTTATCATTTGCTCAAGGTTTTTTTTTAAATCTTTCTACCAGGCCGTCTGTTTGCGGGTGGTACAATGAGGTGGTAATCCTCTCTACTTTTAACAATCGGCATAAATCCTCCACGAGTTTAGAAACAAAAGGTGTAACTTGGTCCATTAAGACTGCTTTTGGTATCCCTAAGCGGGTTAGTAGCTCTCTGGCAATGATGCCAGATTTCCTATTACGCAGGAGTATAACCACCGGGTACCTGGTGGCAAAACCAACTTCCACCAATATGTACTGGTGCCCTCGAGCAGACTTTTCCACTGGCCTCATCAGATCCATACCAATCAGCTCAAACAGGTATGGATATTGTAAGGAGGGTTACCAGTGGAGCCCTAAACTCTGGCCGTGGGGCTGTCCTCTGGCACACTGGGCATTCCTGACAGTAGCTTTTAATATAGGCATAGATGCAAAGTAAAGTAGCAGCACAATATAGCAAATAATTTTCAATACAAAATATGGCACACCCTCTGATGGTAAAGCATTAATTACACTACCAATAACCATGTTTAGAGTCTCAAAGGCGTGTACCAAATTGCAGTCATCGCGTTGATCTCGCACAAAGTCCTGCAGTGATATCTTCTCACCAACCGGTTTTCAGTCGGCCTAAGACTCGATCTCCTGGGGTGGTTCTCCTGGATGCCAAGCTTTGGTAGTCACTGGTCTCTGGCCCCTGAGTTGCTTCAGTGGCTAATGGATTGTTGGTGTCACGCCAGGTGACCAGCTCCTGCAGCAAAGTCGCAGCCCAGGATCAATGGTTAAGGTGGCCGAGAGGTCACTGGTGCTACCACCTTTAATGGCCAGCCTTGAACAGTCAGGGGAAGTACACACGTGGCCACTCCTCAACATCGCCATGGATGCACAACACTCTGACAAGAGGCAGGACCTTGTCAGCTACTGAAGGAACCACAATGGCAGCGACAATGGTGAGCTCTCTGCCGGTATCCACCAGTGCCCAGATCTCCCAGCCTTCCAGCTGTACCAGTAGCTGGAACAGGGAGGACTCTGCTTGGGAGACACCCACAGTCACCATGCTGACCAACGGCCAAGCTGTTTTCCCGCACTGCAATCCATCGGCTCAACCTGTTTTTTGCAGTCCCACTGCACATATCCAGTCTTGCCGCACTCAAAGCACACCATGGGAGGCAGAACCTTTGGCTTTATGAGTTCTGGGCTTTGGTACTGGCACTAACCCTAACCTGACTTTACTCTACCAGGTCAGGTGCTGCTCGGTGACCATTGCCAGCTCCTCATATTTCTGGGGGTCAGTCTGTAGGGCCCACTGCTATACTGGGCGGTCTAACACTTGCATTGCCCGGTCCAGTGGGACTATCTCCACAATTCGCACTGCAAAATTTTTAATCAGCTGCAATCAGGCCCTTGCCAGTCAGGCTACTTTGACCAGCTGAATCCTGGGAGGCTCAGAGCCCTCCAGCCCATAGTGATGAAATTCCTGGGCTTTGCGGGGCCATGTCACTCCAAACCTGTCAAGTACAGTAGAGCCTTTTTAAGTATTGGATATGAGTGTGCCTCAGTTATATTCATATCCACATAAGCTCACTGAGCATTCACTGCTAAACAGGGAACGAGCCTGTCAGACCATTTATCCACAGCTTGGCCGTGTGCTCAAATGTGCATAGGAATGCCTTACGTCATCAGCTGGTAGCCTCTCTCGCTCCTTTCCACTCTTCCTCAGATCCTTCAATTATACCTCCCAACATGACCCTCTCCAGGAGGGACACATTGCTCTGTTTCTGGACTTCCCTCATAATGTATGATTGCCATCACCGGTTCACGCAGGTTAATTGATAAGAAAGGTGCTTCAACACAGGTAATGGCAATCATTAATTAAGGGAGAAGTCCAGAATCAGAGCAATGTGTCCTTCCTGGAGAGGGTCATGTTGGGAGGTATGCTTCAATTCCTCATGAAATACAGTAACTGCATCTGAGCTTGCGGTCTTTCAGCCATATTCTGCTGACCAGCTGCCAGTTCAGCAAATTTTTCCAGTATTTCCTGCATATTACCCTGTACTTCCCCTTTAAGGGTAAACTTAGGAGGTTTTATGTACTGTGCCAGACTCACTTAATCATGCAGTGGCCTTTACTGCTGCCTCTCTTTCACTGTAGATTAGGCTAACCAACTCACTGAGCACACCACAAGTGAAAACCTTTACCTGGCTTCGGGGCCAGCTGCACAATGTGTAACCAGAGAAGAGGGGGAAACAATTGCTTGTTTAAATCTAGTAGCTGTCTTACCCAGAGTTCTCTGCTGTATGTAGTGTCCAGCTGAGATGTGTCCTTGCTCAGATTCTCAATCAATTGTGAAACGAATCACATCCACAGGGATTCAGATGAAGACTTTGCTCTTTATTTTATAAAGCAGGTCACAGCATACCCCATTTATTCCATATGCAAGCGTATTACAGGCAGCAGCATACAGGTAATCCAGCATAGAACAGACTCTTGCAAACGCTCCAGTGGTCCCTACCATAGCCCACAGCCCGGCCTATCGCTTGGGCAGCTAGTTCACAATCAAGAGCATTTACCCTGTGCCCTTGATATGGATTCAGTATGAAATCCCGGCGGTCGGGATCCCGGCGTTCAAAATCCCGACGCTGGAATCCCGACCGCCGAAATCCCGACAAGGGGGGGAGTGGATCGCCCCCCCCCCCCCTTACGGGTTCGCTTCGCTCGCCACGCAGCCCAAAGCGTGGCGAGGGGACGCGGATTACTTAAAATGTATTCCGCGTCCCCTCGCTGCGCTCGCCACGCTATATAAAATCAACTCTATGCCCACTTGGATAGTGGGGAAATGAACAGGACCATTTTAACATTGAACCCTAGTGAAAATCGCGTTCATCGCATCGCATGCGATTTGATTGCATGCAATGCAATGCAATTTTTCGGTACTTGTTTCCTAGCACGGCGTCCGTCATGGTAGATCGTATACCTTAAGTTAAGGTAACTTAAGGTATGCGATCAATGCGATGGACGCGATTTTCTCTTAATTAAGTGGCTTTATTGCCGGCAAAGAGAAAATCGCGTTGATCGCGTCCATCGCATGCCATTATAATGGCATGCGATGCGACCGACGCGATCAATGCGATTTTCCATAGGGCTCAATGTTAAATTAGCTTTCAATGCTAAAATCGCGTTAATCGCGTCCATTGCATGCCATTATAATGGCATGCGATGCGATCGACGCGATCAACGCTATTTTACATAGGAAACAATGGGAAATGGGCCAATGTGCCCAAATTTGATTGTATATGCACCCTGATGGCTTTTAAGTATGTGAAATGTCTCCCCCTTGTTAACGCCACCCCACTATTGACGCCAACCCGAAGCGTGGCGAACATAGCGAGCTCGCGAGGGGCGGCGGTGCGCGTCCTCAGACCTTTTCATACCCCCATTATACACGTCGGCGTGGAGTTGACTTTATAAAGTGTGGTGAGCGCAGCGAGCCACCGAGTATACCTGTGAAGTTATGCACGTCCCCTCGCGGGGCTCGCTGCGCTCGCCACGCTTCGGGCTCGGTGGCTTGCTCCCCACACTTTATAAAGTCAACTCCACGCCGACGTGGATAGTGGGGGTATGAAAAGGTCGGAGGACGCGTACCGCCACCACTTGCGGGTTCGCTGCGCTCGCCACGCTTCGGGTTGGCGTTCATCGTGGGGTGGCGTTAACAATGGGGGGGGGGCATTTCACCCATGAGGGGGGGTATGCAATTAAAATTGGTGTTTGGGGGGCTTTTTACATTGGCCCCAATGTAAAATTGGGTCTCAGGGACCATTTTACATTGATTCCAATGTAAAAATCGCGGCGATCACGTCGCATGCGATTTTTTTGGTCCCGATGCTTAAGATAAAAATCGCTGGCGCCGTGCTAGGAAAAAAGTACAGATTTTTCCGACCCGATCTCAAAATCGGGCGTCCAGATACTACATAAGTACCGGTTTTTTTCACTGTTTTTTGTTACCCAAATGTCAACACAGTTGACATGGACACAGGTTAAAGTGCACCACGTCACCTCGCATGGCTTGCTACACTCGCCATGCTTCGGGCTCGGTGCCTCGCTGCGCTCGGCACACTATTTTATTCTCCCACCCTAGTGGATGGTAGGGCATGAAATACCCCGTCGGCACATGTTGGCTCAAAAACAGTGAAAACCTCATGTCAACCTTTTGACTGCAACCTAACCCATGTCGAACTAATGACCATGTTGACCTAATGACCCTGTCAACATAACCCATGTCAACCTAGACTGATGTGGACCTTTATGCATGTCTACTCAATGGTGTCGACCTAATGACTGTCTAACAACTTGCTGGTGACCCAATGACCATATCCCATATATACATATACTGTATGTGTGTGTTCTAATTTAAGAAGAATTAGGCAGAAACAGGAGCAGGCTCCCCCCCCCCCTGCCACTGGCCTAATGTGACACATTAAGTAATACATACACTATAAATAGAAGGTTCCGTGGGAAAGTTCTGTCACTATACTGACGTACTGTAACTTCCACTTATTGAGTCTGCAGCGATGTCTGCGTGTTCTCTGTGCCGGTTTCATGTGAGAACAAATTTGCTGAAACACAAACACGCAAAGCAGCGTATGAAAACGAGCGACCCTACGGTATGCCTGGTGCCAGGGCAGCCGAGAGGGTGGTGGAGGGTACTAATTACCCAGGCCCAGGCTTGCTGGAGGGGCCCTGGTCCGACCCCTCCCTTCCCCCTCCGTCCCTCCCGGGTAGCAACAGCAGCACACAGTTCTACAGCATGTGCTGTGCTGACAGCCGGCTCTGCATGAGTGTCTCACTGACAGCGTGAGAGCTCCTGCTGAGCCTGCTGTCAGCACAGCACATGCTGTAGGTGTGTGCTGCTGCTGAGATTACAGCTTTTAGAGTTTTCTTTCATCCTCCTCTAAACATTTTTGGGGCGTGGCCTAAGTGTGGGAGGTGCCCACCCCACATTTAGGCCACGCCCCCAAAAGTTTACCCGGCCCGGAATTCCTCTCGGCTGCCCTGCCTGGTGCACATACAGCAGCTGGCTGGGAGCGATATATGGGCAATCCTGCCAAAGCCCCAACATGTGACACACAGGGGTATACTGTAGTTAATAAAAGTTCATTTGGAGATGCATTTTTCTAGCACAGATTAAGAATTTAATCATTTTGAAATTGATAAAATCGAACAAACATCAGTGTTTTGTAAATACACCCCTCAGTGTTCAGGTGTAGCTGGCGATAAGTCTTACAAGAGTTATGGTCGAGCGCACAGGTTCTCAAACTCGGTCCTCAGGACCCCACATTGTGCACATTTCCAGGTCTCCTCACAGAATAACAAGTGAAATAATTAGCTCCACCTGCTTAAAATGTGTCAATGAGTAATGAATGCACCTGTCGGGTGACCTGGAAAACGTGAACTGTGTGGGGTCCTGAGGACAGAGTTTGAGGACCCCTGGTATAGCAGATCGATCTAGATTGACAATCACGTGGTCAACCGATAATAGTTGAACATGTCCAGTTAGGAGCCCAAGACTGGACGGCAGCATCTAGTTCGACAATATCAGAAGATTGACGCAAACAAAAGGTTGAGGGGAATGTGATTGACAGTGACAAAGTCGACACAAGTTTTTTGTGTCTATATCGACATAGGTTGACATAGACACTGTCCAAATTCAACCCCGTCCAACATGATGGGGGTCTGCACATGCGCACACCCCCACAGTGAGCGCCTTTGGAAAATTTTCCATTCGCTGGGGCACTTGCTGTATGATTGACAGGCAGGGGGCGTGCTGGGGTGGGCACCCGGTGTTTTATGGGCGTGTCCACAAAAAACTTTGGTGTGCCCATAGAAACGTTGGGACGGAACCCGGCAAATGCAGGCCTGCCCTGCCTGCTCGGGGAGGGCAAATGACTTCACATGACTTCAGCACCCGCCCCCAATTTGCAGAAGACCATCCATCCCCCCATTTCTTACTGTCTCTGCACCTGGTACATCTGCCCCACCGGCATGGGTTTGCCCATTTGATTGCTTTTTGCTTTACTAGCAAAGCCGAATCAGACCCTTTATTTAGGGTATCGGTGTCCACGAGGGTACTGGAAATGTAAATGAGGCACCCATCGCGCAACACTCCCCCATGATCCGTGACCAGTCCTTGGGCTAGATGATATGCTTTGTGGCAAATTCCATCACCACGTCCCTGTGGCTCGCTGCTTAATGATCCAGGCCACAACTGCATCTCTGTGTGTGTGTGTGTGCACGCTGCACAGATGCATGCAAGGTGTGACATAGATGTGTGTGCGCTGCACAGATGAATGCATGGTGTGACTTAGATGTGTGTGCGCTGCACAGATGCATGCACAGTGTGACTTAGATGTGTGTGCGGTGCAGACACACCGCTCCCCAGCCCACATCCACCTACTCTAACTACTTCCTGTACAATAATGCTTATTTTGGCTACTGGTGCACTAAACTCACCATCGGGTACCATTAATGCATGACACTTCAAAATCACTTAAAACTTTAAACCCTTAACAACTAAAGTAAGACACGGACACAAGTGCTGGCATTTCAAAGTAATGTAAAATTTATTCATTGACAAGTTGACTCTTAGATCTATGGACTGTGGGCAGTATTCAATGAGGATAATTCGCCCTGTTTCACGGCGAATTTGTGCTATTTTCGCGTTGGAAAGTGATTTTTTTGGGTCAGAAAGCGAATCACCCTATTCAATGTGCACTTCTCGCCGTCTTTCTAAGTGATATTCGCCGTGTCTCACCGTGTAGCAAATCGCCATCTTTTCATGGTAAAGTGGAAAGTGAACTTTTAAAATAAAGTTTTTTTTTTTTTTACATTTGGTGTAAAAAAATCAGGAATTTTATTCTGTGAAGGGGCATGCTATTTTTATTCATGTGCTTACAGCACATGAATATATATTTAATTTAAAAATATATATATTTTTTTTTACACATAACAGCCAGCAGGGGGCCGGGAGCCGAGAGCTGCTCATTAGATATTCATATATTCACTGCTCCCGATCATTACATGTGCACGATCAGGAGCAGTGAATACCCAGCCACCGTCTCCCGCCATGGGGACGCGCGCCCCGTGGCAACGGAGCTTCCCCCGGGTCCCCACCACTTCCCCTGCCGCCGGTCCCCCTCGCCACCCCAACCCCCCCCCCCCAAACCCTGCCTGTCTCCCTGAAGCGGAGACGGGCAGGATGCCGCTGCCCCACCGACGGAGGATTGGGACGCGCGTGCGCGTGAGACTCATGCACGTCCCAGTTCAGTGTAACCCCTGTCCGCCGGCACTCGCCAGAGGGGAGGCTCTGGCGAGCCCCGGCCAAAGATGACAGGGGCTACATCTGTAATACATATAACAAGCGACTGTTCTTTACCACCGCCCAACAGAAAACATAGGGATGGGAGGGAGGAAAAACACACAGGGCCAGATTCTCTAAGCTTCAAAAGTGATAAAATGGAGAGTGATAAACAGCCAGCCAATCAGCTCCTACCTGCCATGTCACAGACTGTGTTTGAAAAATTACAGACAGGAGCTGATTGGCTGGCTGTTTATCACTCTCCATTTTATCACTTTTGAAGCTTAGAGAATCTGGCCCAGAAAGAGGCTGTTACATCACTTCCTGCCCACTCCTCCCCGCTTGCACCCCATTGGCCAATGCTCCATCATCAGATCTCACAGTAAAATAACACTAGCTCAGTGGTTCCCAAAGTTTTTTTTAAATCACGGCACCCTAGAGCATCAGAATTTCTTTCATGGCACCCTTAGGTCATACTTGCCTACTTTTAAAAGCTAGTTTCAGGGAGATTATAGTTGGTATTTAAATTTTGCACAGCGCCCCATTGAGGGGGCGTCATGCTCCATCCATATGGCGTGTCTAGTTCCATATATGGAGAGATTGTGAAAAGAGATTGTGAATGCGGCACCTAGAAGTGTGGGTGTGTACTGCTACATCTGAGAGTTACTGTAGTAAGAGATACTATACTATAAAGTGCTGGGAAATGGTGCTGAGGATTCAATGTAACTGTATCTATTTCTCTTTCCTTTTTTCCCAAAAAATGTAACATTGTAATGTGGGCAAGGTGAAATGAGGGAGATAGCTAGACTAATGAGGGAGAGAGGGAGATTGCTGCTATTTCAGGGAGTCTCCTGTAGAATGCAGGAGGGGAGGTAACTATGATGTAACAGTGTAATGTGGGCTAGATGACATGAGGGAGACTGCTAGACTAATGAGGGAGAGAGGGAGATTGCTGCTATGTCAGGGAGTCTCCTGCAGAATGCAGGAGGGTAGGTAACTATGATATAACAGTGTAATGTGGGCTAGGTGACATGAGGGAGATTGCTAGACTAATGAGGGAGAGAGAGATTACTGCTATTTCAGGGAGTCTCCTGCAGAATGCAGGAGGGGAGGTAACTATGATGTAACAGTGTAATGTGGGCTAGGTGACATGAGGGAGATTGTTAGACTAATGAGGGAGAGAGGGAGATTGCTGCTATTTCAGGGAGTCTCCTGCAGAATGCAGGAGGGGAGGTAACTATGATGTAACGGTGTAATGTGGGCTAGGTGACATGAGGGAGATTGCTAGACTAATGAGGGACAGAGGGAGATTGCTGCTATGTCAGTTAGTCTCCTGCAGAATGCAGGAGGGTAGGTAACTATGATGTAACAATGTAATGTGGGCTAGGTGACATGAGGGAGATTGCTAGAATAATGAGGGAGAGAGGGAGATTGCTGCAATGTCAGGGAGTCTCCTGCAGAATGCAGGAGTGGAGGTAACTATGATGTAACAGTGTAATGTGGGCCAGGTGACATGAGGGAGATTGCTAGAATAATGAGGGAGAGAGGTAGATTGCTGCTATTTCAGGGAGTCTCTTGCAGAATGCAGGAGGGGAGATAACTATGATGTAACAGTGTAATGTGGGCTAGGTGACATGAGGGAGATTGCTAGACTAATGAGGGAGAGAGGGAGATTGCAGCTATTTCAGGGAGTCTCTTGCAGAATGCAGGAGGGGAGGTAACTATGATGTAACAGTGTAATGTGGGCTAGGTGATATGAGGGAGATTGCTAGACTAATGAGGGAGAGAGGGAGATTGCTGCTATTTCAGGGAGTCTCTTGCAGAATGCAGGAGGGTAGGCAAGTATGATGTAACAGTGTAATGTGAGCTAGGTGACATGAGGGAGATTGCTAAACTAATGAGGGAGAGAGGGAGATTGCTGCTATTTCAGGGAGTCTCTTGCAGAATGCAGGAGGGTAGGTAACTATGATGTAACAGTGCAATGTGGGCTAGGTGACATGAGGGAGATTGCTAGACTAATGAGGGAGAGAGGTAGATTGCTGCTATGTCAGGGAGTCTCTTGCAGAATGCAGGAGGGTAGGTAACTATGATGTAACAGTGCAATGTGGGCTAGGTGACATGAGGGAGATTGCTAGACTAATGAGGGAGAGAGGTAGATTGCTGCTATGTCAGGGAGTCTCCTGCAGAATGCAGGCGGGTAGGCAAGTATGCCTTAGGTCAAAAGTTTCTTATTCAGAAATTTTGAAAATAATTAAGTAAAGTGTTTTATATGTCATACAAAGGTTTATATATGGATGAGGAACAGGATTAGCTTCTGTTTGTCCACATAATTTATTATTGACAGCCCACGACCAATGTTTTTTGCCTTTTACATTGACCATAATTAATTTGAATTGGTCCTGACCACTTGCACCCCTCCAATGCTGCTTTCAGACCGCAAAACTGGCTTTGACCCTGTATTTGAAAACATTTCCAAAAACGGGTCTGCCAGGTAAAACCCCTTTCACACCGCATCTCTTGAACGGTATATTACCGTATAAGTGCGTTTTATTTTACACTGGCAGACCCGTTTTTGGAAACTTTCCAAAAACTGGGTCAAAGCCAGTTTTCAGCGTGCGCCCCCGCGGGTTAACACAACCCCCCCCCCCAGGGCTAACAAAACACCCCCCCTCCCCAGGGCTAACAAACATAGGAAAACCAGTTTTAAAAAACTGTCTTTCGTACGGGGGCAGCCATTTTCCGAAAGTCACTTTTCTTATAAGAAACAGGTTTTTCTATGGGGCAGCCATTTTCTGAAAGACACTTTTTTTCATGAGTGCATCTGACCATGCTGAACTGCAGGGATCCGCAATTACGGAGGTACCGGCTGCACAGGGGGTGGGGGGTGTTCTTAACACACTGTGGCGGGTGGGTGGGGTTAGTCCACCCACGCGCGGGGCGGTGGGGGGCAGCTCCAGTGCTGTGAATATTTAATGAGCGCTCATTAAATATTCACTGCGCTGAATTTAGGATAAATACCGTTTCAGACCCGATTTTGATGCCAAAAAACCGGGTCTGAAACGGGTAGGACCCTCCATTTTAACCGTTTCACAAAATCGGCTTTTGTAAAACGGTAAAGTGGTCCTGCACCTTTCAGACCGCACAGATTACCGTTTTAAAACGGTTACAGATCGGCAAAATACCGTTTTTTAAGTGCGGTCTTAAAGGGGCATAAGTGTCCCGAGGCACCCCTGTTTGCCACGGCAGACAGTTTGGGAACCACTGCACTAGCTACTTAAAGTGACAGCATCTCCAGAACCCTTCAGTGGTTTATGTAACCTCTGTGCTTAGACAGCCACCAGTTTTCCGGAGCTCTCCAGTGGCTGACTTCCTCTGTGCTGCTGATTTGTGGAACAATCAGCTCAGTAAAAGACACAGCGCTGAGACAAACGGCTACAAATCTGAGGCCCTGATTACAACATGTACGCAATTCCGATGTTCTATGTACTGTAATAGAACGAGTTTCTGCCAATGCTCCTCAACAAGCACTGCGCTCGCACAGCGATTGACTATAGAGAGGATTAATTAGGAAACTGAATGACAGGCACTTAGAGTTTGGGGAGGCAAGGGGGGGGGGGCTGGGTTAGCTACTGGGGGAAGGGGCAAATTCAGCTAGCTTGCAGGTGAAAAGCCCTCGGCTTCTTAGGAGAGCCGCTCTGTCTGAGACAGCCCAGACTTAGGGGGCGATTCACACCTGGTCGCTCAGGTCAGGATTCGTTCTCCCACCTAATGAATGTTGGTTTGCGCATGTGCAAACCCCCGGAAGGTTCTGTAACACCTTTGTCAAGTTTCACACTCACTGGTGGATGGGCAGGGGGTGGACGCAGGGGACCATGGAAATGCTTGGCGTACCGCTGCGAACGAGGCGTGCCCATACATCATTGGGGCGGGCGGCTGACCTCACATGAATTCAGCAACTGCCCCCAATGTGGCAGACAGCGCCGTCACTAGTAATTTTGGAACTGACCTTCAGTCCGGGCCCTCCCGCTCTGCTCCCGCAACACCCCCCCCCCCCTTCCCCTGAACTCACCTCAGCTGACAGTGACCTCGCTCTCGGTGAACAGTGCACAACACAGGCACAGTGCAGCCTGCAGAGCACCGAGCCCCTCTGTGTCCTAGGCTCGGCACTCTGCAGGCTGCACTGTGTATCATGCATGCCTGGCTGGGGTGCCGCCGGGTGGGCGAGGCGGTGTGCGGGGGTGGTGTCACTGTGGGTAGCTGCCCGGGCCCATCCAGAGGCCAGGGCCCAGGAAAGCTGTACCCACAGCACCTCCCTGTTGGCGGCCCTGATGGTAGATAACGGTTATCTTAAAAGTAAGTATAGGCTGGAGAAATCCTTCCCATGCGAGACTGTCCCCAAAAAAAAATTGGACTGAACCGCCAAAATTGGGACAGTTGGGAGGTATGGGTTAATGGGTTCTGTGCAGGGTAAATAATGGCTGCTTTATTCTTACACTGCGATTTAAAGTTCAGATTGAACACACCCCACCCAAATCTAAAGGTGGCCATACACACGCAGATTTATCTTCAGATCTGTCTGGTTGGAACAAAAACCTGGTTATGGATGGGAGCAAATGACAGTTGACCATTTCCTTGGAAATGCTGGAAAACTGACCAACTGTCACTCATCCATAACCATGTTTTTGTTCCAAACAGCCAGATCTGCAGATAAATCTTACTAGTGTATGGGCACCTTAACTCTCTCTGCACATGTGACATCTGCCCCACCTGCAGTGCAGCATGCTCATTTGTATTACTTACACACATGAATCGGGCCCTGCGTGTGTAATACTAGGAGATTGTACTGTAATAATAGACGCCCACGAGCTGCTGCGGTGACCCTGAGTGGCCTGAGGAGGAGGATACTGCGGTTGGTAAATTGCTCAGGTAAAAATAGACAACAAAGTGTGAAGTAGGTCAGATCGCTGTATGCGAGGGTGACAGAAATAGGGCAATGGGCCTGATTCAGAGTTGTTCTCTAGGCTATCGAACAGGTAAACCCCGCCCACTGGCTGACCAAACGCCTGTTGTCCCTGCATTTGCATACAAGGGGATGTGTACGCACCGACACATTCCCATTCACAAATAAAAGGCAATCTGGACTGAGTTATTTCTGCCGAAAAGGTAATTATATAACTTTGAATCTCAGTGATTCTGACTTGAGATGGGGACTTGTACAGTATCTAAAATTAAGGTACAGGTGATGTATCCCATTTTTTATAGCAACCCTCTTTATTTTGTATTATCACTGAGCCAGTTACTATTATCTACATAAGTATAATGTATAATGTATATAATGTATAATGTGTGTGTGTGTTCGTGTGGATGTTCCACGATAACTCTCGAACACTTTAACAAATCGTATTCAAACTTTGCACACTACCTTATCATCTTAAGGGACAATCTACAGTAGGTTCCGAGATGGGTTTAATCTGACGACCCTTAAGGGTGCTGTCATAAGGGTCCGTGCTATTTCTGTTGTTTTCATGCATTGTGATATGTTGTTGGAAAGCTTATGACTTTCTGAATACAACACAATAAAACAGACTCCCTTAGGTGGACCCGTAAAGGCTGATAAGGGTCCATTACATGAAAAACATTTCACTTTAGTAAACGTTTGACAAACTGAAATTAATAATCGACTCATCGGCAGAGTGGTCTGTGAATCGGAAACTGTAGATATTGTTGTGAAATCCATGTTAGAACGGTCCCCAGTCAGCTCTTTATTCTCTTGATTGATTGCTTATTGATCAAGGGTTTTCAGGATCTTCTGCTCCTGTCCTGCTGTAGTTAGGAAGGTGGATAGTTGGAGACTTGCTCTGGCTGCTGCAGCAGCTTCTGCCCTGCTGTGGTTGGGAAGGGTAGGTGGATAGTTAGAGACACACTCTGGCTGCCGCAGCAGCTTCTGCCCTGCAGTGGTTGGGAAGGGAAGGTAGATAGTTGGAGACCTGCTCTGGCTGCTGCAGCAGCTTCTGCCCTGCTGTGGTTGGGAAGGGAAGGTGGATAGTTGGAGACCTGTTCTGGATGCTGCTGCAGCTTCTGCCCTGCTGTGGTTGGGAAGGGTAGGTGGATAGTTGGAGACACACTCTGGCTGCTGCAGCAGCTTCTGCCCTGCAGTGGTTGGGAAGGGAAGGTGGATAGTTGGAGACCTGTTCTGGCTGCTGCAGCAGCTTCTGCCCTGCTGTGGTTGGGAAGGGAAGGTGGATAGTTGGAGACCTGTTCTGGATGCTGCTGCAGCTTCTGCCCTGCTGTGGTTGGGAAGGGTAGGGGGATAGTTGGAGACCTGTTCTGGCTGCTGCAGCAGCTTCTGCCCTGCTGTGGTTGGGAAGGGAAGGTGGATAGTTGGAGACTTGCTCTGGCTGCTGCAGCAGCTTCTGCCATGCTGTGGTTGGGTAGGGTAGGTGGATAGTTGGAGACCTGCTCTGGCTGCTGCAGCAGCTTCTGCCATGCAGTGGTTGGGAAGGGCTGGTGGAACAAGAATTGCATAAGAATAAACCTTTGCCCATTCGGGCAGACGGTCCTTAAGACTAGTCAGATGTAATGTGTACTTCTGAGCTAACATGACTAGAGATGATAAATAACTGTAGATTTCTCTTTTTTTAACTACTTTTGGTTTTTCTTCCATACAAATTGACAACAAATTATCTAATTATAAGATGGAGATTTTATTTATGATTAGACCTTTCTCCAACTTACAGTAGGAGCCAATCTCATCTATCTTCCTTAGGCCATGGCTCAGCATGGCTAGCCATGGCTACCCTATTGTTCTCAGCTGCAATACAATACATAGAACAATACAGTAGGGTATTAGCAAAGTAATTCAATTATTCACTTAATCCAAGGGATAGATGACAGTGGCTCCATCTTTATTTTCCATTTTCTTTATTTTTCTTAGACCCAGCTTGGACAGAGCTTTTGGTCTAATTCTGATTCCAATGGAGATTACCAAAAACAACTACCCACATCCCATTAAACTGTGGTTGCATTCAGAAAAATAGACTGTAGTCTAAGGGCCTGGGGCGTGGTGACATGGAGTCGACAATGAGGCGTTGCAGGGGTGATGACACAATGTGGTTGGGGCACAGTCCAGACAATGTGGGTGTGTCTGGATCATTTGTCCGGTGGGCTGTGGTGGCTGCATGATGTCACACCCAGCCACTGTGGGCCAAAACACGGTGGCCCGGCAATTGCCTTTGCAGCTTGACTGCACAGCTAGGTGACTAATCTAATAATGTGAGTACTTTGGTAATATTGAAGAGCTCACATAAGACTGATGCGACTGCAAAACTTGTAATTTGTGCTGGGCACCACCGAAGGGAGTTGTAGTTTTGTGATTATTTGCAAAACTGCAACTCTTACTGAATTAGGCTCTTTTACGCAAGGCTTTTGAATTGAATTAAGGGGATATGCCTGTTCTTCTAAAGAAAGTTTAACAGAACAGTTGGTACTTGTGTATTATCACGGCGCCCTTGTTTCCATCGCATGCCATTGTACAACCAAAAAATCGCATCTCATCGCATTGCATGCCATATGATCGCATGCGATGCGATGAGATGCGATTATACCCGATTTTAAATTGTACATGCACCCAGACCCGATTTTACATTGTACACCCACCCTGATGGGTACTGACAATGTTATATGCCCCCCCATTGTTAACGCCACCCCACTATCAATGCTAACCCGAAGCGTGGCGAGCGCAGCGAGCCCGCGAGGGGCGGCGGTACGTGTCCTCCAACCTTTTCATACCCCCACTATCCACTTTGGCATGGAGTTGATTGTATATAGTGTGGCGAGCGCAGCGAGCCACCGAGCCCGAAACGTGGTGAGAGCAGCGAGCCCCGCGAGGGGACACGTAATACTTGTGAAGTAATGCGCATCCCCTCGCCACGCTTTGGGCTCGATGGCTCGCTGCGCTCGCCATACTATATAAAATCAACTCCACGCCGACGTGGATAGTGGGGGTATGAAAAGGTCAGAGGACGCGTACCGACGCCCCTCGCGGGCTCGCTGCGCTCACCACGCTTTGGGTTGGCGTTGATAGTGGGGTGGCATTAACAATGGGGGGACATTTAACATACTTATTACCCATCAGGGTGGGGATACAATTTAAAATCGGGTCTGCCTGGGCATTTAACATTGAAATCGCGTCGCGTTGCATGCCATGTTAAAATTGTACACTCTTCCCGGGAAAAGCCTCAAATCGGGTCCATCGCATGCCATCGCATACCATCGCATACCTTAATTAGTGGTATGCGATGCGATGGGCGCCGTGATACAAGTACCGAACAGTTTTGTCTTAATCTAAAATACTGACTATTTGGAATATTATTTAACCATAGTCAAGGTTAACAATAATTTAAAAACTTTTTTATTTCTTATAGAAAGAGGTAATTATATTCTGATTATTAATTTGGAGAGCAATATCCAAAAGGTGATTTCAGTGTTGTGAATAGTATGGGTGAACTTTAAAACAAAGGAATTTTAATTCAAGAGATTAAGAAACAAAGAAACAGATCCCAAATAATACACAAGTCATCAATGTATGGAACATAAAGCACGAGGTTCAACCAAACTTGGTCGCCTCAGAAATGAAGTTCTTCAAAGTGATTAAATTAGCAAAACTTGAGGCAAACCTGGTGCCCATGGCGGTACCCTGGGTCTGTAGATAACATTTATTTAGAAAAGTGAAAAATTGTGAGATAATATAAAGGTAACCAAATACAAAATAAATAGACATCTTTCCTTACTCAGACCTATATCAGAAGCCAAAAGTATTTCTAGAGCAAGATCTCCCTCTATATGGGGAAAATTGGTATAAAGTGATTCAAAGTTATATTAACTGTCATACTTCCTATGTGATTTATGTAATCACATGCACTTGTAAGTTCCAATATGTAGGTAAGACCACTCGCACATTAAAGTCCAGGTTTTTAGAACACAGGAGGTATGTGATGAATCTCTCCATAGTTTAGCACAACATGTTAACTAGCTATGCATGAGATATTTATGTCCTTAAAATAGTCCAAGGCTTAGTAATTAGACCCCTTAATACAAATCCTCATGCAGAGTTCAGCTTTACATCAAACTAATCTAAAGTAGAGTCTGAATCTCACTTTTAAAGGACCCACATATGTACAACTGTACATAGCATAAGCACATGTAGCCATTTAATGCCAATAGTTATTTGAAGAGTTCCTATTTCTGTTACAGCGCCTAGTGTTCATTCTAGCACCCGCCATATTTGAGAACCCATGCAGTTCCTCTTCCCTGCCTGCTGTGGTGTTTCTAGCACAGGTCTGGTTTGCATATCAGTGCTGACATACAGACCACACTGTGCTAGAACCTCTACAGCAGACAGGGACACCCCAGGCAGGGAAGAGGAACTGCATGGGTTTTTGAAATATACAGTAGCGGGTGCTAGAATGAACACTAAGAGCCTCCCTATAGAGTGGAAATGATGGTTAATACAGCCTGTTATTTATGTAAAAAGTGTTATATCCATTTAATGTACATAGAAATAAGTTGCTCAATATGTGTCTTATGTTAGCTTACAGCTGGCTCTATGCTTGACCTTACCCTGTACCTCAGCGCATATATCAGCCGCAGGCGTTTGACACATTCGCTGGCAAACATGGCATTTCACAGCTGAGATCTGGCTTTGGTAGGAGTCAGCCTGTTTATGTTTTCCTGTAAGAATATACAATTCGGGCGGTATTCAATGTGAATAACTGCGAGGTGCAGCGAATCCTTTTTTGGATTCGCTGCACATTCGCCACGTTCCGGAGCCGGCGGGCTCCGGTATTCAACGAGTCAGGGGCAGCGAGCCCCTGACTGGCGAATATGAGCTCCTGCGGCGATTGCCGCAGGGAGCCTGAGGACGGTGCCAGGCAGAGAGATGGTAGTCTCTCTGCCTAGCCCAGACCTTTGTGGGGGGTTAGGTGGGCTCCCCGGGTGCCAGGCAGCACAGGCTGCCCCCCCCCATGCCAGCAGGGGGGCGTATATTCACTACACACGATCGTAATGATCATGCAGTGAATATATGAATATGTAATGAGCGGCTCGGCTCCGGCGCCCCCTGCTGGCTGCTGTGTAAAAAAAAAAAAAAAAAAAAAAAAAAAAATATTTTTAAAATTAAATATATATTCATGTGCTTACAGCACATGAATAAAAATAGCATGCCCCTCCTCAGAATAAAATTCCTGATTTTTTGACACCAATTGTAAAAAACAAAACACTTTATTTTAAAAGTTCACATTCCACTTCACCATAAAAAGATAGCGATTGCTACTCGGTGAATCATGGCGAAAAAAACCTTCAAATGTATTCGCCATGTGGTCATTGAATAGGGTGATTCACCGTTTTTGTCAGAAATTCGCCAAACAGCACAAATTCGCCATAAAAACCTGGCGAATCAGGCTCATTGAATACCGCCCTATGTGTCATGTACTTTTGGCTCACAGATTTAGTTTTTCTATATCTACAGTACTGACAATGTCTTTGCTCGTCCCTACAGGAGACAGCCCACCATGTACACTTTCTGTAAACGTCCCAAGAAATACAAAGTTTAGTGTATCAGAAGGAGAATCTCTCACCCTACAATGTCCAGTGAGAACCTGCACCCAGGACTTACCGCAAGTGACTTGGTGTAAAGTAGGTGAGCACCTCCTATGTGGTGCAGTGATACTCGGAGACAGGATCTCCTCTGCATGGGGAGGACAGGATGGACGCACTGCTCGCCTTCTGCACTTTCTCTATGTGCAAATAAATGACACCGGATTCTATCGATGTTCAGCAATCCACCGGGAGCTACATATAATGAGCGGTCAAATAGAAGTGAACGTCACAGGTGAGTCTATTGTCCAACTAAAATGCAATGAAATGCTTTGTAAACATGCATTAAATGTCATCTGCGTGATTTACCGGTTACCACCTTGTAGAGGGTCCCAGAACTCTGTGGCCCCTGCATTGTCCATTGTACCTCACCTTTCCTGATACAGGTCACCATGCTGGGCTGCAGCTCCTCCAAAAGCCAGCAGAGCACATTGCAGGGATGAGCTCCTTTCAAAGCCTCTTTCCCTGCTTGTACCCAATAATACATGCTGCCAATGGGATTGCTTATTGCAGTGTGATCCTGGGTGATAAGATCCCACCCATATTGCATTGAATTTGCAATCCATTATAAATGGGTCCCAAAGGAACCGGATGGAAGGTGTTGGACAGGGAGAGCCATCTCTAAACAAATTTGATGCCCTAGGCTAGATTTTGGCTGGTGACCTCTAGCACCAGTGCTAGTTCTACATCTGACCCAGTACCCTTTTAGCAGCATAGAACATATCACACTGCATCCATAGCAATCCTTATTTTGCACTCCATATTTTAAACAGATATAGTGCACCACCAAAGGTACAAAGGCCAAAAAAAGGGATGTGTTCTTGCTGGGAAGGAGCATGGCCACATAATAGTACCCCCAATTCAAATCATGTCACAAAAGTAGTGTAACCTCATTCACATTATATCACAAAATCATGTCCCTTATTATAGTTCCCTTACACAGTAGTTATTCACATTACACTACAATTTATTGTATTGCTCCTTATTTAAATTACACCACAACTTATTGCTCCTTATCTACATTACACCACCCCATATCGCCCTTTATACATATTACACCAGAACTGGGACAAGGGATCTACAGCAAAATGATAGACAACCATTAGGTCGACACCATTAGTTCGACAAGCAAAAAGGTCGACATGGAAAAAGGTCGACATGCAAAAAGGTTGACATGAAAAAAGGTCGTCATGCAAAAAGGTAGACACTACCATTAGGTCGACAGTGTCTAGGTCAACAGTCAAAAGGTCGATATGGGGTTTTTAACTTTATTTTACCCAACTGTCGACACAGTCGACATGGACACAGTTTGAAGTGAACCGCAGCACCTTGCATCACGCACCGCTCACAAAGCTTCGGGCACAGTGCCTCGCTGCACTCAGCACACTATTTGATTCTCACACCTTGCCCTAGTGGATGCTAGGGCATGAAATACCGCCTGTCGGCACATGTCGGCTCAAAAAACAGTGAAAAAACCCATGTCGACCTTTTGACTGTCAACCTATTTGCATGTCAACCTTTTTGCATGTCGACCATTTTCCACGTCTACCTTTTTACATGTCGACCTTTTTGCTTGTCGAACTAATGGTGTCGACCTAATGGTTGTCTATCTTTTTGCTGTAGACAAATAGTCCGGATCCTATTACACCACGCCGTGTAGATCCTTATCACCATTAAATAACACTGAATTGCTTTTTTCAAATTACACCACACCATATTGGTCCTTATTCACATTACACGGCAGTGTATTGCTCCTTATTCACATTATACCACACTGCTTTGCTCCTTATTCACATTACACAGCACCATATTGCTCCTTATTCACATTACACTGCACCATATTGTTCCTTATTCACATTACACCACACCATATTACTCTTTATTCACATTAGACCCCAATGTAATGCTCCCTGTTAACATTACATAACCGTATAGTACTCATTATTCACATTACACCACCGCTATCTCCTTATTCATATTACACTATATTGTATTGTTCCTTATTCATATTACACCACCCTGTATCACTGCTTATGCATATTGCACTACACCATTTTGCTCCTTATCCACATTACACCACACTGTGTTGCTACTTTTAAAATAACACTGCACCATATTGCTCCTTATTCACATTACACAGCACTGTATTGTTCGTTATTAACATTACACAGCAGTGTGCTGCTCCTTATTCACATTACACCACACCTGTTGCTCCTTATTCATATTACACAGCACTGTATTGCTCTTTAGTCACATTACATGGCAGCGTATTGCTCCTTATTCACATTACACTACAACATATTCCTCCTTATTCACATTACACCACACCATACTGCTCCCTGTTTACATTACACCACACTGTACTGCTTCTTATTCACCTTAAACCAACAGTAGTGCCCTTTATACTCATTACACCACACAGTAGTGTCACACAGTAATAATGCAGCATATACACACATTGTCACACAGTAATAATGCTCCTTATACACATAAATCTACACAGGAATAGTACCCATTACACCGTGTTTTCCACACATTATTACATCTGTAGATAATCAACTGATTGTATAGACCATTTTTTTAAAAACAGAAGCTGGTCAGAGAGGGATGGATCTGGTGGGCATATGGGATGGAGGGCTTGGCCAAGGGGAAGTGCAGTACTGGACTTAGTAGAGGCATAGGGATAACTAGACATTGGGAGGGGATTTCACAGGACAGGAAAGGATGGAGTGGCAGGGGCACAGGGAAGGGAAGGCTGGACCTTTGGATGGCATGGAACAGGAGATGCTGGACCCGGAGCGGCTCAGATCAGAATGGGCTGGATCTTAGCATTGTGGTGAAGGGCATCCACTGAACTACACACCTGAGATAGGAGGATCGGCTGATGGTGAGAGGTGGATGCTGCTGTTGATGCTGCTGCATATGCTGCCTGCAAATACCCCCCGCAGCTCACAGACCGGCTGCTCTTATTTGGCTGCTGGTCCACAAGCTGATATTGACTTGTGGCCAGCACCGATTAGAAATGACATCGCTGTTTCGCTCCTTGGCTAGCAAAAACAGGTTTACTTTTAAAAATGTCCCAGTCCTGACACCGCACATGGAATTCTTCCCTGTCCCAGAAACACAGTCCCCCCATTGCCCCCCGCTGGGAAAACAGTGGCAGTTAAAGATACAATAACACAGAGCCTGATGTAGGGTCTCTCTCCTTCCACGCAGGGCTCTCCGGCTCCTTTTCAGGTAGCAACTGGAGTAGCGGAAGGCACTGAGTCCTTATGCCCTGCAATCCCATGCTGCCCGCTGTTAATCTGAGCCTGCCCTAGGCTTGGGATGCCCCTTGGCAAGTGCCCTAGGCATTTGGCTGGCTCTGGGGACAGGGATCATTAGAATGTCTCCATAGGCTCTGTATGTTGCTATGTTCTTTTTGTCGACATTGTGCATGTCGACAATCAAAATGTTGACATACTGTATCATTTTAGTGCTCCATTTATGTTATAATGGGCATAATTCAGACCTGATCGCACAGCTGTGAATTAACACGGTGGACGAATTTCAATGAACTGCGTATGCATGTAGCATATAGCAGCTGAGGTTGAAGAAAGACATGCTGTACGTCCTTCAAGTTCACCCTTTGTACAGGATCCATTATAGTTTATGGTCTAGATATGATATCCCCATTTGAATTTATTTACTTTGTTCCAACTTTGGGCTAGATTGTGATTATCGGTTGTATACCTGAATGTTTTCTTTTCCAATAAATGTCTGTCTAATCATTGTGTCTGCCCTTCTTCTGGAAGAGAGTTCTATACCTTTACTGCTCTAACTGTAAAAAAGCCTTTCCTTCTATGTAACTGTTGAGGGTTGTAACCGGCCATTTAGTGAGAGTGCTAAGAAAAACGCAGAAGTGAAGTGCCTAGGAAAATGCTGGAGTGTCTGGGAAAATGCAGCGTGCCTAGGAAAATGCTGGGAGTGTACAGAGAAACACAGGTGTGCCTAGGAAAATGCTGGGAGTGTTCGATGAAACACAGGCATGCCTAGGAAAATGCTGGGAGTGTACAGGGAAACACAGGTGTGCCTAGGAAAATGCTGGGAGTGTCCGGTGAAACACAGGCATGCCTAGGAAAATGCTGGGAGTGTCCAGTAAAACACAGGCGTGCCTAGGGAAACGCTGGAGTGCCTGAGAAAATGCAGGCGTGCCTAGGAAAATGCTGGGAGTGTACCGGGAAACACAGGCGTGCGTAGGAAAACGCTGTGAGTGTCCAGGGAAACACAGGTGTGCCTAGGAAAATGCTGGGAGTGTCCGGTAAAACACAGGCATGCATAGGAAAATTCTGGGAATGTTCGGGGAAACACATGTGTGCCTAGGAAAATGCTGGGAGTGTTCGGGGAAACACATGTGTGCCTAGGAAAATGCTGGGAGTATCCGGGGAAACACATGTGTGCCTAAGAAAACACTGGGAGTGTCCGGGAAAACACAGGCGTGACTAGGAAAATGCTGGGAGTGTCCGGGAAAACACAGGCGTGACTAGGAAAATGCTGGGAGTGTCCGGGAAAAAGCAGGTGTGCCTAGGAAAATGCTGGAAGTGTTCAGGAAAATGCAGGCATGCTTAGGAAAATGCTGGAAGTGTCTGTGAAAACACAGGCATGCCTATGAAAACGCTGTTAGTGTCTGGACAAATACAGGTGTGCCTGGTAAATGCTTGGAGTGTTCAGGGAAACACAGGCATGCGTAGGAAATTGCTTGAAGTGTCCGGGAAAATGCAGGTGTGCCTGAGCATTTTATAGGAGGGTGTGTGACGTCAGCTCTAGGTCGGATATGCCTTTTTCCAGCACATCACTGAGTAAGTCTCTGACTACTCTTAGCATGCAAAGACTGGTGCCCAGTGGAAAAAGCCTCCAATAGTGAGCCTGTTACAATGGGTTTTGGACATATTCCCATTCCGATAGATCATGGGTCCTGAAACTATTTTACTGTGTGACCCCGTCAAACAATAAAAATAATTACAGGACCTCAAGTTACTGCAGTAGGTCATCACATAACATATGTAGTCAGCACAGACATGGCAGCATTGTGGGGGCACAGAATGATGGGAGGAGCCTGAAGTAACAGACAATTAAACAGATGTTTCAGACTCCTTGAATCACTGAGGGGTATATTTATTAAACTTGGAGAAGAGATAAAGCGGAGAAAAGGTAAAGGAGATAAAGCACCAGCCAATCAACTCCCAACTGTCTTTTTCAAACACAGCTGATTGGCTGGTGCTTTATCTCCTTTTACCTTTTCTCCACTTTATCTCCAGTTTATCTCTTCTCCAAGCTTAATAATTGATCATCTGATGATCAGCAACATAGGACAGATTTAACAATGAGTGATATTCTTGCTACGTTACAAATGAGAAATGTTTCTCCAGTCAATCAGCTCTTGTCATATTACAGTAATTGTTATCTGATTGGTAGCACTGACTTGTTCTGCTTTGGTTCCAGCTAGAAGTACGACTGATGCTGCATCTGGGAACGTGACTGTATCCGGTAAGTTCTCCCTCAGCAGCATCTCCAATGAATGGCCATAGTACAGAGCTTTAGGCTTATTATAAGGTTAATGTAACAATGGCTGCAGATTTGTTACTTGTGATGATTGGAACATTCTGCATTAAAATTAAGATGTTCTTAGTGGCGGCGGGGGGGGGGGGGGGAATGAAAATTTTTGCCGAAGGCGCTCACTGCAGGATCTACACATTGGCATTAGCACCTATGCGTGTGTGCAGACCCCCACCATCGGGGACGGTGCCCAGTTCGGTGTCCCATTGAGGTGGGTGTCTCTCCCTCCCTGCCTCCCCAGTGGCAGCTGTTACAGACACCCACCCGGACGGAACGTGTACAGTACCGCAAGCCAGACCGGATATGGACCAGCACTACAAGCTCCAGAATGGCAGAGTTTGCTACAGGGCCAGTCCAGCATTCGGGGGTCCTGGCCGTTCTGCCAACATTCCATAAGCAGAAAATCTGATATATATATAATCTAAGTGTCAGTGCCCTCAGTCTCCGGGGATTTCACATATTAGCGGGAAACTCGACCTGTCGGGATTTGGCAGATCATTTTCTCCATTTAGTGTAATAAAATTTCCTCTATGTCGCTACAGATGTACCCAGTACACAGTACACAGCCTGTAGGCTACCTATTGCCGTATCCCCGGGCAACAAACAAACTCAGAGTCCTTTGAAGATGAGCCCTTTTTCTGAGTACTGAATATGATCTAGTAATGAACACACCTGCGCTCCCCGTGGGCGCCCTTACTAGCTGACACCACTTTTTCCACTGATATTCTAAACTAGTAGACAACTTACGAGTCTATGTACTTACCCTTGGAGAGAGATAAGTTACCAGTTAATCAGCCCCTAACTGCCATGTTACAGGCCAAGTTGGGTTGGTACTTTCTCTCTCTCCACTTTATCTTTCTTCAATGCTTGGTACATAGACCCCTTAGATCCCCCAAATAATATTACCTGAACATATTGCGCAATCAATTAAGCATATTGATAATTAACCCTTTGAGTGCCAAAGTTGATGTGAGAGATGCACAAAATATCCGCTAAACATTGCCGGCATCGCTCACAGCAACTGTTCTCTTTTCGGGACAATATTTAACTGAACTTCATTGAATTGACTTCAGATCGTTTGCCGGCAATAACTAAGGTGATTTGCGTTCCTTGACTCCAGCCCTGGGATTTTTTAGCGGATATTTTGCACATCTGTCACAGCAACGTTGGTACTGAAAGGGTTAAACTTGCTAGCGGGCGTCATAAAGAAAAATAATGCTTAGTTTTTGTATTGTTCTTCGTTACCAGGTGACACCATTTCCACAACCGCATCACCGAATCCTGTACTTTATAATTATTATAAATTGTTCTTATACATGGTGATCTCGCTGGGATCGCTCAGTGTCCTCATCATCGCGCTCTCGCTGCTGGCGGTCTGTCTGACAAGATATAGAGGTATGTTATCCAGTATGTAATGTATGTAATATATGATCAGCGCATGGGGGTAGCATATTATGAGCATTTTAGTGGAATTATTATCAAAATAATAATTAGCAACATTGGGACAGATTCAGTAAAGAAAAAAAAAAGTTACTTTGGGGGAAATTTACTAAGATGAGAGTTTTAGTTCACATGGGATGTTGCCATGGGCAACTAATCAGACACTATCTATTATCTTCTAAGAAGATGTTAAATAAATAAGAAGTAGATTTGTCGTATTCTATTCACTGGGAATTATAATAAGGGTATCTGTATCATAGGTCGCCATGTATATGGATGCAGTTTCGGAACTTGTGAGTGTTGGGTCCAGGTGCAAAAATGTAATTTGGACCCCCCTTCCACCCCCAAGTTCACAATATAACATAGCAGTGGGGGCCAGGGAGAGGCAGAGGAAGCCAGTGGGTAACAGTGAGAGGCAGAGGGTGTCAGCATAAGGCAGGGAGAGCCAGTGGGTGACAAAGAGAGGCAGGGGGGCAGTGGGTGACAATTAGAGGCATGAGGTAACAGTGTAAGGTGGGGGAGCAGTGGGTCGCAGTGAGAGGCAGAGGGTGTCAGTGTAAGGCAGGGTGAGCCAATGGGTGACAGTGAGAAGCAGAGGATGACAGTGGGAGCTAGAGGGTGAAAGGGAGAGGCAGAGGGTGACAGCGTAAAGCATGGAGAGCCAGTTGGGTGACAGTAAAAGGCAGAGGATGACAGCATAAGGCAGGGAGAGCCAGTCAGTGACAGTGAGAGGCAGAGGGTGACGGTGTAAGGCAGGGGTGACAGTAGTGTAAGGCAGGGGGAGACAGTTGGGTGGGTGAGAGGCAAAGGGAGACAGTGTAAGGTAGGGGGCCATTGGGTGACAGTGTAAGGCAGAAAGTGACAGTGTAATGCAGGGGGAACCAGTGGATGACAGTTAGAGGCAGAAGGTAACAGTGTAAGGCAGGCAGAGCCAGTGGGTGACAATTAGAGACAGATGTTGACAGTGTAAGGCAGGCGGAGCCAGTTGGGTGGGTGAGAGGAAGAACGTGACAGTGAGAGGCAGATGGTGACAGTGTAAAGCAGGGGGAGCCAGTGGATGACAGTAAGAGGTAGAGGGTGACAGTGTAAAGCAGGAGGCACTAGTGGATGATAGTTAGAGGCAGAAGGTGACAGTGTAAGGCAGGGGGCCAATGGGTGACAGTGAGAGGCAGAAGGTGACAGTGTAATGCAAGAGGAACCAGTTGGTTACAGGGAGAGGCAGATGGAAGGCAGAGTAATGCAGGGGGAGTCAGAGGTTGACATATAGAGGCAGTGGGTGGCAGAGGAAGATGGCGAGGCAGTGGGTGACAGGGATAGGCAGTATGTGGCAGGGGTACAAGAACATTGTCCTGCATGGTGCAAAGAACAGGGGGCATGTACCTTGGTGGGGGCAGGAACACAGTGGTGTATGCTCTGTCCATAACAGGGGCCCCTGTCGGTGTGAGCTGCCTCTAATTCACAGACCGCGGTGACTGAGATAAAATGTACAGCGGCCTATTAGCTAGGGGCAGTATATGGCTGTGATCAGTGGTGCTGATAGGTGGCAGGGCTCCTCTATCCCCTGGCACAGAGAAGGTCAGCCCTGCCATCCTAAGGTGAGGGCCAGGTCCCTCAGGCCGTGGGGACCACCCTGCTCTCTGCACTGGGCCATTCATCTGACATTGCTCAAAATGTCCTGAGGGGGGGCCCAGGGGATCACTCATTGTCCTCAGTGACCCAGGTGCAATACACCTGCTGCACCAATGGTAGTTACGCCTCTGGGTCAACATAGGTCGACACATTAAAAGTTTTTTTTTTTTTTTTTACTTTTACCATCCACGTGGATTCTGGTTTGGCATGGTACAGTGTGGTGAGTGCAGTGAGGCACCTTGCACAAAGCATGAGGCGGAACACTAATTTGGGGTTCACGTGCTAAAATGTACAAACTGACCCCTGTGTTGACCATTGCCGTGTCAATCTTTTCTTGTGTCAGTCAACCTTGTGCCTATAAACCTGGCAGCTGTCATCCCTATGATCCACACCTGATGAAATAATTCATATAATAACAATCTGATGTATATTCATAATGTCACTGACACGTATGTCCGCTTGTTATTGAAACTATATCTATCATATTTATCCGCAGAGAAAAGCCGATCATCCCCAAATCCTATGGCTGCTGAGGAGGTACTGATTATACATTTCTATATGTTCATATGTACTTAGCGCCTGATTCAGACCTGAATGCGCAGTTGTGATTTTGGCCAGTGTTCAGTTAAGCCATCGCCCCACTACAGTGAAATCGCGCCTTGCAAGTCTATGTGCTTGGATCCACAACCATTCACAGCCGTACAAAAATATCCAAATCCCATAGTAACAGGTTCACCGGACACTCCCAGCATTTTTCAAGACACGCCTGCATTTTTCTTAACACTCCCACTAAATGGCTGGTTACCACCCCCCAGACGTCTACTTCCGGTTAATCACCTAGCAACCACTGTCCTATTTCCTGTTAATCACCTAGCAACCACCATCCTACTTCCTGTTAATCACCTAGCGACCACTGTCCTACTTCCTATTATTCACCTAGCTACCACCATCCTACTTCCTGTTTATCACCTAGCGACCACCATCCTATTTCCTGTTAATCACTTAGCAACCACCATTCTATTTCCTGTTAATCACCTAGCGACCACAGTCTTACTTCCTGTTAATCACCTAGCTACCACCATCATATTTCCTGTTAATCACCTAGCGACCACCGTCTTTCTTCCTGTTAATCACCTAGCAACCACCATCCTATTTCCTGTTAATCACCTAGCGACCACCGTCTTACTTCCTGTTAATCACCTAGCTACCACCATCTTATTTCCTGTTTATCACCTAGCGACCACCATCCTATTTCCTGTTAATCACTTAGCAACCACAATTCTATTTCCTGTTAATCACCTAGCGACCACAGTCTTACTTCCTGTTAATCACCTAGCTACCACCATCATATTTCCTGTTAATCACCTAGCGACCACAGTCTTATTTCCTGTTAATCTCTGAGCAACCACCATTCTACTTTCTGTCAATCAAATTGCGACCACCGTCCTCCTTCTTATTAATCACCTAGCGACCACTGTCCTACTTCCTGTTAATCATCTAGCGACCACCATCCTACTTTCTGTCCATCATCTAGTGACCACCATCCTACTTCCTGTCAATCACCTTGCGACCGTCGTGCATTTAGAAAAAGTAAAAGGACTTTGCCGTAGGATGGCCTCTCTCAAGTATACTGTAAACCATATGAATGCACAGTGTATCGATAATCAGCCACTGTGCGAATTCGCAGCTGTTTGTTCAGGGTTGAATTGGGCCCCTAGTAAAATGTTTATGGCAAACAGTAATAATTCAATGTCCACGCATTTCTTTCTAAACCAGCTAGGTGTTCCTGTGACCTGTCACTGACACTGGTTACCTAGATAGTGTCCGGCCAGCTAGTCCAACATTGATTGCTCCGCCCCCAACACAGGACAGTCTATTTATACCCCCTCCCCAACCACCACCCCCACCACAGGACAGACCATTGATTGATACCCCTTCCCCAACCACTCCCCAAGGTAGCCCTTGTCTGCTCATGATGTCAACGCCCACCCCCAATTCGCAGAAGACCGTTCGACTTACTTTCGGCTGCCAACAGAGGAATAATCATGCGATGGTGAGTAACCATCAAAGGGTTTCTCCTCTGTGCGGGCGCGTGCGAGCAGAGGTGTAAACATACACATCTGCCCCCAGATAAATAAATAAACCTCCGAATATATGCATCCTAGCCAGCAGATCTGAATCAGGCCCAGAATCTCTACCTGTTGCCTCTACCTTGCCTGAATTTCTCCATGTATAGAATTCTTGTACGTTTTTCGGCAGGTCACATTTGTCGCTGCACCAGGAAGTCCCAAGAGCTGCGCACAGCAGACAGACGTAGACTACTCCGGTCTGTTGGAGGCTGAATATCCAACCAATGAGGTCACCTACACCAATGTTCACCTGAGTGACAGCTCCACCACGCTTAGTGCTCCGGAGACGCCAGCAGAGGAGGACTCTATCGTCTATGCCTATCTCAACCATGAAGCCAAAATGGCCACTTTTCAATGTGAGGATGACTGTAATGTTGAGTATGGTGCGATGAACGTGAGAATGCAATGATAGCAAAAATCATTGGACACGTGCTTTGTATTGGTGCCCGTGGCGTTCCCAGCTAGCAACGTTCTTCCTGCAGGGGGCTCCTATGTCCTAAGATCTAAGTGATGGACAAAGAGGGTGATTCTAACCTGGTCGTTGCGTGCCAAATTTGTTCACCCATCCGATGGCCCGATCGTGAGCCACGCCTCCTGCTTTCACCACTATGTGGGCATGGCCAGCGCTCTGTGAGCTGCTGACCATGCCCCCAGTCCCTCTCATCCAAAGAACAGATGCACCGCAACTAATCATCGCTGGGAGGTGTGTGACAGAACCCCCCCCCCCTCCACGCCGCTCGTACCATGGGACACTGCAGCCAGAGGGTGAGAGAGAGGGACAGTGCCAGAAAAATGGGACTTTCCCACAAAAATTTAGGACAGTTGGGAGGTATAAATATGGACAGCACACGTGCCACATGCACACTCTGGCATTCATATGACAGGCTGGATTGCCACCATCTTGCCCCATGCCATATTTACCTGCTCTGACACAGCATGACAGAACCCCGGGTGCCACCACCAGTTCTAGTGGTACCGGACAGAACTTTATAGTAGTAATAAACTGTGCTGCCATCTCAAAGCCTTTACCTGCAGGACTGTGCCATGATGCCATGTGCCATGTGTACCCTGGCAAGGTCCTAAGGTACCCGCTCACCTGTGTGCGTCCAGGAACAGATCTGCAATGTCCCATTGTTACAGTATATTTATTTTTACAGAGAGTAACTTTATTCTTAACTTTGATCGATGCGAATGATTGTAATGTAAAATACTAATAAACAACCGATGATTGTAACTTACATATAGAAGCAACGACAAGTGCGTAATATACTCTATGCAAACCTTGTATAAACGTCAAAATAATGAGCAGGGATTTAGGGGTCTATGTACTAAGATGCACAAAGTGGATGGAGATACAGGGGGAGATGCATTGGATGTGGATTGATAGATCTACAGTGTCTAGATAGAAAGTCAGTAGGTCGACAGCAAAAGGTCGACATTCAAAAGTTCGACATGGTCAAAAGGTTGACATTGATTTTTCAAATTTTTTGGTTGTCAATGTTGACACCTGTCAACATGCACCCTCCATTATTGTGACGTGTACACTTTCACCATGTCGACCGTTTGACCATGTCGACCTTTTAACCCTGTTGAACTATTCCAGTCAACCTATTGTGGACACTGTAGATCTATCATCCGGATACAAATGTTACTAAGATAATACACAGTGTTGAGATATATTAACTTCTCAGATGCGGAAGTGGGGGAGCCCCCCTCCGGCGTTCGCTCTCAGACCCCCTTCACAGTACATCAGCAGCTAACAGCAACCCGTGTGTACAGATGGATCAGCTCTCATTAGAGTTGCTCCTGGTGATTCTATCACCAATCGCCATCCGCCAGAAGGGGGCGCGTGCGCGCGAGACACTCGTGCGCCCCTTTCTGATGGAGCCCGCCGCCGCTTCCCCGCTGCTCCCCGCACTAACAATAGCTATCTCCCTGAAGCTGAGACGGGCAGGAAATCTGCTCCCCACCGTGTGAAAGGGACGCGTGTGCGTGTGAGATGCTCACGCATCCCCATCAGATACAGCGCCTCTCCGCCAGCTTGTGTCAGCTATGGTGATTATATCTGGCGATTCCCAGTGCTGGCTGAGAGGCGCTACATCTGTATATCTTATAACAAGCCCACCAATCACGGATCAATGGGGCAGATGTATTAAGCCTTAACAAGACATAAATGCCAGGGTGATAAGGAGAGATAAACGCCCAGCCAATCACCTGCTAACTGCCATGTTACAGGCTGTATTTGAAAAAAGTCAGTAAGGAGCTGATTGGCTGGACGTTTATCTCTCCTTATCACCCTGGCATTTATCTCTTGTTAAGACTTAATACATCTGCCCCAATGATAGATATGACGAAGTACAATGACGAAGTACAAGGAGATTAGCCAGTCATTGCCTGTATGTAATCAGACTGCGCTGGTTCTTGTGAGCGATAATCAGCAAATCCCAGTTTATATCCTTGCTCAACCAACACAATAACTAGCCCCAGTACACTACGTCACTTGCCAAACCAATACAGCATGGAAAACAGCCTCTGGGTCCGCTCTTTATTAAATAGTCCTGCTTTTTTAGAAGTTGAAAGGGAAAAACTATTTTCGGTTCACCCTTAACGGGACCACTTTAGCACGGATATGAAATTCTGTACATATGTATAACACATATACAGCATACTTGCCTACTTTTATCTTCACCTTTCCGGGAGAATCCCGGAGAGGCAACACATCAGGGGGGCGGGAGCAAGGCTGACATCACTTGGCCCCGCCCCCCATGACGAAAACCTCCGTGATTCGCGGGCCGAGAGGGAGGGGGCGTGGCTTAAATGCCGCGAAATGACGCGAAATGCCGCGATCGCGTCATTTAAGCCCCGCCCCCTCCCCGCGTACCCGCAATTTCATGTAATTTTAACCAGCGGGCAAGGATGGAGCGGGGCAAATCCCAGAATGCGGGAGACTTGCCCACCTTCCCGGGGGGCCGGGAGAAGGACCCGATTTCCGGGAGGCTCCCGGCCATTCCGGGAGGGTAGGCAAGCCTGATATACAGTATTTGGTTTTAATGAAGCATATTAAAATGCAGGGGGCTCATCTCCAGTCCTCAAGTAACTGCAGCAGGCCATGTTTTCAGGATTTCTGTTGGTGAGGGATTGGGGAGAAAACTCATTGTTGAAGTCTTAAAATAAGCATCACTAATAGCGATAGTAAGTGTTCGGCAAATGATACTGCAGTGTGTTACTGTATCACAGAATGTTTCAGTGTGGACACACTCAGTGGAGATGAGAGAAGTGTAGGAAACAGTGCAAGTGATCATTCTGCAGGGGGAAGTAGCCATAAATAGATACACACAGTCACCCACCCGTCTTCTAACAGAGAGTTTCCACGCCCAGCACACCACAGTAATCTCGCCCCCTCATCCTCACATCGCTGGGTCCCGAACTCTTATACATAGTTCTGGAGAGAAGAGAACCTATTGTATTCTGTGTCTTCATGTCATTATATTCAGGAGCGGATGACTGTGACTCGCTCATTGTGATTCTGAGTCTGTACAAAGTGGCTGAGGTCGCAGGAAGAAGTGGCGTAGCTAGGGGAAAATATTGCACCCATAGCCGTGCCACTTATTTGTAGCTAAAAATGATTGTTAGAAACAAAATAAGGATGTATAATAAAGAATTTAGCCTCTAAAATAATCTTTCTTTAAGTGTTTTTGGCTGCTTTCCAGTGATACCCTTTTCACACCGGCCACCCGGTCATTTTTTTCCCTTGCCCCAATTCACAGCAGAAGCAAAACACCGGGTTAAAACTTTTCAACCCGGGAATTTGCTGAAAAATCTGGATTTTTCTGTGGTGTGATTTGGTACACACGGGTCTTAAATCCCGTCACTTTGAACCTGCACTTGATCAGGGTCAGAGGGCTGGGATTTAAGACCTGTGTTGACCCAGGGCCGGCGCCACCACTAGGCAAATCTAGGCATTTGCCTAGGGCGCCGGCCACTGGAGGGCGGTATTTCGCCCCCCCTTGCCGCCCGGGTACCTGTCCTGCGGCGTATATGTGCGTAAAAGCTGGCGGCAGCAGGGGGTCCCTGCAGTCAATAAGAAATAACGAGCTCTATCCGCCGGGCTATGCGGAAGCGCTTCTGTTTTGGAAACACTGGCCGCACGCTGATTGGCTGAGATTCAGCCAATCAGCGTGCGTCGTGCGGCCAGTGTTTCCAAAACAGAAGCGCTTCAGCATAGCCCGGCGGATAGCGCTCGTTATTTCTTATTGGCTGCAGGGACCCCCCGCTGCCGCCGCCAGCTTTATAGCGCCGCAGGACAGGTACCCGGGCGGCAGGCACCAGGGCGCCCCCACCTGACTTGCCTGGGGCGCTCTGGTGCCTTGCACCGGCCCTGTGTTGACCCCTTTCACACCAAAGAAAAACCTGGGTTTTTCAGCAAATTTCCAGGTTGAAAAGATTTAACCCAGTGATTTGCTTCTGGTGAGAAATGGGTTTATGCAGGACCTGGATTGCCACAGTTACATGTCTAAAGGTGCCCATTCACGTACCAATTACCCGGTACTTTTTGTGCTAAAATAGCATTGCATCGCATGCACAATGCATGCACAACAATGCTATTTTAGCACAAAAAGTACCGGGTAATTGGTATGTGAATGGGCACCTTTACGCTGGGGATTGGTTGCATTGCAGGTGTAATGCCCGGCCAGGACAAGGTAACCCTATAAATGTGATAATGTATGGAAATACATTGTATTAATGTAAAAGTCAATGTGAAATATCAAAATGGAATGAACGCTGACAAGGTACACTACGTGGGGCTACGCATAGGTACGCCCGTAGTTAGAAATAACGGGTAACAGTTTGCGGAAATATTACGCCCATACGCGATGATGTTACAGTAACGTCTGAAATGCTTATTACAGTGATCCAGGCACGGTGATAATAACATGTGACATTTGTAAATGGAAGGTGTTCTCATAGTGAGAACCACAGAGGCTTCCTGTTACCTGAGTTGTCTGTGTATTGTATCCTGCACCTCCCCAGCCCTGGTCGGTAGAATGGGTGGTGTAGGAAACATCTCTGCACGCACCGTGCCACATCATGCCCCGACACCGAACCTCATCCGCCAGGACAGGATTAGCGCTCCTCGTGTCTTCATTACACGTGGACTGTATAACTGCCCGAGCGCCAAGCTCGGTCCCCAGCATGCCAGGCTAGTTGAATATAGTTTTTACAGTTATTTCAGTTGGGAATTAAGGGCCTTATTCAGGCCTGTTCGCTAAGCTGTGTATACTCGGAATCAAACAAGCAGGTAAACGCCGCCCTCCACCCTGCCTAACGTCCACCCCCCCCCCCCCCCTTCACTGTCCGAATTTGCTAACTAGCATGTGCACATAAGCATTTGCGTGCACATCGGCTCACATGTGGCAGAGAAAAAAAAAATTGATGGTCTCTACTAAAAGCGGAGTGTGGTATAGGGGTCCGACAGTCGGGATCCCAAATGCCCGGACTCAGACAGCATGGTGAGCGCAACTAAGCCCCTTGCGGGCTCGCTGCATGAGCAACCTATTCTATTCTCCCTCTATGGGGGTCGTGGACCCCCACGAGGAAAAATAGCGAGTGGCCGTCGGGCACCCGGCCGTCTGTGTTTTGACAGTCGGAATCCCGACGTCGGGTATATTCCTGTCGGGACCCCGTCCAGCACCCCCAGGGCGGCACTGCGCTACATCCCTCCTGCACACCAGCCGCCCCCCCCGCGTATTTCATGCCCTACCATCTATTAGGGCGTGATGGGATAATAAAATTGTGTGCCGACGCACCGTGGCACCGAGTCCGAAGCATGGCAAGCACAGCGAGCAATGCGAGGGGATGCGGTGCACTTAAAACAGTGTCTATGTTGACTGTGTCGACATTCGGGTAAAAAAACTGTGAAAACCCCCATGTTGACCTTTTGACTGTCGACCTAGCCCATGTCGACCTAAAGAATATGTCCACCTAGACAACTGTCGACCTTGTCCCATGTTGACCTAGACACCTTTTGACCATGTGCCATGTTGACCTAGACCCCTGTCAACCTTGCAGTATGTCGACCCAAAGGTGTTGAAGTTTGTACAGGGGCAAACGCAGGATTTCCCAAGGGGGGTTTACAGATGGGATGCGGTCAGGATGCCAGCATTCACTTTACCGACCCCAGCATCCCAGCTTCCATAAAAAACACCCGGCACTGGAACTTCAAAAAGATCAGGATGCTCATCCCAAACGTAAGTATGCTGAGGGTTAGGGTCAGACAGGGGAAGATCGAGTTAGGTAAACGATAACAATGTCCTGTTGCAGTGCACTATATCACACATAAAAATATAAAAGACAGATAGAAGTGTGAGATAGATAGAAAAACACACAGTGGGATTCCAGTGCTAGTATTGTGTTAATGACAATAATAAAGTGTCAAGTGTTTCAAATCTCTGAGTCTTAGGGCTGGATGTATTAATCAGGGTTGCCGACTTTTAAAAGCTCCTCTCCAGGAGAAGCCCGGAGAGGAAACTTTCAGCAGGCATTCGGGGGGCGGGGCTTAAACATGACATCATTAAGCCCCACCCCCATGAAGGAAATGACGCGTTTATGACCCTTTAGCCCTGCCCCCTCCCCGGAGATTTGCAGATTACGTAATTGAAATGCTGCGGTCAGGGGGGGGGGGGGGGGCGAGCGGGGGTCCCCCAGAATCCGGGAAGGTTACCCACCATTCCGAGAGGGTTGGCAACCCTGGTATTAATATACATCGCCACCCAGGGCCGGCGCTACCCATTCAGCAGCTCCTGAGGTGCCATGCTGAAAAGGCGCTGTCTCCCTCCCTGCTCTGCTAATGCTGCCTCAGCCCTCACTGTCACTGCCTCCTGCACGCCGCCCGCAGCGCCTGGCTGACAGCGGGCGGCAGTATGGAGAATTTTGGAAAAAGTGGGATATATAAACCAGTGGCGCAATAAGTGATACTTATAATTTTTATATGTCCAGACTCTTCCTGATGAGATGATGGTGGTTCTCAGGTAGGTTGGATTTTTTCCCAGGTGAAGGTGTTCAGCGTGGAAAAATAAATGAAAAAGCAGGAGTTAGATTAATGTGTCTGTGTCTATTTATTATAAACGCTCAAGGCGTAGTGTTCAATGGTGTGTATGGAGGTCGTTTAAATGCCCCTTAGGCGTACCAGAACTCACGTGGGTTCAAGGCGGTACTCCTCTTGTAAAGGTTTCTTTACTGGGTTGATCAAAAGGGGAAAATGGGACTTCTCCAAGTGGATATGTGGACTGATCCCGACGTCTCCACGGTTACTCGGGAAAAAGAAAGAGTGTCTGAGATCTATGATCTCCTAATATGTGCCCACAATAAGTGATGTGAGAGCTGTATAGGTATAAAGACTAAACAGCGTACCTCACTTACTAAATAAATCAGAGGGATACACACGTAAAGGTATCTTTATATGCTTGAGGGAAAGCGTACCCCTACTCACGATGTTTCAAGGAGTCTTCAAACTCATAAAGGTTTCTTTTCTTGTCTGGTATCCCACTGATTAGATAACACCGGTAAGTGCGTGAATCCCGATGTTTCCGTAGTTACTCGGAAAAAAGGAAAAATGTGTGAGATCTATAGTCTCATCTTATGTGCAGGAAATCATAAAGTGAGGGCTGTATAAGTACAAGGAGCCTAAACAGCGTACCTCACTTACTGAATAAGAAAAGGTAATACATATGTAAAGGTATCTTTTAAGATGTTTTTGAAGGAGGGCGTACCCCTACTCACGGAGTTTCGGGAGGTTTTCAAACCTATAGAGGTTTCTTTTTTTTTATGGGCTGTTACACTGGTCTGATGTCACCAGAACAATATGGGTCTCGTGTGCAAATATTCAGTTATGATGATCCCGGATGCATAGAACGTGAAGAAATATACACCAACGTAAGGGACACTTTTTCCAAAATTCTATGTATTGAAGTAAGGGTGTATCTTCAGGGATTGGTAACCTAAAGGCCCCCATACATTAGGCCGACTTGTCCTAGGGACAAGTCGGACCCAATTTACCTGCGAGCCGCCCGGCAGCTCCCCGGGAGGCTCACATACAATTTGGCACTTGATGTGCCATTTTTTACATGGGATAAATCGCATGCGATTTATACCATGTAAAAAAAAAACCCGGGGAGCTGCAGGGCGGTGAGGAGTAGTGGGGGCGGACAGCGGCGGCCAGCGGTGGTGGGGGCGGGCGGCGGGTGCGGTGAGCGCTGCTGACCTGGCCGGGCAGTGTACTTACACATAGCAGCAGCGGGGACGGGACGCGTAGTGGCGGCTATTAGATTTTTAAAATATTTGTCAAATGACCGGACGCTCTCTGATTGGCCGGAGAGCTCTCAGCCAATCAGAGAGCGGCCGGTCATTTGACAAGTATTTTAAAAATATAATAGGCGCCACTGCGCTGCCCGTCCCCGCTGCTGCTATGTATGAATGGGCAGCCTGTGATTGGCTGAGCGCTCTCTCAGCCAATTGCTGACTGGCTGAGAGAGCACTCAGCCAATCACAGGCCGCCCATTCATTGTATGGGCTTTTTTTTTTATTCCGTACTGACAGCTCCCGCCGGCTCCCCCTGCCCGGCTCTATGCCGCATGTGTCCCCCGCAGCGTCCCCAGCCCCCCCTGCTCCCTCTACCGCCGCGCCGCCCCACTAGGTCCCAAGTCGGGTGGTCGGACGTGCAGCAGGTCCGACCACCCGACGCAGATCCGATGCGCACGGGACCGCGCATCGGATCTGAGGGGACATCAAAACTAGCCGATTTTGGTCCGATTTCGGCCAGATACGACTGATCTGGCTGAAATCTGACTAA
Organism: Crinia signifera; assembly: GCF_055691185.1. Lineage (NCBI taxonomy): Eukaryota > Metazoa > Chordata > Amphibia > Anura > Myobatrachidae > Crinia > Crinia signifera. Next base: position 15,904,470 of record NC_139218.1, on the reverse strand, counting down.
AATCGGCTAGTGTATGGGGGCCTTAAGGCTGCACTGCGCCACGTACAATCTATAAATTTTTGTTCTCTTGGGCAGTATGGAGAGGCTGAGCAGCTCCCTGCACCGCGCACACACCGTCCTCCTCCTGCGACCTGCCCCCTCTTCCTCACGGACACTTGCGCTGAGGCATGTAGCGCTGTCTGTGAATGCCTGGATGACATGTCATGTCCGGATCCGCCCCCTACCCATTGCTCCCTACGCCTGTCAGCTGTCAGTCAAATGATGAACAGGCAGCAGCACCGCCTCCCCTTCCTTCCCTCTTCTCAGTGTGCTGTGCCAGTGCCGCTACCAGTCTTCAACACACCGCCCCCTCTATCTCCTCCCCTCTCCTCCCCTCTTCTTCCATCTCCTCCTTCTCTCCCCTCCTTTCCCCCTCAGTCACGAGTGGGGTGTAATGGCTTCCTCCTCAGCGTCCTGCCTACGCAGATAGAAGAGGAGGTACTGCACAAGAGTTAAACAGCAAAAGAACAGTGAGTCTTTTTATTATACATGTTTATAACAAATGTTTTAATAATTGTAGATTTTTTTATATTAATTTAGACACTTTTTAAATAATGGGCTGGGTTATGTGCCTAAAGGTGGCCATACACGCTGCAATAGCAGAGTGTGATGCGATGTGCGCTCCTGTGGGTATTGCATCGCACAGTACAAAAAGTGTGCTGCACATACTTTTTGTACTGCTTTCTGATCGCATTGCACACACATTGCATGCATGCCGTGAGATGCGATCTAGCCCATAACGTATGCAATTCTTGCAGTGTGTATGGGCACCTTTAGTCCCTGCAACATTTTGCGGACACAGCACTGAGATGGTGTATGCATACATGTACATGCACCCGTGATCCTCCATAGGATCGCATGTTGCATATGCTCCCACAATCAGGCTGCAGCTTGTTGCAATAGCAATTGTTTGCAGGAGGGCGCCGGACACCCTAGCACCGGCCCTGTCGCCGCCCTTCGCCATGCCCCTGCCGTGATGCCAGCGCATATGTACTAACTGGCTGACATTGCGGTGCAGTGACGGAGACCCCCCGCGATACCCCTACTGTGGTCTGCGGGGGGTCTTCGTCATCTCCCTGCCGCCTGATTCTCCCCTCATGCCGGGGACAGCTAAGCAGGCTGTCCCCAGCGCCTCCTCCTCCCCCCCTGCAGCCGGAAGGACGTCCGGCTGCTTTACTAGGGGGAGGAAGACCTTACCTTCCGGGGTCCTCCTGGACTATGGTAAGCCAGAGGGAGGGGGACGGCAGGTTTGCGGCAGAGGCTTCGGGCGGCGAAAAGAAGCCCATAGGCTTCTATAGGGTATCGCCACCCAAAAGTGGTGATACCCTACAATGTTTTAATACATAGGAAAATGTGGTAAAACAGAGGTTTTACCGCATCTTCCCCTTAGTACATCCCGCCCTTATACTTAACTATTGTAGCACAGTATTACGTTTACACAAATAAAAGGGGATACGGTCATTTGGTCTACAGCATGATGGTCGACACCATTAGGTCGACATGGGTCTAGGTTGACATGGGGAAAAGTCGCCATGGTACTAGGTCAAAAGGTCATTAGTTTGACAGGTCAACAGGTTGTTAGTTCAACAGGTCATTAGTTCGACAGTGTCTAGGTCGTCAGTCAAAAGGTCGACATGCGTTTTTTTACTGTTTTTTTTGAGCCGACACGTGCCGACAGGCGGTATTTCATGCCCTATCATCCACTTGGGCGTGGTGGGAGAATAAAATAGTGCCCGACGCGAGCGATGTGAGGGGATATGGTGCAGTTTAAACTGTGTCCATGTCGACTGTGTTGACATTTAGGTAAAAAAAACAGTGAAAAGCCCCATGCTGACCTTTTGACTGTTGACCTAGACATTGTCGAACTAATGACCTGTCGAACTAACGACCTATCGAACTAATGACCTTTCGACCTATAACCATGTCGACATTTTCCCATGTTGACCTAGACCCATGTTGACCTTTTGCCATGTCGACCTAATGGTGTCGACCATCATGCTGTAGACCAAATGATCCCAAACCAATAATAGCTCCTATGGTTTGTAATACTGGCAACCATTGTTGCTAGATAGCAGTGTAATCTGAATAGTATATGATTAGGGTGGCCAATCCCGGGATCGGGATCGGCGGGATCCCGGGATTTGGCCCCTAAAACGCCGGGATTTCAATCCCGGGATTGGAGTTTCCAATCCCGGGATTTCGGGATTAGACTGCGCATGCGCAGTCTAATGCCGGCAGCGTCTGAGCAAGTGCTCAGACGCTGCCCGGCTACTCCCGTCCCGGCGTTGTGGCTCTGCGCAGCGTGACGAGGCCACGCTGCGCAGGCCAAGAAGCTGCGCAGCCCCGTCCTGTCATCGCCCGGCCGCCCGCACACCTCCCTGCCCGGCTCCGGCAATGGACCGCCCACCCTCCCAGCTTCACCGAACACCCGCCCGGCCGCACTGCACATGTAAGTAAATATGCGGGGCGGCCGGGGCGGGTTTTTTTTAATTAGGGAAGCCAATCCCGGGATCCCGGGAATCCCGGGATTGGGCATTTTTCAATCCCGAATTCCGGGATTGAAAAAATGCTCTGGGATTGGCTTCCCTATATATGATGTATCAGTATTACAAAGCTGTGCAATGCAAGTCTACATACAAGTAATAGTGTGTACACATGGTACAATATGCCTCCCGATGTTGATGATATCGTCAACATTGTGTCTGCATCGCATGCAGATCGCAAGGGTTTTAACCCTTGTGATCAAGATGCGCGCTCCCGTATCGCATGGCAGAAAGTCTTGTCTGCCTTGACTATATAGTGCAGATCTGCACTATATAGTCAAAATTGTATGCACATCTCACTGTGTGTACACACCATAAGAGGCTGTATCACATAAATGTACTATATACAGATGGAGTGGGTCATCCGCCATCCCCCGCCACCCGCCATCTGTATTTGCAAAAGGGGACGCGCGCGCACGAGATGCACCCCCGGGTCCCCGCCGCCTCCCCGCACCCCCCCTAACCCTGTCAGTCTCCCTGAAGCAGAGACGGACAGGTTCCCGTCGCCCCGGTGCACGGACACTGATAGTGTGTACACACGGTTCAATTTGCCTTCCAATGTTGACGATATAGTCAACATCGGATCGAGTTTTAACCCTTGCGATCCCGATGCGCGTTCAGAAAGTCTTGGCTGCCTTGACAATATAGTGCAGATCTGCACTATATAGTCAAGATTGTATTTCCATTCGGATGTGCCTTGTGATCCGATCCACGATCTGTTCTGATCAGATCGTGGATCACATCTTAAGGCACATCTACCGTGTGTACACACCTTGAGACGTACGTGCGCGTGAGACGCACGCGCGTCTCAGTCAGATGGCGAGCGGGGCTGCTGGCGGATTCGCCAGCAAGAGGGAGCCTGGCTCCATCTGTAGATTTCTGTGTCTTAACTCGCAATAAATGCACTGGAGATTATATAGATAAAACACTACATATAGGTCAGCTCCGATAATTAAGGAGCAAATAAATAACACCAAATCCATTTAATGTTGTAAAAATGTATACGGCAGGCAACTCTGTTAGATGTGAAGCTCAAAGTTATGTCTGTGTAACACAGCTGGATCCTGAGCACTGTGTATCATACGCCCTGCTAACCCTATGTCCATCAGCGTATATGGATAAGTGGTGTGGTACAAGGGTCCGATAGTCGGGATCCCGACAGTCTTTAGCCCGACGCTGTATCCCGACTGGCCGGACTCAGACAGCATGGTGAGCGCAACTAAGCCCTTTGCGGGATCGCTGCGCTAGCCACGCTGTGGGAACGGTTTGCTCGCTAAGCTCGCCACCTATTATATTATCCCTCTGTGGGGGCCGTGGACACCCACGAGGGAAAATAGCCGACGGCCGTTGGGAACCCGGCTGTCAGTGTTTTGACAGTCAGGATCCGAATGACCCCGTCCGGCACCCAGGGATAAGGGGGGGTTATTTTGGTTCATTCTTTCTGACAAATTCCTTCTTAGAATAAAAACCATGTGCACTGCAGGTGGGGCAGATGTAACCTGTGCAGAGAGAGTTAGATTTGGGTGGGGTTTTACTTCAAAGTGAGATCTATATTGCAGTGTAAAAATAAAGCAGTCAGTATTTACCCTGCACAGAAACAAAATGACTCACCCAAATCTAATTCTCTCTGCACATGTTGCATCTGCCCCCTGCAGTGCACATGGTTTTGTCCATCTAAGAAGGAATTTGTCAGAAAGAGTGAACCAAAGTAACCCCCAAGGTGCTCAGTTAAATTAATCAATCACAATCACATAGTAGACACTAGCTCTGGAAGCACCTGCACGGAGTAGTCTCTTCTGGAGCAGCTGACTGCCCCCTCCCAAGCTGCTGCCGAGTGACAGGTGCTCCTGATGTCCTGTAACTTCAGAGACAGAGATGCCTCCGAACTTGCAGATGCCGCCATTGCTGATATCCCGCTGGCCGCCACTGCTGCATCTGGGTGCTCGCAGCTGCTCTCCAAGCACAGAGAGCTCTCGGCAGCAGTAAAAAAAAACAAAAAGAAACATGGCTTATGCTAATTAGCCGCGACCTCATTTCCATACGAGAATAGACGCTGTGCGCATGCGCACAGCGTCTATTCTACTAGATTGGGGGGTCTCCCAACTGCCACCCCCCGCAGCGGGACAATGCCTGCCGCGGGTGGGACAGCGGAACAGGACCCGAAAATCGGGACTGTCCCGCTGTAATCGTGACAGTTGGGAGGTATGGTGCACCACTGTTGTAGGTCCTGATCCTCCAAACAACCCTATGGTGAAGCTAGGGGAAGAGGAAAAAGGCGAGGTGGATGACCTCTGGAAAGTGGTGGAGGGCTGTGTACCCGGTCAGGTGATACAAGTAGAGGTGGGCGAGGCAGAAAGATCACCTGAAAATGTGTTAGCTTCACCAGGGTGGTTGAATCTAAGGGTAGGAGGAGTGTGGCAGGGACAGGATCTTTACACATGAAAGAAAGCAGCAGCAAGAAAACTGATGTGATCAGGGTTGGGCTGATTAGCAGCACCTGTGGCTTCCTAATAATAGTGGTCCTTATTCTGGTTCACTCTTAGAGGCAAATTCCTTCTCAAATGGACAAAACCATGTGCACTGCAGGTGGGGCAGATGTTACTTGTGCAGAGAGAATTAGATTTGGGTGGGGTTTTTCTTCAAAGTGAGATCTACTGTATATTGCAGTGTAGAAATAAAGCAGTCATAATTTACCTTGCACAGAAACAAAATAACTCACCCAAATCTAACTCTCTCTGCACATGTTATATCTGCCCCACCTGCAGTGCACATGGTTTTGTCCATTTGAGAAGGAATTTGTCTCTAAGAGTGAACCAGAATAAGGCCCAGTGTTTCCAGGGCAGAAGGTCATTGCTCCTGATGGAACAGCTTCCCAAGTGATAGGCTGGGATGTGGTCTATGGTAGAGACTACTGGAGCATTCTGAAGAGTTTGAACCATGCTGTCATTACCTGTATGCTACTTGCTGTAACTACACTTGCCTATGCTGTGTACCTGGTATGCTGTGACCGGCCTTAAACATAAATTGCAAGGCTTCATCTGGATCCAGTGTATGTGATTCCTTGTCACACTACCTAGAAAGTGGTAATGACACCTGGAACGTTTCTGATGTGGTTTATGATTTTTGTTGAGTGTTGTAAAATGCAATGACCAAGTGCGGCTTTCTGCCTGTTGTAAAACTACAAGTCCCAGCAAACACAAATCTTACCATGACCACTGTGTCTGTACCGCGAGTGTTACAATAAAATAGCTTACAGTATAATGGTTTAGCTGATATACAGTATACAGTGTGGTGACCTAATGACTTCAACCTCTTTACCGCATGTAGCATTATGTATGGAAATACAGTATACACCACAGGTCTGTGAGTTGCCGCCCTCTCCCCACCACAGCAGGTGATGGTACAGGATATGATGAATACACTTGTTATAAAATCCTCCAGATAACACTTTTTCTCCGTAGTCTTGTTCACCGCAAACCGGTTCCTGTCTTTTACCTTCTCTTCCTGTTCCCCTGCAAATTGACTGAATTTACTTCCATCGTATTCGTGCCGGGGACAAATGGTGCGGCTCTGCGCACGACTCAGAGATGTGCAGTGAGGTAAATGGCTGAGGAGTCCCTGGCAAGTACCAGAGCATGAGAGGCAGTATACACTGCTGGAGATTCGATGAGATTTTAATAAGAGATGTGCAGAAAAGGTGAAAGAGTACAGTATTACCTGTATAGAGCGCTTGTCAAGGCTGTCTGCGCAATGAGAGCTGCTGCAAGAGGGGATAGTCAGACCACTTATAAATGTATGTAAAAAAGAGGAGAAAAATATGCAGTGCTCAATTTAATGATTCAAACAATTATAATAAAAAAGCCATGCTGAATCACCCCCATAGACTAGAAAACAGATGTTGATGATGCTGTCATTCATTCTCCCCAGGCTGACTGACATCATCCCTCGTCCCCACCATCCAGCACCAGGTAAAATAAACCAGACTGTGACTATACTAGCAGGGCATTTATCCGGAGATCAGACGTGGGCACTAGATGGCGCAAGAGACGCAGAAGTCGATGTGACAGGATGTTGGGTTACTAGTGTGGAAGTAACAGCAGAGCCAGACACAATGAGGAAACGGGGATTGATGAATTTAGGATGTGCTTCCAAACCCAGCAACTACAGCGAGTGAGGCTGACGGCAGGCACCCCCCAGGCTGTACGCGCTTTATCAAAGCTCAGAGAGAGATAATTACTATTATTATTATTATTATTAACAGTTGATTATATAGCGCACACATAATCCGCAGCGCTGTACAGAGTATAGTTGAACATTCACATCAGTTCCTGCCCCAGTGGAGCTTACAATCTATATTCCCTACCACATGTACACGCACACAGACATTCTAGGGTTAATTTTGTTGGAAGCCAATTTACCTACCTGTATATTTTTGGAATGTGGGAGGAAACCGGAGTACCCGGAGGAAACCCACACAAGCACGGGGAGAATATACAAACTCCGCACAGTTAGGGCCATGGTGGGAATGGAACCCATGACCTCAGCGCTGTGAGGCAGTAATGTAACCATTACACCGTCCGTACTGCCCCGTATATATAACACATGGTGGGGATAGAACCCATGACCTCAGCGCTGTGAGGCAGTAATATAACCATTACACCGTCCGTACTGCCCCATATATATATATCACATGGTGGGGATAGAACCTATGACCTCAGTGCTGTGAGGCAGTAATACTAACTATACACCATCCGTACTGCCCCGTATATATAACACATGGTGAGGATAGAACCCATGACCCCAGCGCTGTGAGGCAGTAATGCTAACCATTACACCGTCCGTACTGCCCCGTATATATAACACATGGTGGGGATAGAACCCATGACCTCAGTGCTGTGAAGCAGTAATGCTAACCATTACACCGTCCGTACTGCCCCGTATATATAACACATGGTGGGGATATAACCCATGACCTCAGTGCTGTGAGGCAGTAATGTAACCATTACACCATCCGTACTGCCCCGTATATATAACACATGGTGGGGATAGAACCCATGACCTCAGCGCTGTGAGGCAGTAATGCTAACCATTACACCATCCGTACTGCCCCGTATATATAACACATGGTGGGGATAGAACCCATGACCTCAGCGCTGTGAGGCGATAATGCTAACCATTACACCATCCGTACTGCCCCGTATATATAACACATGGTGGGGATAGAACCCATGACCTCAGTGCTGTGAGGCAGTAATGTAACCATTACACCATCTGTACTGCCCCGTATATATAACACATGGTGGTGTTAACGGTGATTAAAATATAACCAGAGTGACAATAAGTGGAAAGCGCAGGTTACGTAATGTGTCCGTAACCTGCTTACCCTTTATACCTAGCTACGTGCGAACAAAACGTAGCGCAGCGTAGCGTACCTTTTTAATTGTATGTTATACACTTAAGAACCAATACCTTGATAAGAGATCCCTTCGCAGGACTTTGTCTCTAATTCTGCGAATATACTTTAAAGGACAGAGTCCGCAATGTACCTTATCGCTATTATGCGAATAACCAGACACGACCACTGAATAGAAGTAAGGAGGTTAGAACTCCATATAAAAGGTTGTATTAAAGTCCCTAATGGACAAAAGGGGGTTACAGAAATAAGAATAAACAGGTATAACAAGTGATACAATATACTAACAATGAATACTAACAATCTCTGCTAAGGGGAAAGAATACAATAATACAAGACACAACCAGCCAACAATACTTTAAGAATAAATACCGTGAAAATGCAACCGTTTACCGTGGTCATCTAGTATGCGAAGCGCAGTCCGGTCAGAGCTCACTATCGTTCAGGAATGAGCGATAGTCCGGTAGGAAGGTCCAGGGAAGGTAGTTGTGCCGAAGAGACCCTGGCTGCTCTGGGTCGCCTATCTTATAGGGTCAGAAGGGGGAGGTCAAAGGCCATTCTCATTGGCCAGAGATCATATGTCCGGTCCACAGTGATTGGGGGTTAGACGTTGTACCTGGTCTGACCAGGTGCAGGGGAGTGAACTTTAAGAGTCCTTTGTTTGGTGGTTTCGGCGTCAGCAAGGATAAGAACCGGTTTGAGCTAGTTTCCTTTGTTAACTACTTATAACAGAAACTGTCTCTGGAATATGGATTATATCCATAACTATCGGACAGTGTACATTGCGAAATATTCGCAATGACCGGAATACTTTGCATGATGAGCTGAGCGGAACGGTACTAAACACGATACAATCAGGTGTGTGCAGGGCTAACTAAGCTATGTGTGGCGTTCTAAACCTTTTAACTATATATCATTTCGTGTAAGTGTGTTATTATGAATTTATGTGTGATAGTATGTCTACTCTTCTGGTCCACATTGTCACACATACTCGGGTATGGAAACTTTATTTGCGCAACTCTGCGAACCAAAATGGCGGCCATACTATCACAAAATGGCGTGTGTGTACCTAGACTTCCACAGTCCACCCTTTAACAGTAAATATAAAACTGTTACATTACAAAACATTTCACACGACAATACAGAAATTCATAATCCAAACAAAGAAATTGGGATCCATGAAATAAACATATAAGGGGAGTAAACCATCTGCTCTCGGCCGATCCAGGATCATGGATAAACGATGGGCCGCATTTATCGAACAATCTACTCAGGGTCACGAAGGATAATGTACAATTTTGGGATAAAAATAAAAACAGGGGTGGTTACAACATATACACGTTCACAAATATGGCATCCTTTGGTAGGTATTGTTTGTGACAACAGACCCTTGAACTCTTTGTTGTCTCTCTTTTTTTGGTATGCTTTTAAGTATGATGGTATTAAACATCCGGTCCTGGGTAAGGTGTCAAGTTTATAGATTCTACCTTAACCTAAGCTGGGACGGGTAACACACTCTCAGAACTCTGTATCGTCCGTCCAATGCCTGGCAGCAGGGCGGCGGCGGTATCCTTGATTTGGAAGATGAGAACGGATAGTGGGGGGGGAAAGACAAGAATAGGACCCACAACAGTAGAGAAAACTGAGAAAGGAAAAATTTTGTTAGTGATCCTTTCAACCTGTTACCAGTGGGGTGTGTCACAGTCCCTTTTGTAGCTTGTACAGGTTGCTTGACCTTAGCTGCTCTCCAGTCCTCCCGAAATGGTGCCTCTTAGCGATTTCTTTCTTTCGCCCTCGAGTGTAGGGACCTTCCGGTTTTCAGTTCTTTCGGCAGTAGGACGAACGTACCCGAATCTCTCTCTGCGACTTTGTTATTGAGGTAGTGCTGGTCAACAAGATTTGGGGTGGTTCTTTCCAAAGGTCTATCAAGCAACCTGTATATGGCAAAGCAGGGGAAACAACAACAACATCTCCTGGTTCATGGTTATGACAGTTCACAACAGGTGTCAACAAAGTCCTTTTGCTGCAGTTTTCCAGGTGTGGATACATCACTTGCATTTGTGGTCTAGGATCTCCTTGTGGGATTTCCATAACCTGTGGCTGCCCGCCAAGCAATGTTTCGATGGGGACCAATGAGGTGGAGTTCTGAGAGTGATTCTACTACTATAAAAAGAGATTATGGGGTGTACCATCAGTCCCTAAAGGTTCACACATGACTTAAACCTTTTATATATATATTTGCATACTCAAGGGTGCTTCTGGGCTGCCATATCTATACACACAAACGTCAACACCTACATATATATATACATAAAAAACTAATAATAAATAAATAACTATAATGATTCTAGAGTGGACTGTGCAAAGCCAATTTTTGTATTACCTGCAGAGGATCCTGCTGGAGGAGGGATGTGGAGATGGCTCTGTGGGAACAGCCGTTGCAGTTTCTTTCCTCCAGACAAGTAAGGCATGATTCTGTCGTCTTACCTGTCTGTGGCCACACCAGTAATTTCGGACTAATTTTTCCACATACCTTCCCTGTCAAGACAAGTCAGGCCATGGGCTATCTCTGTCCTGACAGTTTGGCATGTTCTCAGAGTCACTGGTTTTCCTTGTCCATCTTTCTATTCCTGTCCACATCCCTTCGGCTTCCAGACTGCTTCTCCTGCAGGGGACACAAATCTTGTATTACTATGTGAATATACTGACATTTATAGGGGGAACACAAACATTATCCGCAGAGCGCATGGCTCACCCAGCTGCCTTGCCAGCATGTTCATTATCAAGTGACACTGAATCCTCATTGAGGATGTGGTTTTTACACTTGATAACAGCCACTCTGTCCGGCAGCTGTATGATTGTCAAGAATCTTTTAAACTTACAACGCTTGCGCCACTGGAGTGCCAGCTACTGAAACAGAACATCTGAGGCGCCATAGGGCCTAAGATCTTTTGTATTACCCCAACAAACATACTTGGAGTCGGCATGAATATTTGACTGTTTTTTTTTTTTTTTTTCTCTCAGTTCGCAGTACTACTAATGAGACTGCTGTTGCTGAGTGAGCCGTCCAATGGGTTCAGCCTCTACTATGCCTTTTCCATCTATTACGGTATAGCCAGTGTACAATTTTCCCTCTCTGTGTTGTGGAAAGAACGAGAAAAAAACAAAAATGAATTACCTCTTCCAATGGGTTGTTACCACCCTTTGGGGGCATGCTGCAAAGGTCTGATTCAAACATGTCATGCAATCATATTCATCTCGGCTCCCACTAAATTCCACTATTCCAGCAACCTCAGCACCACTCCACCCTTTGTGCCTTAGTGGGCACACCTGGTAAGAGTGTTGCTGGGTTTACAATATTACCCATTTTTCATGGTAACATCAATGCAAGTTCCCCTTTAGTGAACTTGGCTGATGAATATTTTTCACATGTTTTGGCAGAATTTTAGGAGTGTCCAGACTATATGAGGAGCATAAACAGTTAAAACACACCCCAACACCACATTCTCCGTTTTGTTTACCAGTAGTGCTATGGCAACTACACTGTGTAGACAAATATGAAGTGCTTAAGTAATAGGGTTTTAATTGTACACTGCAGTACGACATTGGTCAGGCTGGCATCACCAGGTTTCTTACGTCACTATATCTGTCGCCCCCTCAGCAGGTCTAATACTCTAAATCACATGGTCTCTTGTGTCAGTTTTACCCATGGCAAAAAGCTGTAATCAGGCCTGTTTCTCCTTCTTTATTGTCCACATCTGTCTGTGAAGACATGGGTATTGTGATTGCACCTATTTATATGTAAATGCGTTTTACAACCCTTTTCATTCTTTGTAGAAGGGAAATGCTTTGTGTATTACTTGGACTGCTTTTCACAAGATGGTGGCTGTGGTTGCCCTGGGTAACATTTGGAGTAATGCTTAAAGTTATTGGGACTTTGTTCAAAATTTACTGAAAAATATCTATATTGTGACTACTCGCTTTACAGGGTACCGCATATTCACAATGGTATTTCTCTGCTGGGGGTGCGACAGATTCTTCGAACTGTTTTTCTATGATTTGTGGGTTTCTGGAACAGAAGGGTAGGGGAAGGAGAAAAAATTGGAAAAAAGAGAGAGAGATAAACTAAAAAAAAATAGAAGATATTAATGACAGTAATGTGTACATTTATTTTCAACAGAAACATTTTTCTTTTATTTTGAGGACGCCAGGATTTAGCACTATGGGGGAATTGGCTCTCAACTATTTGGTTCTTACCCTTTTCAACTCCTGTTCTGCTTCTTAAGCCCTCCCTTTCTTTCTGTTTCCCAGTGTGGTTGTGACTATGGGCTGTGTCTAGGGGTATTTAGCTAAAAGTTCTCTTTTGGGAACCTTGTTATTTCACTGGGTATTTTCCCAGCTCAACCTCAGGTTTCGAATGGTGAAGCTGTACTTTGGGGCGCTATACTTTCTGTTTTTAACAGGGTTTCTATTGAAGCTATGGTTGCCATTGATCCTGTGTCCTTCCCATCTTTAGTTCAAAGGGAACTCGGTATTTGTGCTGTAGTTTTTAGCTACCTTAGATGGATTTGACTCTATAACAGTGGAATACAACATTAGCCTCTGAGGACTGTCCAGCATATCTTGCACTTCTTGTGTAAGATTTCTGGGAGTGTCTAGGAATACCCCATCGGGAGTGCAATAGATGACACATCCCATTTTACATAGTAAATCTCTACCCAGGAGGTTAGTCGGGCCACCGCAGCCAACAGAAAAGAGTGTTTGGTATGCAGAGGCCCGCTTGTAACCTCTGCTGGTTTCGTCAGTGGGTAATGTTGTATTTTTCCTGTTACCCCAATTGCTGCTACTAATTGCTTGACACAACCTAGACCAGGAGGGAATGTTGTTAACGGGTTAGGTACAAAAAAAACTTTATATTTAAACTATTCCACTTACCCATATCTGAGGCTCCTCCCTCAGATATTGTCTTATGTTACCTGGATGTGGGGTGTATGTGTGTCCTACTCCTTGTTTGCATATATGTGTCATGCTTAGGGCGGCGTTGGCTACTAGGTGGGGCTATGGCTATGGGTTGAGACCTACCTGTCTTCTCCCATTGTGTCTCTCAGTTACTTACATATGTGTTATGTTTTCTATGGTTATTTACCCTGCAATGTTTGGCTATGTGTCCATTGTTTCCACATTTGAAACATACTATTTGGTTTTGTCTTTCTGTCATAAATTGTTTGTCCAGATCAACAGCAGATTTCTTTAAAGTGCGTACTGACATCTGTCTGCAGTTGGGGTGAATGGTTTCTATGTTGGTTCTCAGATTTTTCCTAGGACCTTGTATCAGCACAGAGACAATCCCTCCCTTAAGATGTATGTTGTCCCTGGGGCTGTGGATACCAGAGTGTTTTGGCAACGCCTGTAAAGCACGGTTGAAATATCCGCTGGTGGACTCACCATCTTTCTGTGTGATGGTGAACCCTAGGGTATTTTCAACTGTCCCTGGGAAATATACACCCAATTGTATATTTATTAGGCGTATATTTTCCTGGTTGCCCTGTTCAGTTAAGATCTTATCGCCCTCCACACCACTGTCCCGAATGAACTTCTGGACATCTATATGTGAAGGGAGGCAAGCTCTCAACATGTATCGCCAATCCTTATTGGTGGGCTCATCTGAATTTCCTCGCTCCCTTACAAATTTCTGACACTTTGCCAGATCTTTGCTGGGATCAGGGAAATTTTTGATGATTGAATGACGTTCCAATCGTGTCCATGTATTGTGTACGTCACTATCCTTTACAGGCATTACCTCATCCTCGTCTCCCCGTCCACAAGGAGGTTCCACTGTGTGCAGAGGGTGGATCTGTATTCCCCCTGCACCATTGGACAACATCCCAGGAGCAACTATCTCTGTGCTGTGTTGTGTGTACTTACCTGTGTCTAATACTATGCTGTTGACATCAGCCGTCTCCTCCTCCTGTGCTGGGACCCCAGCAGTGGGTTGCGCCTTTCCCTCAAGCATGTTAAGGGCATGGGAGACGGCCAGTGCCAACAGCTGCTCGTTCTCCTCTCGGGTTTCCTTATAAGGGGGTAAGACAGGGTACAAATTAGTAACAGATACCTTATTACTTATGTCTTTCTTATAAGTCATTAACCCCTTCGGCACATATGGGGGTGGGGGAGTTGATTCTATTGCGGCAACGGTTGCATTTTTATTGTGGCTGATTGTGTCCGATATTGCCAGACCTTTGATTCCCCATTGTTCCTGTCCTTCCTTCTGCCACAATTTAAGAATATCTATATGCTTCACTCTCTCCTTACGGCTGGAGAGTAGGCATATTTCATCTTTTACTGCCGATAAGATTTCTGGATCGAAGCTACCAACACTGGGAAATTCTAACTTGCTGCCTTGTGTCATTTTTCTCCATTTATTTTGGTAAACAACTGCGAGTTCACCGTGCTTCCTGCACATAATAAAAGCAGCCGATCCTCTTGGCCGGCTTGCTTCCTCCCTATCCTGCACGTTATCATAGCGTGACCCGTTATTACCCATAATTACAGGAATAAACGTTCACAGCTTAATAGATAATCGGTGGGTTATTTCTTATCTGAGAGCTCCCCAACCACTCACTTCTCCACACAGCGACACTTCAACGCAATCAAGCGAAGAGCCCACAATGCGAGGTATGATACTCAATCACCAAGCTCTCAACTAGCAGCGAACTTCTAGCCAACTTGCTTGATGCGGCACAATTTTTCCAGGGTATAACAAACTTGCTTTCCTATACCCCCAAAAATCGGATTTCTAAAGTAGCTAATCGGAAACAAGTGCGTTCCGATATATCTTCTTGTACCCTCCTAGCGGAATCAATTCCACTGAAGGGGCAGTTCCTATGGGCACGTCGTCACGTGAACCCGGTCCTAACTGGACTGTCCTACACTGGACTACACTGCGCTGAGTCGTGTCGTCACACACCCGTTCGCCTCAGTTATGTTTCACACTGGGCGCTAGTTACACCTTGGTCTTATGCTTATTTTTGAAATATTTCTGTACAGAAAATTTTTCCAGGCCGGTAGCTTTTCACTAGATTCTTATGCAGGTATAAATCCCTTATAATAAGCTATAGGAATCTATTAAAATAATGCTTGAGTTGCTTGCTTATGAGAAAATGAACAAAAAGAAAAACTTATTTTCTTTTATTAATCACCGCTTCATTCGCAGTATATTACTATACTGTTTAAATAAAGCTAGTGGTTTAATACTGTTCACTTCTTAATTCCTATGTGTGCTGCGTGTGCAGTACCAATGAACATCCACGTGTATACGTGTGTTTGTTCACAGGCCGCCGATGAATCGGCCACCCACGTGTTCTATAGTGTATTTGCAAGGTTGCGCTCGGGTTTCGCTATACGCAGTAATTGCGTCTAAATGTGGAATAAGTCCCTTAACTCTGTCCGAGATTTACGTACCAAGATGCGAAATAAATCCCGCACTTAATCCGTAAATCACGTACAAAGATGCGAAACTTTCCCGATGTGGGCACGTGCGCGCGCACCTTGCGTAATACACAATAGACGCTTTACGTTACTGCAAAAGGCCCAGGACTTGTCGCCACGTGGCGGAGTCCCTGTTTTTGCGGTAACTAACAATAAACAATTATAGTTTTGCACAGAGGGGATCCTCTATGTACTATAATAAACACAGATTCCACGTGTGCGAACCTTATCGCACGTGGTACATATACTGTAATGAACAAGCAACTCAAGACACTATACCCCGTTAAACTACTTGTGGCAGGCAGAAGTACAGTTTACTACACACTTAATATATGCTTTTAAACACGTGGCTTTCACTTATTGTGCCCCGGGTTTCAACGCTAGCACTTCCCGAACCCCGCACCGCCGCGGACCTGGCCTATCCAGCAATGGATAATACCTCCACCCTTTTGCTGGTATAGGTCGGGCCGCACGCCTGGTACTGAGTTCTGGAATGTGAAACGACCGGACGATGCCCCCAATTGTTAACGGTGATTAAAATATAACCAGAGTGACAATAAGTGGAAAGCGCAGGTTACGTAATGTGTCCGTAACCTGCTTACCCTTTATACCTAGCTACGTGCGAACAAAACGTAGCGCAGCGTAGCGTACCTTTTTAATTGTATGTTATACACTTAAGAACCAATACCTTGATAAGAGATCCCTTCGCAGGACTTTGTCTCTAATTCTGCGAATATACTTTAAAGGACAGAGTCCGCAATGTACCTTATCGCTATTATGCGAATAACCAGACACGACCACTGAATAGAAGTAAGGAGGTTAGAACTCCATATAAAAGGTTGTATTAAAGTCCCTAATGGACAAAAGGGGGTTACAGAAATAAGAATAAACAGGTATAACAAGTGATACAATATACTAACAATGAATACTAACAATCTCTGCTAAGGGGAAAGAATACAATAATACAAGACACAACCAGCCAACAATACTTTAAGAATAAATACCGTGAAAATGCAACCGTTTACCGTGGTCATCTAGTATGCGAAGCGCAGTCCGGTCAGAGCTCACTATCGTTCAGGAATGAGCGATAGTCCGGTAGGAAGGTCCAGGGAAGGTAGTTGTGCCGAAGAGACCCTGGCTGCTCTGGGTCGCCTATCTTATAGGGTCAGAAGGGGGAGGTCAAAGGCCATTCTCATTGGCCAGAGATCATATGTCCGGTCCACAGTGATTGGGGGTTAGACGTTGTACCTGGTCTGACCAGGTGCAGGGGAGTGAACTTTAAGAGTCCTTTGTTTGGTGGTTTCGGCGTCAGCAAGGATAAGAACCGGTTTGAGCTAGTTTCCTTTGTTAACTACTTATAACAGAAACTGTCTCTGGAATATGGATTATATCCATAACTATCGGACAGTGTACATTGCGAAATATTCGCAATGACCGGAATACTTTGCATGATGAGCTGAGCGGAACGGTACTAAACACGATACAATCAGGTGTGTGCAGGGCTAACTAAGCTATGTGTGGCGTTCTAAACCTTTTAACTATATATCATTTCGTGTAAGTGTGTTATTATGAATTTATGTGTGATAGTATGTCTACTCTTCTGGTCCACATTGTCACACATACTCGGGTATGGAAACTTTATTTGCGCAACTCTGCGAACCAAAATGGCGGCCATACTATCACAAAATGGCGTGTGTGTACCTAGACTTCCACAGTGGGGATAGAACCCATGACCTCAGCGCTGTGAGGCAGTAATGCTATAACCATTACACCATCCGTACTGCCCCGTATATATAACACGTGGTGGGGATAGAACCCATGACCTCAGCGCTGTGAGGCAGTAATGCTAACCATTACACCATCCATACTGCCCCGTATATATAACACATGGTGGGGATAGAACCCATGACCTCAGTGCTGTGAGGCTGTAATACAACCATTACACCATCCGTACTGCCCCGTATATATAACACATGGTGGGGATAGAACCCATGACCTCAGTGCTGTGAGGCTGTAATACAACCATTACACCATCCATACTGCCCCGTATATATAACACATGGTGGGGATAGAACCCATGACCTCAGCGCTGTGAGGCAGTAATGCTAACCATTACACCATTCGTACTGCCCCGTATATATAACACATGGTGGGAATAGAACCCATGACCTCAGTGCTGTGAGGCAGTAATGTAACTATTACACCGTCCATACTGCCCCGTATATATAACACATGGTGGGGATAGAACCCATGACCTCAGTGCTGTGAGGCAGTAATGCTATAACCATTACACCATCCGTACTGCCCCGTATATATAACACATGGTGGGGATAGAACCCATGACCTCAGCGCTGTGAGGCAGTAATGCTAATCATTACACCGTCCGTACTGCCTGTATATATAACACATGGTGGGAATAGAACCCATGACCTCAGTGCTGTGAGGCAGTAATGCTATAACCATTACACCATCCGTACTGCCCCGTATATATAACACATGGTGGGGATAGAACCCATGACCTCAGCGCTGTGAGGCAGTAATGCTAATCATTACACCGTCCGTACTGCCTGTATATATAACACATGGTGGGAATAGAACCCATGACCTCAGCGCTGTGAGGCAGTAATGCTAACCATTACACCATACGTACTGCCCCATATATATGTTGTCCTCATATGTGTTAACCCAACGACTGTATAACTTACAAGCTGTGTTTGAGAAATGACACCCAGGAGCTGGTTGGTACTTTATTTCTCTTTTTTTCTTTCTTTATTTTCTCTACGTTGCACCGTACTTTCCTTGCTGTTAGTTTTGTTTTTCAGTTTCTTTTCACGGTTTCATAATTATTTTTAACTTTATTTTCTCACATTGTCTCTCACATCTTTTCTTGAACTGTTTTCTCCATTTGTTTTTTACTCTCGTGTTTCCTGATGCTCTCTCCGTCTTCTTTTACCTTTTAGAAATAATGTTTATATTTCTACCGACATCTTACTCTGACTTTCTCTTCCAATTAAACTTTTCCTCTCTCATGACCTCATTATTTAATTTACTGAATGCAAAGACTGTCTCGCTGTCCCTTCTGCAGGTCGTAGTGTTCTATGGGCAGGAAGGAGGCAGTTGGGAGGAGCCAGTTATCGGTGAATAGATGCTTGGGGAGCAGGGCTGCCATAAGAAATTGTGGGGCCTGATACTGACAATTTAGGCAACCCCCCCCCTCCCCTGTTATAGTGTCAACAGGTAAGGCAGCACAGTGGTGCCGACAGGGTCGGCAGCATGGGAGGCATTGTTCTCAGCTCAAGGAAAGAGAGTGCCGCCATCTTCCACAGTTTGTCCCATTTAAGTCAATGGGGAACTGCTGATTAGCTGAAAGCCATGGTAGACAACTCTCTCAGCCAATCAGCAGTGGCCACCCACTGATTTCAATGGGACATTGATTGCAATTACACCACTCTCTCAGTCCCCTGCCTGACACGGTCTGTTCCTTGCCTCTCCTCTGTGCCTCTCCCAAATTTGGGGGGGGGGAGCTAGCTGCTCCCTTGACTCCTCCCCCATTCTGCCACCCCTGGTAGTCACTTAATATTTAGTATTTGTTACAGCATGCACACACAAAATCAGCAGGCAAAAGTATTACAGCCCCCAGCCCCCAATTTTTCTCCCTCTTGCTATTGTAGAATTACTTTTCACCCATCTTGGTAGTGTCGCAGTCTCAGTGCTCCTCAGCCTGGAGGCTCCTCTGCTCTCTTCACTTGCTAGGCGTGATGTCATTATGTCAACCTGCACTGTACAATACACTTTATTGTACCGGCTGGCTAGCCTTCTGTGGGGGCTTTCTCTGTGTCCTTTGGCTTGCCAGCTCCACTTACTGTTTGAGCGAGAGGCGGCTGGCACTAATGAGAGAAGCGGGATCTGAGGCTGGTGGGAAGTGTGTGGCAGGCTGCAGGCAACCCTATGGTAGATAAGAGAAGGGGACTCCAGGGCTGATGGGCAGTTGGGCCCTCCCCTCTGTCAGAGTGACCGGGCACGGGACAGTTCTTCCCATAGTACCCCCCTAATGGCGGCCCTGTTGGGGAGCACTGGTCAAGCCCCCAAATTGCGGCGAATGGGGGTCTCAGTGCTGGGCCACGCCCCCTCTACTAGAGACCAAACCCACCTTAATTAAAGCCACGCCTCCTTTACAGGTTGCGCTGCAGTTTCCAAAATGAAAACGTTGCGAGATAGGGATTTGGGTGAATTGTGTTTAAACTGAAATCTAAATTGCAGTGCCAAATCAAAGCTGTGTAACATCTGTGAGCTACATGCAAAAGCAGCCAGTATTTACCCTGCACAGAAACAATATACATGTATTTGCCTCCCTTGCATAATAGTGTGCTTTGTTTTTGCTTTACTGAATCTGCCCCTCCTTCTGATGTAGGGGTTATTCAGACCTGATCGCTGCTGAGCTGCTACACTGCAGTGCCCTGTAATAGCTGTTGAAATCCCGCCCCGTGCCAGCTTGCTAATGGCTTCCAAAAATATTGCCGGCCGGCAAGTAGCTTCAAATTCAACTCACCATCGAATGATTTCCCAGAGTGCGCAGTGTGTGTGTTGCTTGCTCGGCAGGTGCGATAGAATCAGGCTGATGCGCTGTGTGACTATCTACTGCGCACAAGATCAACGCTGCGTCCATTTCTGAATCCGGACCCTCGCTCGCAACCCTTAATTCCCTTAATAACCATTGACATTTCTAATGTAATTTTATTTCCTGACCCATTAATTGCACAGGTGGTATACTGTTGGTTGGCATATCCAGTTGGGTATTTTCTTTCCATTGTTGCCTGTGGCAACCGCACAGTTTTCTTTCTATCAGATCCTCACATACTTTGCGTCCTTTGTTCTGTGGTTTCCGGAAAGTGGGCACAGGTTGTTTAGACTGGTAGGTTAGGGATAGGGTATCTTTATATTCGGATGTGGAATTACACCTTCCTGGCTGCAGGATTCTGATAAGCCATTGTTCTACTACGGCTGATAATAAACATGGGAACATCAGCTGTAACATTCCCCGTAATGATCGTCCTTTATCACATAGAGTATTGTGTGTTCCAGTGCCCAATTGGGGTGTCACTGACAGGAAAATGTCTCATAACTAAATGACCTCACTTTCTGCCTTTATCAACGCCCGTTACACCCAGTGCGCGGTAACGTCCACACCCAAATGCGCACTGAAATTGGGCTTGAGGTCTGCGTGTGAGGGATGTGTGATAATTACTGATCCATACTGGTGAAAGGGATAAGGTGCATATTTATCAATGAGTGACATCCTTGTTATCACTCAGTGCAAAGGATAAATGGTGCTTCAGCCAATTGGCTCCTAACTGTCACTTTTTTTCCAAAAACTTGACAGGTGCTGATTGGCTGGAGCACTATTTATCATTTGTAATAGGGTGATAACGAAAAATATCACTCGTTGATACTGTAAATCTGCGCCGATTTTTGTACATTTTCGTTAGCTTAGCCTCCCCTGACTGGTGGATGTAGTGAGGGGCTTAATCAGTGGTCCTGTGTTCTCAGTGCCAACAAGGAGTTACTGTATGCGCATACACTAAAAACACCATCAAATAGACTTATAGGGGGAAATTTACTAAGATGTGAAATACACTTTACAGGTCATGTTACCAATCAGAAGCTACTTCTTATTTCTTTTTCACCCTCTAGGAGATAGTAGACAGGATCTGATTGGTTGCCCAGAGCAACAAGACCTGTGATTGAAGTGTATTTCACATCTTAGTAAATTTCCCCCATACTGTCAGAGCCATGGCATGGCACTGACAATTCTGGGGTCTGCGCCAGCCTGGGCAGGAGAGGAGCAGCAGCCACCCATTGAAGGGGGGGGGGCAGCAGACATGCACGTAAGGTGGAACGAGGGCTGTATAAGCCCAAGTGTAGTTAAGAGACTGTGAATTGGGCTGGTGTAATAAAGTTTAGTGAAAATGACTAGGCATAGAAGGAGGGGTTAATGCAGGGCGGGAAGCCCCCACCAATGGGTGGCAAAGGGGGTAGCACCCCAGGTCAGGGGTATATAAGCTGAGGTAGCAAAGGTTACACTTCCTCTTTGAGTTTTGATCTTCAGGGATCAGCGTCACAAGAGATAAGTACAGCGCTGCAGTTCAGTGTCTTACCTAAATTTAAGCATGTCCAACAGGCCCAGGAGGAATGCTCCACCGCCGCGCTGGCTGGCGGACGCCACGCGCCCGCTTAGCCATGTCCCTGGTCGTGGGGATGTAAATGCTGGGCGCTCCGTGGTGACGGTAGCGGGGGGCGGCGGGTCGCGGCCTGCATCTCCTGCCGCTCATGGTAGCGGCGAGGCAGGCGGGGTGACCCCCCCTCCTGCCCTCTCTACATGCGCCGAGTATGCCCCAGGATCCGGAGGTGTCATGGCGGCGGGCGGCGGTGATGCCGGCTCGGCCGGGCCTTCTGCTGCGTCACTGAGGGGCGGGGAGCCGGGCGGCGCGCTTTCGCCCCTCTCGCGCTCGCCAGGCTTACTTGCGCTGGGGGATGACGGCAGCAGTCCGTCAATGTCCCCCTCGCAGCACACCGCTACAAGGGGGGAGAGGCTAAGGGGGGACGGAGACCGCGCAGCTCGGTATCGGTATCTCAGCGGGGAGACAAGGGGACGGCAGCGCCCCCTGCTGACTCCCAGGATAATACGCAGGCCAGAGGAGTCGAAGCGCCATCTGCTGGAGAGTCCAGGCAATTGGCAGAGGCGCAGACTCAGGGAATGGAACAGGCAGGAATTGAAAGCAGGGGTTCAGGCTCCCCGGGTGCCAGTAACCAGACGGGATTTATAGATGTGGGTGAGGGCAGCCCAGGCAGAAGGGCGAGCCCTATGATGGTTATCACAGGTGGCCCCACGCCTGGGCAAAATATGGAAGGGAGGCCTCGCCTATGGCGCATGCAAGCCCTGATAGCGGGAGGGCATTATGGGCATGGGGCAGCTCACCCCCCGGCCGGGGAGCGAGTTTATGAGGACCAAGGTCTGGGGGCAAGGGGTCAGCCACCTCAGGGAATTTTTGTACCGGGGTTGGCAGGATATGGGACCCAAACACAACACAACTATGCACCAGGCCCACAATTTAATACGGCACAGGGAGGCTCGACCCATTACTTCCCCCAGCAATTCATGGGACAGCAGGGGCAGGGGCAGTGGCCCATGCAGTATCAAACATTTGGGAGTTACGGCGGGCCTCAGTTCCCGTACTGGGGATCTGGGCCCGGCCACTCTTTCAATGTCGGCATGCCAACATACAACCCCTACATCCAACAAGTTGGATATGGTTTCCCTGGCTATCAAATGCAACCATATGGGGGCTGGGCGGCGCCGCCAAGGGGCCATCTTGCGGCGGGCCCCGACAGTCACCTTAGGCAAAGCGAAGCAGTGGCAGACAGGCATAGATTTAGCTCTCGCAGGCCGGCCTTGCAAACAGATATAGGAGCAGCTGAAGTTGGCGAGCTGGCATCGGGTTCACCCAGTCGTTCAGTTATTGACGCTCCTTCTATTTCAGCCTCTGAACCACGGCCAACCACACCGATGCCTTTGTTAGAGTCGGGGTCTCGTGAGAGGTCGGCAGCTGCAACAACACCGCGGTCGACTCAAGGGGAGAGCGCACCAGCTGCCCAGCCATCCAAGAAGGCGGGAGAGACATCGGCCGCAAAGGAAGCCCCTGTGCGTGAAGCGGTGGCGGAGGTCGATGAAAATACGTCGCAAGAGGGAGATGGTGAAGATGAGGGATCGTCTTCGGGTGAGTCAGGGTCTTCAGCATCTTCAGGTGGTAGCGATGAGTCAGGCGCTGCGAAGCGGCCGCGTAAGCTAGCGAAGCTAGTCGCAAAGCAAGTGGCAAAAGAGGTGCGGGGAAAAAAGCGTAAGAGGCAGCCTAGCCCGCTAGCAGCTCCAGCAAATACTGAAGCATCGCACTGCTCTAACACAGCGGTAGCTCGAGGACTCAGGAAGGGAGTTAGGGAGAAAATTCGCAAAGGTAAATTTGTCGACTTCTTTACCATTACAACAGAAATGAAGAAAGAATTCGACAAAGTAAAGAAGGCTACGCCCAACGGCGAAGCAGCCTTTAAGGGTTTCCATAATTGGTTGAGAGGTTTTCTGGCATTTTCATCATGTTACCTCACGCTTAGACCCACAGAATATTTGAATGTGATTAGGTATTTACATCTCATAAACGAGACGTTTATGAGGTATAAAGGTCCGGCTTGGAGGGAATATGATGAAAAATTCCGGCTTTGTCACGAGGGTACCCCCATCATGCCCATGGGCTCAAAACATGTTGAGATTTGGTGGGAGGTTATAGGGAAAAGTCAGCCTATGACAGAACCCGCTGGGAAGAAGTCCTTTCAAGGAGGAAAAGCATCGGGCAAATCAGGGGGGAAAGGGCGTTGTTTCGCTTACAACGACGGAAAATGTGACAGAGGGGCCAAGTGCCGTTTTAAGCACGAATGTAAGATATGCGGGGCAGGTCACCCTGCCAAATCCTGCAAAGGGGGCGCCAAGTCGGGGGACACCGGAGAGGGAACGTCTAGCTCTAAATAAGGCCGAATCCCCCATAGACGTACACCAGTTGGCTCTTTATTTGAAAGAGTACCCCAATAAGTTAGATGCAGAGTTTTTGTTGGAGGGTTTCGTTCATGGTTTCCCATTACCCATTCCAAAGAATTTTTTCACGTCCACAAATAGGAATCTAAAGTCAGCCAGGGAATTGCCGGATGTGGTTAGGGATAAGGTGTTGACTGAGGTCAAGCTGGGCAGGATGGAGGGACCTTTTGAGGTAGCCCCTATACCGGGTCTGTGCATATCACCGCTAGGCGTGGTGCCCAAAAAGACTCCAGGCAAATTTCGCCTGATACAGCACCTGTCCCACCCACCTGGCAATTCTGTTAACGATGCCATTCCTGAGGAGTTGGCAAGCGTTCGATATCAATTATTTGATGAAGTTCTGAGTTTGGTTAAGAGTTTTGGCCCAGGGGCCCTTATGGCCAAATTAGACATAGAATCTGCGTTTCGGTTGCTCCCACTGCACCCCGATTCGTTCAGATTTATGGGTTTTAAGCTGGAAGGGGCCTATTACATAGATAAATGTCTCCCCATGGGTTGTTCGATTTCTTGTTCATTTTTTGAAAAATTTAGTACATTCCTTCAGTGGTGCATTCAAAGAGAGGCTGACTCCAGAGGGGTAGCTCACTATCTGGATGATTTCCTTATAGTAGGACCAGCAGGTCGAGCAGCATGTGGGGAGACATTGCAAGTCGCTTTACGGGTTTTCAGTTCGTTAGGAGTTCCCATAGCCCATGACAAAACGGAGGGACCCGTAACGGTCCTGTCGTACTTGGGTATCGAAATTGATACCGGGGAAGGCTGCTGCAGGCTGCCAGCGGACAAGGTCCACAAGCTGCAGGAGCTTATAGTTGAATGCGGAAAAAGGAAAAGGGTTCAGCTGAGGACCGTTCAGTCCCTGCTGGGTTCTTTTAATTTTGCTTGTAGGGTAATACCTATGGGCAGGGTTTTCTGCAGGAAATTGGAAAGGGCCACAGCCGGGGTTAAGGATCCGCACCATACAATCCGTTAAGGAAAGGAAATTAAGGATGATTTGAACACATGGTACGAATTCTTGATTAGTTTTAATAGTCGCATAATGTGGCAATCCGAGGCGGCTTCAAACTGGGATTTGCAGCTGTTTACAGACGCTGCGGGATCATCAGGCTTTGGTGCTTTCTTTCAGGGAGAATGGTGTTGTGGGAAGTGGCCTCAATCCTGGATTGACAGGGGGTTTACAGTAAACATGTTATTACTGGAACTTTTCCCCATTATAGTCGCAGTGGAGCTATGGTCAGGCCAGCTAGCAAACAGAAACATAATCTTCTGGTGCGATAATTTAGGGGTTGTCCACTCGGTAAACAATCAAAGGGCAACATCACCGGAAGCATTGAGATTGCTGAGACACCTTGTCCTTAGTTGCTTGAAGAACAATATCAATTTCAGGGCTGAACACGTACCAGGTGTTGAGAATGAAGTGGCAGATGCTTTATCAAGATTTCAGTTCACTAGGTTCCGCGAACTAGCACCAACAGCAGCCGAGACCGGCCTAAGTTGTCCAAATTCTGTCTGGCAGGTGGTAGAGCCGGCATGACAGAATTGGCATTTCGGTCTTTGGCGCCAGCTACTCGTAGGGCATACGGAAAAGCCTGGGAGGATTGGTGTAGATATCAGCAGCAGCCGGAGGCTAGGGGTAAGTCCGTTGATGACTGCCTCCTGGCTTTTGTATGGGACAATTATAATAGCGGCCGGTCCAAGTCGGCTATGGCGGCGACATTGGCTGGAATAGCTTTTCATTGCCATCTATTTAGCATGCCGGATCCAACGAAGTCATTCATTCTCAGTAAAGCGATGAAGGGTTGGTCTCGAGTACAGCCGGGTCAGCCCGATAATAGGCGCCCCTTGGACGAAGTTAAGTTAGTAGAGCTATTGCAAGTGTTGGCATCGGTGGCAGACAATGACTCGGAGCTAGCACTTTTTAGGGTGGCTTACGCCTGGGCCTTCCACGGCGCATTTAGGGTTAGCGAGCTAACAGCGCGTAATAGGAGAGTGCACTCGGGCATACTTTGGGAGGACGTGGTGGTTAGCAATGAGCAGGTGCTATGCAGGCTGAGGAGGTCTAAAACAGACCAGCAAGGCAGGGGCACCTGGATTACGCTGAGACCACACCTAAACAAGAGTATTTGTCCAGTTACTCTAGCTGGCGAGTATGTAGCAGTGAGACAATGTGCGGCCACACAATTTTTAGCGCATGCAGACGGGTCTCCGCTAACGAAGTTTCAATTCGCTGCCGTCATGAAGAAGGGAGTAGCTGCACTAGGGCTAAGGCCTGAGGATTTCGGAATGCATTCGTTCAGAATTGGCGCAGCTACGTCAGCAGCAGTGGCAGGCTTGCCACAGAGCGCAATTAAGGCCGTGGGCAGGTGGAAATCCAATAGCTTTAAGAAATACGTTAGAATTGAAATGCTTTAAGTGTATAGTATAAGTATAAGTTAACTATAAGTTAAGTATAGTATGCGCCTGTTGCGCGGGTCCAAAAACGTCTCGTTTACAAACGGTTGTGGAACGATTAGCGTTCCGCAATCGTCGGTGTGGAGTGAATTTTTTATTTTTCCTCTAAGAGATGCTTAATTCAATCTGGCCCCAAACTAAGAAGCCCTCTAGAGGTTTTTGAGTTTTTCACCTCCACTTGGACCCCAGTCAAAACTCCGTTAATTGTTACTATAGAGCATAAGTAGAGATACTAACCAATAGGTTTTGCTTCTTTTTCAGCCCCTCCCCCTCCCTTGGGCCCCACAGGGGTAATTTGGTTTGTAGGGCACTCATATGTTTTTTTGGGCGGAAAGAAACATCCTAGCCAGAACCCCGCCAGTGCTAGCGAGGGCAAAATCAGTGAGGTGGTTAGGTGTTAGAGGCATGTTGTGGAAGGACCTACTTGGGTTTTTAGAGAAGAAAACTAGCGGATTTGCCAAGCCGGATGTTCTGGTCATACATCTGGGAGGCAATGACCTGGCTAAAACTACAGGTATAGCTTTAAGGATCAAAATGGAGAAAGATCTGATGGCTTTGTTGCGTAAATGGAGCGGCTTGAGGCTGGTGTGGTCAGACATCGTACCACGTTTTGTTGGAGAGGCGCCAAAAACCCAGAGGCAATTGAGAGGGCTAGGAAGAAGTTAAACCACGCTTTAACCAGATTTGTCTTAAGGCAGGGGGGAGTGGCAGTGAGACACCCAGACATTGTGAAGGAAAAACCAGGCATGTACAGGCCAGATGGGGTGCACCTCTCAGAGGAGGGCATGGCGGTGTTTCTGAGTGATATTTTTAAACAGTTAATTTAGTTTTGGCTTGTGTAGTTTATAGGGGATGGCGGGGCATTGGTACTAGGTGTCCAGGACAGTAGAGGGTACCATTGCTGTGGCGGGACAGCACCCTCGACCAGGATTCTAGAAGGGTGTCAGGTGGTCCCTGCGTGGTATTACCCCTCTCCTTGCCAGGAGGGCGGACGGGCCTCGACTCAGCGCGGTGGGGCGACGAACATTTAGGCGGATATGTTCGCATCAGGCCTTAGAGGCGGGGGGATGTCCACGCAGGGCGGGCTGTGCCTTTGGTAAGGGGTGTTTAGGAGATTGGGAACGACCTGGTCATTGCCCAGGGTAACACCCCTGAACGGTCTCTGGTCTCAGGTGCCTGGTCTTTGCCATCCCCTTTATCAGGGGTCATACCAGTTTCTTAAATAAATAAGTATGACCGTTTAAACTAAGCTTTCGGTGTCGCGTCTTTATTTTTAGATAAGTGTGTCCGTGTGAAGTTATTTCTAGGCCGTTACGTAGATATAAGAATACAAGCAACATATTCACTAGGCTGCTTAGGTGGAACGAGGGCTGTATAAGCCCAAGTGTAGTTAAGAGACTGTGAATTGGGCTGGTGTAATAAAGTTTAGTGAAAATGACTAGGCATAGAAGGAGGGGTTAATGCAGGGCGGGAAGCCCCCACCAATGGGTGGCAAAGGGGGTAGCACCCCAGGTCAGGGGTATATAAGCTGAGGTAGCAAAGGTTACACTTCCTCTTTGAGTTTTGATCCCCACCCTCCCTCTCCCTTATTCATAAAGGCTTTGCCTCATCAAAAATTTGATTCAATTGGCTAAATTTCTTAATAGGCGGGACAGCACCCTCGACCAGGATTCTAGAAGGGTGTCAGGTGGTCCCTGCGTGGTATTACCCCTCTCCTTGCCAGGAGGGCGGACGGGCCTCGACTCAGCGCGGTGGGGCGACGAACATTTAGGCGGATATGTTCGCGTCAGGCCTTAGAGGCGGGGGGATGTCCACGCAGGGCGGGCTGTGCCTTTGGTAAGGGGTGTTTAGGAGATTGGGAACGACCTGGTCGTTGCCCAGGGTAACACCCCTGAACGGTCTCTGGTCTCAGGTGCCTGGTCTTTGCCATCCCCTTTATCAGGGGTCATACCAGTTTCTTAAATAAATAAGTATGACCGTTTAAACTAAGCTTTCGGTGTCGCGTCTTTATTTTTAGATAAGTGTGTCCGTGTGAAGTTATTTCTAGGCCGTTACGTAGATATAAGAATACAAGCAACATATTCACTAGGCTGCTTATTGGGTTT
This sequence comes from Crinia signifera, assembly GCF_055691185.1. Classification (NCBI taxonomy): domain Eukaryota; kingdom Metazoa; phylum Chordata; class Amphibia; order Anura; family Myobatrachidae; genus Crinia; species Crinia signifera. The sequence goes on along the minus strand of NC_139218.1, from coordinate 15,875,796 downwards.
GTAAGGCATTGCTTTGCCTAGGGTTTACACAACGGGGCCTAAATCCCAGAGGCAATGGAGTCGCCTGCCGATGGGCTCAGGCCCAGAAGGGGCACCTACAAGTACAGCAGCACTTGTGTGGTTCACAGCGGGATTCAAGTGCAGGGGCGGATTGGCCATGTAAGTCACCGGGAAGTTTCCCGGGAGGCCGGACAAAGGTGAGGCCGAAAATAGACATGGCTCCACCCACTCGCGGGTGGAGCCATGGGCTGGGACCACTAGCATAGGACCGGCACTATGTACTTGCAGGGGCTATTTCCTCCCTCCTTCCCCTCTCCCCGAGTCTCAGCAGGAGCATGATGTCAGGTTACGGTTACACAGCCCCCCAAGGATAGCGGAGCCGGCTCCTGGCCTCCTCCTGCAGCCAGACACTGTTTGTTTAGTGTTGTTGTGGTTTAAAGGGGCGTGGCCACGGGGTCCGCGATTAGGCCACGCCCCCCACTTTATCTGGTTAGGGACGGCTAGTCTCAGACTCTGAGTGCAGCAGCAGCCAGCCTGGTCCTTCCTATTGCTGGCTCCTGGCCTCCTGCGGTCTCTGGAGCAAAAGGTAATGCTTGTTTTGGTACTAGGAGGTCAGAAAGTGGTGTGTGTGTGTGTGTGTGTGTGTGTGTGTGTGTGATATGGTGGGAGAAAACAGGCTATGCATGTGTATTTGTGCAAGGACTGAGGGGAACCATCTGTGTGTATTGTGTAGGGATTAAGGGGGGCAGGCTATTTGTGTGTACTTGTGTAGGGACTGAGGGGAACAAGGTGTGTGTGTGTGTGTGTATGTGTGCGAAGTGACATAGCAATGAGCGCGCAGAGACCGCAATGGCTCTTCCCACCCCCCACCCCAGTGAACTGTTGCGCAGTTCCACCTTTAAGGGGATACTGCAACCACATATTTCATGAGCCTGGACAGCAGCATTTTGTTTTGGGGCCAACACCAAGCGAATCGTCCTGATTGGCTTTGGGTCTGTGGGGGTAGGTGGCTCACTGTTGCTCTGGGAGATTTGTTTCCTAGCTCCAGCACCCCTTTGGTGCTTGTCACCTTCAAGGTCAGCCTGCACCTTCTCTCTGCCACTCAGATTGCCCAGTTCCATCAGTAACAGACAGCAGCTTTAGCAACTCATTACTGACCTCTCCCAGGCTAGGACCAGCGGCATCAAAACCTGCACCACACTCCCTCCATCAGTGTCCGCTCCCCCCAGCTGGCCGCGTCCGCAGCTGGGCACCATCCACTGAATGGTGGCAGCGCACACAGCAAATTACGGCTTTAATATCCCCGTAGTTGAACTCAGCTTCTCCTCCTTAGAGTGCATTACAGGGCATTACTGTGTCTGGCATAATGTATTCAAGGGCATTATGATGTGTCGCATAATGTATCACAGGCATTATGATGTGTCGCATAATGTATCACGGGCATTACAATGTGTGACATAATGTGACACGGGCATTATAATGTGTGACATAATGTGACAGGGGCATCAACTTAGCTAGGGCCTGCTCTGCTCCCTCCTCGGGCACCTCCTCCTCTGATGCGTCTGCAGCCAGGTGAGGTGACCAGTCTCCACGGCTCCTCTGAAGGCCGTAGACGCCGATGGTGTGGTCACACACTCAGCTGCTACCCTGTCATTCGCCCGTGCGTGCCCCTGTTATTTCCAGCATTTTACTGCAGTGTAAAGAAAGGTCCTGCAGCATCGTTAGTTATACTGCGGGCTGTAAATAAGCAGGAGCTTTGCAGCTGTAGCAGACACTCCCCAGCTTTCTCTATTGCCGGGACTCGATTGATGTCACTGACTGCCCCGGCTTCCAGGAACAGCAGCGGGAGAAGGTCTGCGGCTGCCGGTACCTACTATGGAAGAGATGGCAGGGGCGTACAGCTGTCCTGCTGTTGCCGTAGCTGTATCAGAGGTCAGCGGCTATTTCAAATGTCCCGCTGGCTCGCGAGCCAATTGAAATTGGCGGCAACCTATCAGGCAGTGGTGGCTCCTAAATTGGCTGCTGGACTGTGTGCTCGCAAGCCGGCGCGACATTTGAAATAGCCCCTGACCTGAGCCGCTGGGTTGCCCACCGCTCCCATTAAACCACTCTGTCCAGCTGTAATGGGGACAGCAAGTGCACTGCTCTGCCCAGGGTGCACTCGCTGAAAGGATGTAATACCCCATGGCAACCAGCATTTAACTACCCCTGGCATCAAGCATGTATTCCCCATCCCCAGTGGCAACGAGCATTTCACCGCCCTGGCAACAAGCATGTAATAGCCTGTAGCAACGAGCATTTAACTCCGCCTGACATCAAGTTATTCCTTGAGGCAAAGAGCATGTACCTCCTGACAACCAGCATGTAGGTAAGCACCAATTATGTGGCATAATATGCAATATGAATTCCGGTGTGTGGTGTAATGGGCATTACGGCATGTGGTAATTGCAATAGGCATTATAGCGTGTGGCATAATTATGGGGCATTACCATGTGTGGTCTAATGTGTAATGGGCACTATGGTGTCAGAGTGTGGCATGTGAGAGTGTGAGGGACCTACCTATGGGTAAGTATAGTAAGATAGGTAAGTATCAGTATGAAAGGGCTTTGGATGTATTAAAGTTGTATTTTTCATGTGTCAGTGTGTGTGTTTATTTTACTATTTTTAATACTGTAGAACTACAAGTGCCAGCGGGCCCTTTAATGCCCCGCATGCTCGGACTTGTGGTTCTCCAAGTCCCAGCATGCGGGGGAAGCTTGCTGGGACTCATAGTTCCACAGTATCAAACAATAGTTTATTCTATTTTTCAGCCCGGTGACCACAGCCCAGGGTCACCGGGGACAGCAGCAGTCTTCAGCTTGGTCTGGTAAGTCCTGGAGGATTGGAGCCTGGGGCCAATTGTAAAAAATCGGGGAACCCCTAGTTGCCGGGTTTCCTGATTTTTTATTACCAGCCCCAGCTCTTTCAGCCTGGTGCTGGTTACGGCTGTGGGGGGGACCCCACGCCGTTTTTTTTTATTATTATTTTTTTTTCTATTTTTTTTTTTTTTACACACTGCAGGCTGCCTATTCGAATTCGTATTAGCGGCCGTATATATGGACGCTAATATGATTGGATACGCCATTGGTGGATTACAAAGCAGTCGTATTTGACTGCTTTGTAAATTATCCTCCGGAACACAAATTTGCATACGGCTGAAACAGTCGTATTCATTCGTATTAAGAAAGGGAAATTTCATATTCATATTCTTAGTAAATTTCCCCCTATGTATGTGTGAAAAATATATAAATACATACCATTATGGAGCATTTATGGTCTAGGTCCTTGCTATAGTGGTATATCCACTTCTTAATTATTCACTTTTTATTTTATGTATTTTTATACCATGTTCATGTTATTGATGTAATTCATCAGCATTTATAACTATTGCTAAAATAAATATATTGTGTTTCCCTTTCATCAAACCAAGTGCCATTTCTTTGTTTGTTATTTCCTTGGGTTGTGTAGGACTGACAATCCTACTTTTAAGTGGCTGCTATTGACAAAGTACCCCTGGCAGCGCTTGCTTACGTTACCTTGGTAACACCCCCTTCTATACATACATACAAACATACATACATACACACACACACACAGAGGTGAGCCAGCCATGGTACACGTCGTACTGTTCTGAACAAATTTAATGAAGTCCATCATGGCTTCAATCCAGTGCGAATAACGAAACAAAAGACTGCGCTGTACCAGCAATGTTTCAGCACTTTATTGTGCTTTTGTCAAGCATAATACATGAAAAGTGTACAGGCAAACCTACTGTATATATGCAGATTGTTTGAGTGCAGCAGGGACAGCAACTACAGGTGTCAGCTGTCCCTTGACAAGGGCTGGGCTGTCAGCGACTTGCGTACATGTGCAAGGGTCTTGGGCGCACCTCATGTGGCATTATGTGTGTAAGCAGCACCACAAGTGGCATTGTGTGTGTAAGCGGCCCTGCAGGAGGCATTATGCGTGTAAGCATAACCTCACAGGGCATTATGCGTGTTAGCAGCACTAAAATTCCATGGGGGGGGAGCAATATGTATAATTACGCTACTGAGGGAACGCTGGTCCCACCAGGAGAAGATGCATCTTTTGCCATGGAACCCCTGGCATAATATGTAATGGGCATTAAAGTGTGTGGTATACCATGTACTTGCCATTATGGTGTTTGGTATAATGTGTAATGGGCATTACAGTGTGTGATATTACATGTAATGGGCATTACGGTGTATGGTATAATGTGTAATTGGCATTACGGTGTGTGTTGTAATGGGCATTACGGTGTGTGGCACAATTTGTAATGGCAATTACGGTTTGTGGTATAATGTGTAATGGGCATTACGTTGTGTGGCATAATATGTAATGGGCATTACCCTGGCATAATGTGTATTGGGCACGCTTTTTTCCAGGCTAGGATACACCCCTTGTAATTAGGCTCCACCCATTGTTGATTTGGTGCCGCCCACATGAGGCCACTTCCAGATATTTTCCAGGGCCACTTTTAGTCCCCAATCCGCCCCTGTTCAAGTGTGACCACTGCTCTTCCAATGTAGCTTTGTGGTGCTCTCACTGCTGCACAGTTAATCAGCTCTGTACCAGGAGCCCTGCAAACACAATAGGGGACAGGACGGTTCCTGTCTGGTACCACTAAGCCTACACATTAGCAAAAAATAGGGCACCCGCCGCTGCTGCTAAACCGTAAGATGGGACCCACCTCTGACTGTTAGGTTAGGGTCTAGTGCAGGTGTGACTGAGGAGAGCTGTGGCAGCGGCGGATCTGGGGCTGCCATCAGCACTAAGGTGAGAGGATCTGATGCCCAATCACATCTGCCTCAGTGATGGAGGCGTGATTTCATATAGGCAGAAAGCATATCCCTGCCACTAAGGCATTTCTATATTTGCCCCTTATACCACTTTTTTAATGGGCTTTTACAACCTGCAACTTGGCCCCACCCCCTGTTTCTGGACCTTTAACATTGACAGTGGGAGGCACTGCTCTTGGCGCCTCCGAAACCAAGAAAAAAAAATGATGGGGTAAAAATTATTAGAATGATATAAAGCATATACTTATGACACATAATATGTTCCATAAGTATTTTCTTTGTAATATATTATTATGTTAATAATTTATGACAGGGGAGGCACTGCATCTCCTGCCTCTCCTGACTGCCCGTCCCTGCAGCATGGGCACTGATTTTACAATGGTTTACACGTAAGTGGCCCTGCGTGATCCATAGTACATACCAGAGGATCTTAGGGCCTGATTCAGATCTGTTACCAAGTCTGAGATTTTTTTGCAGATGGACAAAACAATGCTGCACTGCAGGTGGGGCAGATGCAAAATGTGCAGAGAGAGGTAGATTTGGGTGCGTTGTATTGTTTCCGTGCAGGGTAAATCATACCTGCCTACTTTTTTTACTCCTCTCTGGGAGAAGTCCGGAGAGGAGTGAAAGGTACGAGGCTACGTGTCGGTGGCGGGACGAGGCTGACACCACCAAGCCTACAGTTTGCAGTGAGCCCTTTGAATGTCACTGTGTATAATATATGTTTATGGGGAATAGTAAAATAAGATTTGCAGGAAACATCTTGAGTCTGTTTTCTGTATCTGTTCTATATAAACAGCCTGGTAACCTGAAGGTGGTGCTTCCTGAGCAGCCTGGGGGAACAATATGGGTTTAACTTTAAGGAAATGGCTAGGGCTTGGGAAAATAGTAATACATTGCCAAATGTGATATATGTTACAGGGTGAGTTACTGGTCTCTGTCTGCTGTAGGAGATACAGTTATGGCCTCAGCTCATTTACAGTGAAGAGCAGAAGAAATAAAAGATTTTGCACCTTGGCCAAATAATGCTTCGGTGGGACTGAGTATAGTCAGCGATTTAAGTGGCAGAAAAAAATCTAGAGCATCTGTGAATAGGGGTATCGTACACCTCAGTGGCGTAATTATAAAATTTCCGCCCCCCTGCCGCAAATTCGGGTTAACAACCCCCCTCCCCCGCGCCCTCCCTGTGCACAGTACCTCCTGCCGCGCCTGGTAGAGATGGGTCGTCCGCGAACGAACCGGTTCTTTTGAACGGATCCCATTCAAGAACGAATGAGCCGCCGATCCCAAAAAGGTGATCCGTTTCAGTTTACAATGCATTTTCCTGATCTCAGTGCTGCCACCTGTGGCAGCTGAGATGTACTACCTCTGTAGACTGAGTACAGTGCTGTGACTACAAGTGATAGAAAGATTAGCTGCTGCTGCCAGGGATGGCCATCGGTGCAGACGCCATCGATGGTTGCCATCGATGGTGATTCTGCACCCAGCCATCGATCAGTGTTTTCACTCGGTCATGTACAGGTATATTCCCTTTTTTTTTTAAAGCGAGTCGAGGACCCGTCCAAAAGATACGTATCTTTTCACTGAACGATCCGGTGGTTCCCGGCTCAGCTTAAGGATCCGTTTTGCCCATCTCTAGCTGCCAGTGCTTATGTCAGGTTCTGGGTCCTGCAGCACATAAAAAGTGAAATCTCAGAAAATGGCTGCCCCCATAATGCAGACAGTTTTTGAGGATGCTAGAGTAGGCGGTGTACTCCTCTAGCAACCTTAAAAACGGTCTGCTGTATGAGGGCAGCCATTTTCTGAGAGTCACTTTTTATATGCTGCAGGAGCCGGGACCTGACGGAAGCGCCGGCCGCGGCAGGAGGTACTGTGCACAGGGAGGGCGTGGAGTACGATTCGCGGCACCCACACCCCTCCCCCGCGATCCCCCCTCCCGCAATTCACGGCATCCACCCACGACCCCTCCTCCCGTGATTCGCGGACACCCCTCACCTCCTCCCTCCCCCCCACCCCCGCGCGCAATTCACGGCAACCCCAGGATTAAATGGCACATGCAAAACACTGGCACGGCTATGGTCGACAATGAAAAAGGTTGACATGAGTTTTTGAAGATTTATTTTTCTTTTTTTGAATGTTTTCATATTCATTCTCATGTGTCGACATGGACACCAATGAAGTGCCACACTTATGTCAACATTTACATGTGTTGAACTTTCTGTGTTGATTTTTTCTTGTAGCAATTTTTTTCCAGTGACAACTATGTGCACGTCAACCTACACATCATCAACCAATTCTTTGTATAATATATAACACCTGTTCTGTTTTACTGTAGGTGTTTTAAGTCAGATCTTTTACTGCTACTATTACTGTTTATGTAAATGCATTCTGAATGACAGCAACATCCTACCATCCTTCTACAAGAATATATAACCAACTAGGTGATTCATCGTGCCCCGTGCCCCCCCCCTCCCGCAATTCACGGACCCCCCGCGCATCCCCCCCTCCCGCGATTCACGCCCCCTCCCACAATTCACGTCACACCTGCGCACCCTCCCTCCCGCAATTCGCTACCCCCCCTTGCGCAATTCACGCCCCCTCCCACGCTTTGTGGACCCCCGACCTCTCCCATGAATCGCGGACACCTGCGCCCCCTCCCTCCCTTGATTCACGGCACCCCCTGCACCCCTCCCGCAATTCACGGCACCCCTTAGCCCCTCTTTAGTCCCCCGTATACTCACACACCCCTGGGGAGTCGCTGATGCTGCTTTGCCCACATGCCCCTATCATGCCTCATAGCCCAGCCTCCTGCTCTCATGCACCCGAACTCCCACCCAGTAGGAGGAGACACTGACTCAGGGCCACCATCTTGTACTCCTGTACTGCCACGCTGGACCCTCACCCACTGGCAGAAGCTGCACAGTATCTCCCACCCTCCCCTTTAGTCCCCCTTTATGCCCACACACCCCTATCACTACCCAGCCTCCTGTTTTCCTGTGTCGTGACCTCCGCCAGTAGGGAGCCGCTGACTCAAAAACACCCTACTATACTATTGCACACACACCTAAACAACATGCACACACAGCCCCCCCCCCCCACAAATGTCACTGTACCATCCACACTATCAATGTACATCTTACTCTGTAACCGCTTTTTAATTAAACAAAACAATACACACCCCCTTCCACATCATATGCTCTCTATTTAACACATTTCACCTATAACACAAGTTGCAATACAGGGCATCTTTCATACAATTCTAACCATCTTTCTCATATACAAATGTTCACAAATTAAGGGGGCGCAGCCCCTTACGACGGTGTGAAGAGCGCCCGTAGGGCGCGATGAATCACCTAGTATGTGCAATAAAAGCCTTATAGTGTTTTCATTTTTCATTACTGCAAAAATCTAGTTTCTATCGATATTTCCCAGCACACTGTAATGTAATAAGAGATAAATCCTCAACTACTGGTTATACGCAGGCGACGTGTGAAAGTTTTTGTTGCTGCCGCGGCAGGAAAGGGGGTCAGCCAGGAGTCGTATCCCAATGAGCAGGATGACAGATGTAATAGGTTTGGTGGAGTGATTTACATACACGGTAGATGCTTATAATAATGTGCTATTTGTGTGTTGTATATGAACAGTTACTGTATGAGAACGAGAACAAGCTGCATTACTTATACTCACCCTGTTCCTGCTGAGGAAATCCTGAATCCTGCACAAGTGCTAAACAATACTATGCAGATACAGACAGGTGAATAACAACACGCAATATATTACAGTATCAGTACACAAATCTGTCTGAGCTTCCTCTCCTATATACCATTCCAACTCACTGTGGACCTGATTCATATTTGTAGGCACACCCGATAGGCCGCATACAAATACGATATTTGGGTGTCTGCAGAGCACAAGACCCGTTCTGGGCATGGGCAGTATGGGTGTCGGACTGTTGCAGCCCCCAGGATTGACAGACTGTGGTGTTTGGCGGCCATCATTTTGCCCCCATTTTAAAGGCATGATGAGTGGGTCTGTGTTAGAGCGCTGGGGCGGGGTTACACACGCGGCCGTTTACTCTACTCATCGTCCACCGCCTCTTACCTTCAGGCCAATGATGGTCCCAGAACCCTGCTGTCTCCGCGTCAGTCCTGAAAAGAGAAAGGCGGCGGTACTGAGCCTCCGGGGGGGGATGGGGGAAAACAGGAGAATTAGGAGAATAGGATGGTCATCATTGCCACTAGTGGCCTCCACCTGTGTGTGCGGGACACGGTTAGTGCAAACTGGGTGGAAATGCCCAAGGGAAAAAGGGGTGGGTCAGGTATGACAGACACACTGCACATGAAATATCCTCCCTGGATATAGGCTCATCCACTGGATGGTGGGAGTTTTAGGACTCCACACCTGGAATAGAACACAAAGGACAACTACGATGGTGCTCTACCCACAGCCTACCTACAGCAACCTAGTGCACTGCAATGTATAGTACATAAACACATAAGCCTAGTGCACTCCAAGCCTAGTGCATGACTATCCTGTGCTCCGAGCCTAATGCCTGACTATAATGTGGCCAGGCCTAATACAGTATCTGTCTATCCAGTACCCCTGGGCCTAGTGCCAAAACTGTAATGTGGCCCTGGGCCTAATGCCTGATGATCATGGGGCCACGGACCTAAAGCCCGAATGTAGAATGGCCGTAGGTTAAGAGGGCCCAACTATCTTTCCCCTCTGGTCCACCTCTTCTTTCTTCTGCCACTTGCCCATACTACCCAGCGGTGCTTCGGCTTTCTTCTCTCCGCATGCTGGGAGTCTTCTGTGATGATCCTTGCATCTTCCGTCTTCTTCCGCAGCCTTCGGAAATCCTGCCGATGCTTCTGCCATCTAGTGGCTCCGGCAGTGCCCTCTTTCTCTTTGTGGTGACCTCATGTTATTCACGGGTGTCAGGCGCCTTTAAATTCCCTGCCGTATTCTGACCTCAGATGCCAGAGGCGGGCCTAAGTACGGCGAGACGAACAATGATTGGCCTGCAGCGGTCATTTCCTATTGCCCGTCAAGTCAATAAAGCACATCGGAATATGCTGCTATATAAGAATCTGTTAATAAATAAATAAAATAATAATTCAGGAGCCAGGATAAGCTTCCGAATAGCGGTAATTTCGATAGGCCGTCTGAGACACTGGAGGCACAGCTCCCCCTTCTGCTTTTCTGGGTGCTGGGAGCAGTGAAGCCATGCCAGCACTGGGGCACATTTCTACACTTGCATCACAGACACCAGTGTTCGGATCCACTGACTTTGACGTAGGTGGGAATGTACCAAGCAGTGAAGAGAGCGCAGAAGTGGACCTAATCAGATTCAGGGTAGCATTTATCAAGTATAATCTATAAAGTGATAGGTTGATAGCTATAAGCCACTTCCCCACTAGTCCACATAACCAAACTTTGTTCTGTTTGAAACATCACCCCTTGTAAGATTACATCGGTGGCTGTGACCGTTCTTCATGTAGCAAAGTCTTCTTGATGGATCCTTGTGAGGAAACTTGGAGGACCAGCAGCATCTCCTACCTAACTGTACGTTACTGAAGGAGTTCTCCGTCACCCAGCATACAACTCCTTCAGGCTGCAGGGCTACACACCTACACACTATCATTGGCTACCAGACAGGACTCCGTCTGGCCAACACATCATTTGTACATGTAAGCTCTATCCAATCTAACTGTTATTTTTCTGTATTATTAATACATTATTTAAATTGCCTTGTGTGCACCAATATCAGTTTGTATTGTTACTGTTCATCCTAAATAACCCCCCCCTTTTTTTTTCTTTCATGCATCCATGATCTGTTGCGCCATTAGTCTATACACTAGCCCAGTGGTTCCCAAACTGTGTGCCGTGGCTCCCTGGGGTGCCTCGGGACACTTGCAGGGGTGCCTCGGGTTGGTGGTACAAGACCATCTAAAATTATTTATGGCCAATTATTTATGGACAAAACCAGTTCTGGTGACTGCCAATCATAAAATATGTGTACAAACAGAACCCTTTACAATATAACTGAACCTAAGGATCACATATAAACACAATTCACTTAATTTTATTTTTCTTTTCTACATTTTTTTGGCCTAGGGGTGCCGTGAAAAAACTTTTGTATTCGAGGGTGCCGTGATTCAAAAAAGATTGGGAACCCCTGCACTAGCCATTCCCCTTATCAGATTCTTGGAAAAGCAGCTGGAGAAACTGAAGGAGGAGCTGAAAAGGATTGCATCTGCTAGGCATGTCAGACTTGTGGATCAAGCCCCTAATTTGCTTCGGCAGGATCCAAGGGTCATCTATCTCTTGAAATCAAATCACAATTGGTTGACGACTACACTTTTCTTCGATTTAATTATTTTTTTCCAACTGACATAAATCTGAAGAGATGCAAAGAGCTGTTGATGAACAAATAGTCAGCTCAAGCGGCATGTGACACCACAACATATACTCCATCAGATTCAACTGCAGCTGCTAGAAAAAAACCTAAATTTTCCAAAGGGAACCACTGTCAAAGCGTATGACATCTGATCAGGTCTAAATGAACTGCCTACAAACAGGGACATGTCCACCATAACTGCATCTGATACCATCACCAGGGCTGCCATTAGGGGGATGCTGTGGGTACAGCTGTCCTGGGCCTGGCCCCTCTGAGAGAGAGATGGGCCTGGGCCACTCATTTTGCCCATTGCACCTCCCTCCACTGTGCTGTGCTTCTTTACAACCGGATCGCTGGAAACCAATTAATATGCGGCACCAGGTGGTGAGCCAATCAGAGCTAGCATACCATTAGCCAATCAGAGCGGCTGTCCGGTACGCAAGCTCTGATTGGCTCACCACCCAGTGCCACATATTAATTGGCCACCAGCATCCTGAATCTGATGTCATGGAGCAGGGCTTCTTTCAGCCACTGAGCAGCACAGGCAACACAGCGGAAGGGGGGATGGGGGAGCCAGCCGGTAAGTGAAGGGGCCTGGACTAGAAATCAGTCCCAGGCCCCAAAATTCCTGGTGGCAGCCCTGACGATCACCATTTAAAGAACGATTATTTTAGTGATAGCATCCAAATAGGCATGTCAAACAGTCCTTTTGCCTACAAATTCCACCAGGAAGAATATTGCCAGCAATTACATCCACAAAATACAGATGCGTCTGTAATGGTGGATTTCAGCAGGGACTAATGCATATTGTGTGAAGAGGAGGATGTACTGTACACACTGATGAGGGTGAGTAATCAGAGGATGAGGATGACATCTTGCCTCTCTAGAGCCAGTTTGTGCAGGGAGAGATAATTTCCAGCTTGTTTTGTGGGGGCCCAAACAAACCAATCATTTCAGCCACAAGTGACAGTCCCTGTGGCTGAAATGATTGGTTTGTTAAACTGTGCATGTCTTGTTCAATCTGTAAAACATAACGGTGACAATTCCATCTTGCACGTCTTTTCTTTGCATTATGGGCAGTTTGGAGCATGTCTTCATAGTTTTTAACCCTTTGAGTGCCAAAATCTCTGTGAGGGACGTGCAAAAAATGCCAGCTTCACACATTTGTTATATAAATTCAAATAAAAAATATGTTAAAAAAGATTACATTTCCTATATAAGGTAACATTACAGGTCATTATGATGAATACAAATGTTTGCTTGGCAATTTTCACACCTATTTTGAAAAATTCACTTGGCACTCAAAGGGTTAAACTACCACCCTGCCTGGATGAATACATTACTGTTGTGAGCTGTGAGCTGGTCCAAACGGAATGGAAATTAGTGGAAATTAATGTATTTGAGGTTAGTAATACCGTAGGAACAATAAAAGGCCAATATTCTATGATGCTAGCTGTATTTATGATTTTTCCCAAGTAATTCAGATCCAAAACTAGCAAGAGCCAGCAAAAGCAAGTGCAGATCCAAAATGAAAATGAAAACCAAAAAAAGAGGCCGGTGCACATCTCTAACAGCTTAATTTTACCACTCTCTCTGTCCACCCCACCTCCATATACATCCCATAATAAGGGTGAGATGTAATAAAATACATTGCCGCCCTTCGCGCCCCCCCCGCCGCGATGGCAGCGCATATGTACTAACATATGCGGCTGGCATCGCGGTGCGGTAACGGAGCCCCCCGCGATACCTGTACTCTGGTCTGCGGGGGGTCTCTGTCACCTCCCAGCCGGCTTCTGCTGCCTACACGCCGGGGACAGCTAAGCAGGCTGTCCCCGGCACCTCCTCCTCCCCCCTGCAGCCGGAAGGACGTCCGGCTGCGTTGATAGGGGGAGGAAGGGCTTACCTTCCGGAGTCCAGGAGGACCTGCAAGAAGGTAAGCCCAAGGGAGGGGGGAAAGGGGGGGTCGGCGAGGCGGCGGTGTTGCGGCGACGTGGAGGGCGGCGAAAAGAAGCCCATAGGCTTCTATAGGGTATCGCCACCCAAAGGTGGCGATACCCTGCCCTGCAATAATGGTGCGGCCGGGTAATAGTACATAGGAAAATGCGGTAAAACGGGGGTTTTACCGCATTTTCCCTTTAGTACATCTCGCCCTAAGACAGTACAGGTGTTATGAAGCCCTTTTTGGGCTGCTTAGGCTGATTAAGATCCCCAGTCCATCCCGGATACAAGTCGTATTATACTCATTACAAGATAGTACAAGAGAGCGAGCAATTAACTTTTTTTCCAGCCAGAAACCCCCTCTCTAATCTCTAGATATTTCTAGAATAGATTCTGTTATTTTTGGCCACATTGCTAATGTCACATGTCACTAGATAGTTGGTCCTCGTCCAGATTTGGCACAGGCAATGAGGGAGTCACATCCTGTTAATCAGGAAGGCAGACAGAAATACGGATACGTCTCTCTGCTCGCAGTTTTGTCACTACAGAAAGCGCTAAAGAAACACTTCTAATATATTGTCCTTCTATTTTGTTGATGACACAGGGGCATATGTACTAAGATTAATAAAGCGGAGAGAGATACCAGAGAACCAGCTCCTGTCTGTTATTTTTCAAACACGGCCTGTAACATGGCAGTTAGGAGCTGACTGGCTGGTACTTAATCTCTGTCCAAGGTTTAGGGCAGTATTCAATGAGAAAAATTCTCTGTGTTTTATGGCGAGTTTGTGCTTTTCTCGCGTTGGACGGAGACTTTTGCTCTCAAAAAACGGGCAACCCTATTCAACGTGCACTTCTCGCCGTCTTTCTAAGTGATTTTCGCCATGTCTCTCCGTGTAGCAATTCTCCATCTTTTCATGGAGAAGTGGAATGTGAACTTTTAAAATAAAAGTTTTTTTGTTTTAATTTTGGTGTAAAAAAATCAGGAATTTTATTCTGTGAAAGGGCATGCTATTTTTATTCATGTGCTTCATTAATAAAAATATATATATATATATATATATATATACTAGGTGATTCATCGCGCCCTATGGGCGCTCTTCACACCATCGTAAGGGGCTGCGCCCCCTTAATTTGTGAACATTTGTATATGAGAAAGATGGTTAGAATTGTATGTAAGATGCCTGTATTGCAACTTGAGTTGTAGGTGAAATGTGTTAAATAGAGAGCATATGATGTGGAAGGGGGTGTGTATTGTTTTGTTTAATTAAAAAGCGGTTACAGAGTAAGATGTACATTGATAGTGTGGATGGTACAGTGACATTTGTGGGTGTGCGGGGGGGCTGTTTGTGCATGTTGTTTAGGTGTGTGTGTAATAGTATAGTAGGGTGTTTTTGAGTCAGCGGCTCCCCACTGGCGGAGGTCACGACACAGGAAAACAGGAGGCTGGGTAGTGATAGGGGTGTGTTGGCATAAGGGGGACTAAAGAGGAGGGTGGGGGACACTGTGCAGCTTCTGCCAGTGGGTGAGGGTCCAGCATGGCAGTACAGGAGTACAGGATGGTGGCCCTTAGTCAGTGTCTCCTCCTACTGGGTGGGAGTTAGGGTGCATGAGAGCAGGAGGCTGGGCTATGGGGCATGTGGGCAAAACAGCGTCAGAGACTCCCCAGTGGTGGAAGTTACGGTTCAGGAGAGCAGTAAGCTGGGTAGTGATAGGGGTGTGTGAGTATACAGGGGACTAAAGAGGGGCTTAGGGGTGCCGTGAATTGCGGGAGGGGCGCGGGGGGTGCCGTGAATCAAGGGAGGGGGGGCACAGGTGTCGGTGAATCGCGGTAGAGGGTGGGGGTCCGCAAAGCGTGGGAGGGGGCGTGAATTGCGCGAGGGGAGGTTGCGAATCACGAGAGGGGGGGTGCGCAGGGGGTCCGTGAATTGCGGGAGGGGGGGGGGGGGCACGGGGCGCGATGAATCACCTAGTTGGTTATATATTCTTGTAGAAGGATGGTAGGATGTTGCTGTCATTCAGAATGCATTTGCATAAACAGTAATAGTAGCAGTAAAAGGTCTGACTTAAAACACCTACAGTAAAACAGAACAGGTATTATATATTATACAAAGAATTGGTTGATGATGTGTAGGTTGACGTGCACATAGTTCATAGTTGTCACTGGAAAAAAATTGCTACAAGAAAAAATCAACACAGAAAGTTCAACACATGTAAATGTTGACATAAGTGTGGCACTTCATCGGTGTCCATGTCGACACATGAGAATGAATATGAAAACATTCAAAAAAAGAAAAATAAATCTTCAAAAACTCATGTCAACCTTTTTCATTGTCGACCATAGCCGTGCCAGTGTTTTGCATGTGCCATTTAATCCTGGGGTTGCCGTGAATCACGCGCGGGGGTGGGGGGGGAGGGAGGAGGTGAGGGGTGTCCGCGAATCATGGGAGGAGGGGTCGTGGGAGGATGCCGTGAATTGCGGGAGGGGGGGTAGCGGGGGGGGGGGTGTGTGTGGGTGCCGCGAATCGTGGGAGGGGTGTGGGGGGTTGCAGTGAATCGCGGGAGGGTGGGTCGCAGTGGCTTGCCGCAATGACAGGAGGGGGGGTCAGGGATGGGGAATCGCGGTTGGGGGGTCGTGGGGGGGCACCGTGAACCGCGGGAGGGGGGCCCGGGGGGTTGGCGTGAATCGTGGGAGGGGGGGTCGCGGGGTGCTGCGAATCGCAGGAGGGGGGGTCACGGGGTGGTGCTGCGAATCTCGGGAGTCACCGGGGGTGCCGCGAATTGCGGGGGGTGTGCTGCAAATCGCGGGAGGGGGGTCGCGGGGGGTGCCGCGAATCGCCACAAGAAAAAATCAACACAGAAAGATCAACACATGTAAATGTTGACAAAAGTGTGGCACTTCATTGGTGTCCATGTCGACACGAATGAATATGAAAACATTGAAAAAGTGAAAAATAAATCTTGTCAACCTTTTTCATTGTCGACCATAGCCATGTCAGTGTTTTGCATGTGCCATTTAATCGTGGGGATGCCGTGAATGGGGGGGGGGATGGGGAGGGAGGTGCATACCCAACATGACCCTCTCCAGGAGGGACACATTGTTCTGTTTCTGGACTTTCTTCTTAATTTATGGATTACCATCACCTGTGCTTAAACACCTTTCTTATCAATTACCCTGTATAAAATGACAGGTGATGACAATCATAAATTAAGATGGAAGTCCACAAACAGAGCATTCTGTCCCTCCTGGAGAGGGTCATGTTGGGAGGTATGGAGGTGTGGGGCGCTCACCTGGTGTGTCTGGTGAGTAGCTGTGTCTTTGCTGTGTAACATGGAGAGGCAGAGGGTGTCTTGCACTGTCTGTGGGCTCACTGGGCTGGTTCTCTGTCATGTGAGTCAGTCATGTGAGTCAGAGGCTCCACCCAGCGTTACAGCTCCAGACACACTTTGAGTGACAGATGTAGCCAAATATATAAGAGATATATTTTTTACACAGAGCAGCCAGCAGGGGGTCGGGAGCCGAGCCGCTCATTAGATATTCATATATTCACTGCACCCGATCATTACATATGCACGATGGGGTGCAGTGAATACACGGTCCCCTGTTGGCTCTCCCAGGGGGCAGCCTGTGCTGCCTGGCTCCCGGGGAGCCCACCTCCCCCCACATATGTTCTGGGACAGGCAGGGAGACTTCCATCTCCCTGCCTGCCGCCGTCCTCAGGCTCCCTGCAGCATCACCTCATATGCTGTATTCGCTGAGACTCGCCGCGAGGGGCGGCGAGTCTCAGTCACATTGAATAGTGTATAAAGTGCAGTGACGGAGAGTCTCCAAACATGGAGAATCTCCGCAAAAACACGGAGAGTGCATGGCGAGCGAAAAAACCCGCTCGCCATGCACAGAGAATATTGTCATTGAATACTGCCCTTAGTAAATCTCCTCCACAGTATGAGAGCTCTTGCCCAGCATGTTTCCGACTCAGTAGAGTTCATCTGATTTGAGGAGATAAATTTCACCGACTGCAAACATTTTTCCGTAGAATTATGATTTTGGGAAGCTGCATGCCAGGAACAGAGGAAATGGGGATGGCGTGGCCATTTATGGGAGGAAGGCAGGTGTCCCAGGAAAGGGTGGGTGTCATGTAACCTCATGCTTAAGATTTAAGCATTTGCTTAGTCACCAACCAGGAATGCCCACTACTTTTTTTATGACATTTCTGCCAAGGTGACCAGTAGCTGCTGATAACTATGACCCATCTGTCAACTTAGACATGTGGTTAATCAGAGCCATGGGTACTGAAGGGGGTGTGGCCATATCTGGATAGACTTGGCTCCACCCCCCAAAAGGAAACAGTTTAAAGCTGGCCATACATCAGAAAGATCGATCTTAAGATCGATTGTGTACAATTTCCCTTGAAATCCCCGGCAGTCCTTGGTGGTTTTTGGACACACAATCTACACACAATCGATCATACAATCAATCATACAATCCATCTACTGCATGATTGTGTACACAAGATGTGCACACAATCTGCATACAATCCATCTTACAATCAGTCATACAATCCATCTGCTGATTGATTGTATGATTATGTACATAAGATGCACACACAATCTGCATACAATCCATCTTACAATCAGTTGAGATTGTATGATTGGGTACAATATCTTTCTGATGTATGGCCACCTTTAGTCCCCCTCAATAGTTGATCTCAGCCCAGAACCAGCTTCATCAACAGGCCAGGGCTCCCCTAATTAAGATTCACCGCCCTCCCTTCTCAAGGGGGCCCTGTGAGCAGCCAGTCATTAGGATTTCTGACAGGAGCACGATACCATACCCCACATAATCACGTAGGGATATTTAGATTGGCGCAGTTCTCTCTTCTGGCTACAAACACCCAATACTTAATGCAAGCCTCTTTTTTTAATGCTCATTTGTAACACCCTGATGAAAGGCTCAGAGTAGTGCTGAAACGTTGGTGAAGCCAATGGAATGACACATTTTCCTTGGGCAGGGTTGTCTTCTGGGAGTTTGTAATAAACCCAAAATCTTCAGCCATCGGTACCTACTAATTTAACCTATAAATCAAGTTGCTGAAAGATTTTGTTCTTGGAAACCCAGTGTCTCCAGTGATGACCACATTATTTTTGAAAAATGTACTAAATAATTGTAACATGTCTATAAGAATATCATAAGAATATTTTATTATAAATGTGTATAACCAAACCTTCATAGCTGCATGTTGGTGTCTATGGCATTTTTAACAAACACATAAGGTTTAAATATAATATAAATATAATACAATCCAAAACAATCAGATAAACCTTAGTTGACATCACAGAACTGAAGTTTAATTAGTGTTAGACAATGATTACTGGCACTGCAGCATACTTGCTTACTTTTGATAAAGCACATCAGTGAGATTGTGAAGATGGCATCCCGAGAGGCGTGTCATAAAATTACTTACATCCAAATGTAGAGAAGACATAAAGTAGTCAGTAAGAATGTACTCGTTAAAGAAAAGACACTGACACCTTATTTAAAATGCAGGTAGCCAAAGGAATTAATGGGGTAGTTGTATGAACCATGGCAACCAATCAGCACTGAAGTTAAATCTATAATTTGCATACAGTAGTATAAAATTATACAGAGCAGCTGATTGGTTGCCATGGGCAACTTTTCAACTTGCTCACTTCTGCTCCCTTATCGCTGCTTTGTATATCTGCCGCATTGTGCTTTATAAACAATGCATGAGAATGATGCTGATGGTATATCTATATAGATATATATATTCTCCCCCCCCCCCCAAAAAAAAAAAAACATTAACAGCTGCATAATATGTTTTAGGTGAAATCAGGGAGTTTAGTAGATTGTTCAGGTAGTCCGGGAGATGGATGGTATTTCAGGGAGTCTCCTGCAAAATTCAGGGAGGGAGGGAGGGAGATTGCTGGTATTTCAGGGAGTCTCCTGCAAAATTCAGGGAGGGAGGGAGATTGCTGGTATTTCAGGGAGTCTCCTGCATAACTCAGGGATTTAGGGGGATTGCTGGTATTTCAGGGAGTCTCCTGCAGAATGCAGGGAGTTAGGGAGATGGCTGGGATTTCAGGGAGTCTCCTGCAGAATGCAGGGAGTTAGAGAGATGGCTGGTATTTCAGGGAGTCTCCTGCAGAATGCAGGGAGATTGCTGGTATCTCAGGGAGTCTCCTGCAGAATGCAGGGAGTTAGGGAGATGGTTGGTATTTCAGTGAGTCTCCTGCAGAATGCAGGGAGGTAGGGAGATTGCTGGTATCTCAGGGAGTCTCCTGCAGAATGCAGGGAGTTAGGGAGATGACTGGTATTTCAGGGAGTCTCCTGCAGCATGCAGGGAGTTAGGGAGATGGCTGGTATTTCAGGGAGTCTCCTGCAGAATGCAGGGAGTTAGGGAGAGGCACTGGTATCTCAGGGAGTCTCCTACAGAATGCAGGGAGTTAGGGAGATGGCTGGTATTTCAGGGAGTCTCCTGCAGAATGTAGGGAGTAAGGGGGGTGGCTGGTATTTCGGGGAGTCTCCTGCAAAATGCAGGGAGTTAGGGAGATCGCTGGTATCTCAGGGAGTCTCCTGCAGAATGTAGGGAGTTAGGGAGATCACTTGTATCTCAGGGAGTCTCCTGCAGAATGCAGGGAGTTAAGGAGATGGCTGGTATTTCAGGGAGTATTCTGCAGAATGCAGGGAGTTAGGGGGATTGCTGGTATTTCAGGGAGTCTCCTGCAGAATGCAGGATGGTAGGCATATATTGTATGAACTACATAATTTCACCTAGTCATTTCCTCTTTCTAAGTGTTCCTGAAACAATGGACCAGGAGCAGCTCAGAACCCCCTGGAGATCCTCTATTTCCCATGAGGCAACCACTGCTGCAATGCATGATAATCATTAAAATGATGTTTCCAACCCAAGGACGTTTGTGGATTAATAAACAGTGCCATGCAAATACAAAGCTTTATATTTACAGTATAGCTTATTGAATGAGCTATAGGGGCAGTTATGGCACATTCCTCATGCCCTCTGCACGTTCCCGTGGCCCTGTTGCAGCCCATTTCTAGACCTTTTCCCTATGAAAGAACTAACATAACAGCCTGCAGATGCAGGCAGGCCTGAGATTCCACCGAGTCTGGCCACAGCTTTAAAGCGGCGATCATTGTGAAGGTGAAACCAGAACCAACCAGGTTGGACTTTGATGAGACAATTATACCTAACCAGTATTGGAGCAGCACTTATAATGGCTATATCCACTTTAATAATAGATATAAGGAATAAATTATTAACATGTAATAAAATGCAGCAGTAGCAATAAAGGGCCTGATTCGGACCTGTTTGCTGGGCTCCGCATGTTTACAGCCTAGCGAACAGGTAAACGCTACTCGCCCGAATCAGGCCCATAGTGTATTTTTCATGATTTCTCTCTTTAGCTTGTGCCCTAATGTTCACAGCTCTTAGCTGAGGAAACTTTTTTCTACATCATATGAATTTCCCTTATAATACTGCGGACACTAGGGGGCGATAAATACACTCACACATTGCATACGCGATGCCACCCACCATGTGTCTTATATTGTAAACGTGGTGGCATCCTCAGTGGCGCAAGATTCTGCATAAGATGCACTGAGCGGAATTGGGGTCTTCCTAGCTTAAATGTAGGCTAAACACCCTCCTCCACCCTGTATTGCACCCAAACGCATCCTTAGCTTCAGACTGGGTAACAGGGCTGCCACTAGAAATTGTGGGGCCCGGGATTGATAACTAGTCCCCCCCTCACATACCGCTGCCCCAGCTGAATCCCACTACTTCTGGAGTGCAGTCTTCAATCAGGGCTCATGGCCCGGTAGCCAATCACGCACATCTTAAAGCCGGTGCCGCATTTTAAATGACCACCAGCGTCCGGAGGTGAAGGAGAAGCCTGCACTCTGGGAGCAGTGGGCTTCAGTTGGGGCAGCTCAGCGGAGGCAGTTGGGGGGTTTGGTGGACAGAATGAGTGCCCCAGACCCTTCCCTCTGTGTCAGAGTGGTCGGGCCCAGGCCAGCTGTGCCCACAATACCCGCTTGATGGTTGCCCCGCTGGGCCATGAAGTGGCCACCAATTGAATGCATGGTATACTGTATATCCCACGATTCACTGCAACCCCCCGCGTCCCCCCCTCCCACGATTCGCGGCACCCACACCCCCCCGCAACCCCCCTCCCGCAATTCACGACATCCACCCACGACCCCTCCTCCAGTGATTCGCGGACACACCTCACCTCTTCCCCCCCCCCACCCCCGCTTTCGCGATTCACTGACACGGCTATGGTCGACAATGAACAAGGTTGACATGAGTTTTTGAAGATTTATTTTTCTTTTTTGAATGTTTTCATATTCATTCTCATGTGTTGACATGGACACCAATGAAGTGCCACACTTATGTCAACATTTACATGTGTTGACCTTTCTGTGTTGATTTTTTTACAGTGACAACTATGTGCACGTCAACCTACACATCATCAACCAATTCTTTGTATAATATATAACACCTGTTCTGTAGGTGTTTTAAGTCAGATCTTTTACTGCTACTATTACTGTTTATGTAAATGCATTCTGAATGACAGCAACATCCTACCATCCTTCCTCAAGAATATATAACCAACTAGGTGATTTATCGCGCCCCGTGCCCCCCCCTCCCACAATTCACGGACCCCCCTGCGCACCCCCCCCCACGATTCACGCCCCCTCCCACGATTCACGACACCCCCCACGCCCCTCCCACAATTCACGGCACCCCTAAGCCCCTCTTTAGTCCCCCGTATACTCACACACCCCTATCACTACCCAGCTTCCTGCTCTCCTGAACCGTAACTTCCACCACTGGGGAGTCGCTGACGCTGTTTTGGCCACATGCCCCTATCATGCCTCATAGCCCAGCCTCCTGCTCTCATGTACCCTAACTCCCACCCAGTAGGAGGAGACACTGACTCAGGGCCACTATCCTGTACTCCTGTAGTGCCACACTGGACCCTCACCCACTGGCAGAAGCTGCACAGTATCTCCCACCCTCCTCTTTAGTCCCCCTTATGTCCACACACCCCTATCACTACCCAGGATCCTGTTTTCCAGTGTCGTGACCTCCGCCAGTGGGGAGCCGCTGACTCAAAAACACCCTACTATACTATTGCACACACACACACCTAAACAACATGCACACACAGCCCCCCCCCACACCCACAAATGTCACTGTACCATCCACACTATCAATGTACATCTTACTCTGTAACCACTTTTTAATTAAACAAAACAATACATACCCCCTTCCAAATCATATGCTCTCTATTTAACACATTTCACCTATAACTCAAGTTGCAATACAGGCCATCTTTCATACAATTCTAACCATCTTTCTCATATACAAATGTTCACAAATTAAGGGGGCGCAGCCCCTTACGACGGTGTGAAGAGCGCCCGTAGGGCGCGATAAATCACCTAGTATATATATATATATATATATATATATATATACATATATATATTTTTTTTACACAGAGCAGCCAGCAGGGGGTCGGGAGCCGAGCCGCTCATTAGATATTCATATATTCACTGCACCCGATCATTACATATGCACGATGGGGTGCAGTGAATACCCGGCCCCCTGTTGGCTCTCCCGGGGGGGGGGCAGCCTGTGCTGCCTGGCTCCCGGGGAGCCCACCTCCCCCCCACATACGTTCTGGGGCAGGCAGGGAGACTTCCATCTCCCTGCCTGCCGCCGCCCTCAGGCTCCCTGCAGCATCACCTCATATGCTGTATTGGCTGAGACTCGCCGCTAGGGGCGGCGAGTCTCAGTCACATTGAATAGTGTATAAAGTGCAGTGACGGAGAGTCTCCAAACATGGAGAATCTCCGCAAAAACATGGAGAGTGCATGGCGAGCGAAAAAAAACGCTCGCCATGCACGGAGAATATTGTCATTGAATACTGCCCTTAGTAAATCTCCTCCACAGTATGAGAGCTCTTGCCCAGCATGTTTCTGACTCAGTAGAGTTCATCTGATTTGAGGAGATAAATTTCACAGACTGCAAAAATTTTCCGTAGAATTAGGATTTTGGGAAGCTGCATGCCAGGAATAGAGGAAATGGGGATGGCGTGGCCATTTATGGGAGGAAGGCAGGTGTCCCAGGAAAGGGTGGGTGTCATGTAACCTCATGCTTAAGATTTAAGCATTTGCTTAGTCACCAACCAGGAATGCCCACTACTTTTTTTATGACATTTCTGCCAAGGTGACTAGTAGCTGCTGATAACTATGACCCATCTGCCAACTTAGACATGTGGTTAATCAGAGCCATGGGTACTGAAGGGGGTGTGGCCAGATCTGGATAGACTTGGCTTCGCCCCCCAAAAGCAAACATTTTTAGTCCCCCTCAATAGTTGATCTCAGCCCAGAACCAGCTTCTTAACAGTCCAGGGCTCCCCTAATTGAGATTTACCGCCCTCCCTTCTCAAGGGGGCCCTGCGAGCAGCCAGTCATTAGGATTTCTGACAGGAGCACGATACCATACCCCACATAATCACGTAGGGATATTTAGATTGGCGCAGTTCTCTCTTCTAGCTACAGGCACTCAATACTTAATGCAAGCCTCTTTTTTTAATGCTCATTTGTAACACCCTGATGAAAGGCTCAGAGTAGTGCTGAAACGTTGGTGAAGCCAATGGAATGACACATTATCCTTGGGCAGGGTTGTCTTCTGGGAGTTTGTAATAAACCCAAAATCTTCAGCCATCGGTACCTACTAATTTAACCTATAAATCAAGTTGCTGAATGATTTTGTTCTTGGAAACCCAGTGTCTCTGATGATGACTGCACATTATATTGGAAAAATGTACTAAATAATTGTAACATGTCTATAAGAATATCATAAGAATATTTTATTATAAATGTGTATAACCAAACCTTCATAGCTGCATGTTGGTGTCTATGGCATTTTTAACAAACACATAAGGTTTAAATATAATATAAATATAATACAATCCAAAACAATCAGATAAACCTTAGTTGACATCACAGAACTGAAGTTTAATTAGTGTTAGACAATGATTACTGGCACTGCAGCATACTTGCTTACTTTTGATAAAGCACATCAGTGAGATTGTGAAGATGGCATCCCGAGAGGCGTGTCATAAAATTACTTACATCCAAATGTAGAGAAGCCATAAAGTAGTCAGTAAGAATGTACTCGTTAAAGAAAAGACACTGACACCTTATTTAAAATGCAGGTAGCCAAAGGGATTAATGGGGTAGTTGTATGAACCATGGCAACCAATCAGCACTGAAGTTAAATCTATAATTTGCATACAGTAGTATAAAATTATACAGAGCAGCTGATTGGTTGCCATGGGCAACTTTTCAACTTGCTCACTTCTGCTCCCTTATCGCTGCTTTGTATATCTGCCGCATTGTGCTTTATAAACAATGCATGGGAATGATGCTGATGGTATATCTATATATATCTATATATATATATATATATATATATATCTATATCTATATATATATATATATATATTCTCCCAAAAAAATAAATAAAACATTAACAGCTGCATAATATGTTTTAGGTGAAATCAGGGAGTTTAGTAGATTGTTCAGGTAGTCCGGGAGATGGATGGTATTTCAGGGAGTCTCCTGCAAAATTCAGGGAGGGAGGGAGATTGCTGGTATTTCAGGGAGTCTCCTGCAAAATTCAGGGAGGGAGGGAGATTGCTGGTATTTCAGGGAGTCTCCTGCATAACTCAGGGATTTAGGGGGATTGCTGGTATTTCAGGGAGTCTCCTGCAGAATGCAGGGAGTTAGGGAGATGGCTGGTATTTCAGGGAGTCTCCTGCAGAATGCAGGGAGTTAGAGAGATGGCTGGTATTTCAGGGAGTCTCCTGCAGAATGCAGGGAGGTAGGGAGATTGCTGGTATCTCAGGGAGTCTCCTGCAGAATGCAGGGAGTTAGGGAGATGGTTGGTATTTCAGTGAGTCTCCTGCAGAATGCAGGGAGGTAGGGAGATTGATGGTATCTCAGGGAGTCTCCTGCAGAATGCAGGGAGTTAGGGAGATGACTGGTATTTCAGGGAGTCTCCTGCAGCATGCAGGGAGTTAGGGAGATGGCTGGTATTTCAGGGAGTCTCCTGCAGAATGCAGGGAGTTAGGGAGAGGCACTGGTATCTCAGGGAGTCTCCTACAGAATGCAGGGAGTTATGGAGATGGCTGGTATTTCAGGGAGTCTCCTGCAGAATGCAGGGAGTTAGGGAGGTGGCTGGTATTTCGGGGAGTCTCCTGCAAAATGCAGGGAGTTAGGGAGATCGCTGGTATCTCAGGGAGTCTCCTGCAGAATGTAGGGAGTTAGGGAGATCACTTGTATCTCAGGGAGTCTCCTGCAGAATGCAGGGAGTTAGGGAGATGGCTGGTATTTCAGGGAGTCTTCTGCAGAATGCAGGGAGTTAGGGGGATGGCTGGTATTTCAGGGAGTCTCCTGCAGAATGCAGGATGGTAGGCATATATTGTATGAACTACATCAATTCACCTAGTCATTTCCTCTTTCTAAGTGTTCCTGAAACAATGGACCAGGAGCAGCTCAGAACCCCCTGGAGATCCTCTATTTCCCATGAGGCAACCACTGCTGCAATGCATGATAATCATTAAAATGATGTTTCCAACCCAAGGATTAATAAACAGTGCCATGCAAATACAAAGCTTTATATTTACAGTATAGCTTATTGAATGAGCTATAAGGGCAGTTATGGCACATTTCTCATGCCCTCTGCACGTTCCCGTGGCCCTGTTGCAGCCCATTTCTAGCCCTTTTCCCTATGAAAGAACTAACATAACAGCCTGCAGATGCAGGCAGGCCTGAGATTCCTCCGAGTCTGGCCACAGCTTTAAAGCGGCGATCATTGTGAAGGTGAAACCAGAACCAACCAGGTTGGACTTTGATGAGACAATTATACCTAACCAGTATTGGAGCAGCACTTATAATGGCTATATCCACTTTAATAATAGATATAAGGAATAAATTATTAACATGTAATAAAATGCAGCAGTAGCAATAAAGGGCCTGATTCGGACCTGTTTGCTGGGCTCCGCATGTTTACAGCCTAGCGAACAGGTAAACGCTACTCGCCCGAATCAGGCCCATAGTGTATTTTTCATGATTTCTCTCTTTAGCTTGTGCCCTAATGTTCACGGTTCTTAGCTGAGGAAACTTTTTTCTACATCATATGAATTTCCCTTATAATACTGCGGACACTAGGGGGCGATAAATACACTCACACATTGCATACGCGATGCCACCCACCATGTGTCTTATATTGTAAACGTGGTGGCATCCTCAGAGGCGCAAGATTCTGCATAAGATGCACTGAGCGGAATTGGGGTCTTCCTAGCTTAAATGTAGGCTAAACACCCTCCTCCACCCTGTATTGCACCCAAAGGCATCCTTAGCTTCAGACTGGGCAACAGGGCTGCCACTAGAAATTGTGGGGCCCGGGATTGATAACTAGTCCCCCCCTCACATACCGCTGCCCCAGCTGAATCCCACTACTTCTGGAGTGCAGTCTTCAATCAGGGCTCATGGCCCGGTAGCCAATCACGCACATCTTAAAGCTGGTGCCGCATTTTAAATGACCACCAGCGTCCGGAGGTGAAGGAGAAGCCTGCACTCTGGGAGCAGTGGGCTTCAGTTGGGGCAGCTCAGCGGAGGCAGTTGGGGGGTTTGGTGGACAGAATGAGTGCCCCAGACCCTTCCCTCTGTGTCAGAGTGGTCGGGCCCAGGCCAGCTGTGCCCACAATACCCGCTTGATGGTTGCCCCGCTGGGCCATGAAGTGGCCACCAAGTGAATGCATGGTATACTGTATAATTCAAGTACACAGTCTGTAGCCTGATCCCTAGAGGAGTAGATGGGCGCTCAGGCAGTGGGGCCCACTGGGAGTTTCCCCTATGGGCCAGTCCAACCCTGCGCACTGGATTATGCTGATTCTCATTCTTTGAGAAAGTCCAACGGTGAATTCCAATTCTTCTGTGAGGGCTTCAAAGAAATATATAGGTTTTATGTCATTTGAAGCAGTCCAGAATTTACCGCTCTATAATTTTTTTGGGTTTGGCAACTTCCCAAATGTTGTCTATCACAAGGATCAATGAGCCCTACTCAGCACTGTCTTACATTAGGAGAACATGTGGAAGTGTCCAGCTTACGTATGGGCCTTTACTTGTGACAGGTAGGATTCGCCAGTTTATTCTGATCTCATATGCCATTTGCCACACACAGCATAAGCGCAATGCACCATGAAATCCACTCTTAGGGGGCGCACTGTGACATTGAGATCTGGGACTCTGGAGAAGCCGTATGAAGTCGTCCACAGCCAATGCCGGAATAGGTCTAGCGATGAAGCGGTTGCGAGGCCTTCCTTCTCCTGGCGCGGCAGCACACCAGCGTCAGAGCCACCACCAACACCAATAGAATGACAACAATCATGGCTATAATGATGGGCTGGAGGCTGGTTGCAGGGGCTAAACAACAATATAGAAGGGAAAATAAATGATGCGTTCAATAAATGGAAAATACATGGAAGAAATTCACATTTATTACAGCAGTTTCCAGTAGTGATATAATACAACACAAGGATTTATTGGGCCAAAGAATAACTCTTATCAAACCACGGCTGTTCTGATTTGTGAATACAAACCTCAGCTAATAACAAATGGACATGAAAATGAGATTATAGCAATTACAACACTGGCGTACCTATAATGGGTACAAGGAGTGTGATCACTTGGGCCCCTGGGTCGAGAGGGGCCCAAACACCCTGCACTTAAGTAAGTTTCTAACCTCTCTTTCATTCTAGCGCTGGCCGTGCAGCACAAAACTCACAGGGGAAAGGTGTCCCGCAGCCATCTCCTGGTGATTCGCACATGTGTAATGTTTGTGGTGACCTGCGGATGTGCACCAGCGGAGAGGATGAAGTCCTCTCTTCCAGCACCTCCGCATCAGCAAATAGTGGAGTTGAAGTGAGCAGTAGAAGCAGGAAGGAAAGGGAGGAAGAAGAAGAAGAAAGCAGGAGGAAGAAGGAGAAATAAGAATAAAAAAGGAAGACAAAGGGCGGTATTCAATGAGCCTGATTCGCCAGGTTTTTATGGCGAATTTGTGCTGTTTGGCGAATTTCTGTCAAAAACGGTGAATCACCCTATTCAATGACCACATGGCGAATACATTTGAAGGTTTTTTTCGCCATGATTCACCGAGTAGCAATCGCTATCTTTTTATGGTGAAGTGGAATGTGAACTTTTAAAATAAAGTGTTTTGTTTTTTACATTTGGTGTCAAAAAATCAGGAATTTTATTCTGAGGAGGGGCATGCTATTTTTATTCATGTGCTGTAAGCACATGAATATATATTTAATTTTAAAAATAATATATTTTTTTTTTTTTACACAGCAGCCAGCAGGTGGCGCCAGAGCGGAGCCGCTCATTACATATTCATATATTCACTGCACGATCATTACGCTCCTGTGTAGTGAATATACGCTCGCCTGCTGGCACCCCCGGGGGGGCAGCCTGTGCTGCCTGGCACCCGGGGAGCACACCTAACCCCCCACAAAGGTCTGGGCTAGGCAGAGAGACTACCATCTCTCTGCCTGGCACCGTCCTGAGGCTCCCTGCGGCAATCGCCGCAGGAGCTCATATTCGCCAGTCAGGGGCTCGCTGCCCCTGACTCGTTGAATACCGGAGCCCGCCGGCTCCGGAACGTGGCGAATGTGCAGCGAATCCAAAAAAGGATTCGCTGCACCTCGCAGGTATTCACATTGAATACCGCCCAAAGAGTAACAAGGAAGAAAAGAAAACAAAAGAAGAAGGAACAAAAAGAAGAAACAAAAGGGAAGAAGTAGAAGAAGAAAGAAGGGAGAAGAAGGAAGTAGTAGAGAAAGAAGAAGAACTGAAAGAGAAAGAAGAAGAGAAGTAAGGCAGAAGAAACAAGAAGAAAGGACTAGGAAAAAGAAGGAAGAAGAAGAGGATGAAGAAAAAGGAAGAAGAACAAAAGAGGGAAGAAACAGAAATAAGAAGAAAAAAAGAAGAAAAAAAGAAAAATGAAGAATAAGCAGAAAGAAGGAGGAGGAAGAGAAAGAGGAAAACAGAAATTATAAGAAGGAAGAAGAAGAAAAAGTAGAAATAGAAGGAATAAGTCATTTTAGTCAGTAAATTACGATGAAGTGAATTATCAATGGTTACGCATCAAGTCCAAAGTGAAAGTAAAATTATATTTTGATAATGTAGAACAAGGTTTTTTTTTATTATCTTTCATGATCATTTTGCTGCAAGTTTGGTGAATCTTTATAGTTGATAACCACTACAGGGGCACTTCCATAACGTGCCCATACCATGGACCATCGCTGTGCCCCCCCACCTCCCCCAACACACACAACCCAATACATTTGCAGGACATCCCAGACTGCGGATCAGCCCCTTTACGTGCTGTTGATAATATGTAGAAAAATACCGATGTTATGTATAAAATACTCACTCTTTATCTCGGACACTGTGTGAACGCTCTCCTTCCCCGCGTGTAGGACTCTGCATTGCACTGTGTCACTCAGCTGACTGTCTGCAGCTTTTATCAGTATCCAGCTGGTAACGGTTACCTGCCCGTCAGAGCTGCTGCCATTGGCGTAACCACCGCCTATGCCGGACCAGGAGATCACAGGGAGGGGCCGCGCCCTGGCCAAACAGGTGATGTTAAGGAAATCATTCCAGTGATCCTTGGATAAGGCCACATTCAGGGGTTCTGGAAGAGAAATCAGGATGTATTTACTGGGCCTCTCTGGGGTCTGTGTTATCTTCCAAAACATGTGCAGTTCCTCTTCCCTGCCTGGGGTGTCACTCTCTGCTGTGGTGCTTCTAGCACAGTGTAGTCTGTACTTCAGCACTGAAATACAGACCACACTGTGTGAATAAAATAGTACGCTTGGCACATTACAAAAATGGGAGCCGTAGCCTTGTGACCGTGGCATTGTCAGGAATCACACATTTACTGCCGGCTCGCCAGGACAAATGCATTTTCTTTAGGAACGTATTTTTCTGTCCATCTCTACATGAGCCCCACTGCGGTTACATATATGGCAATGTGCGCCAGGCCAATCCATTTAACCTTATTTCTTTTGCTTTATTATATCATTCAAGTTAACTTTTGAGACTGACAGCAACGTATACATGGCCGGACATGGGTTTCCTACTCTCCTAGCCAAGAATGAGACAGAATCCCACCAGACTGTGTTACCCGACTACTGCTGTACTTACCATAGACATGCAGAGTGGTTTTCCCTATGGAGGAACCGGACGGGTATGAGTTGAAGATACATTGATAGTCGCCTTCATCGCTAACTTTGGATGTCCCTATGGTGATTGTAGTCACATTCAGACCCTCCATAGTCATGTTAAATACGTTTTCATATTCGGGAAATATAAATGTCTGTTTGCCAGTGTAGAACGTTGCAATATTTTCCCTGTCCTTTTGCCATGTCACCTGTTTGACGTCATATTTGCCGCGAAGGAGGCACTTCAGAGTTACGGCTTCACCCAGCCTGACACTATTGTGTTTTTCAATCAGGACATCACCTATGTGTATGAGCAAAAAACTTATTTTTCCCACTCAACTATTAAATAAAATACATATTTAAGATATTCCGCCAAGTTATTTGCATCCCACCCACGATCAAATTACAAAAACACTGACTTCAAGTGGCGCTAAAAGTACAAACAGACATTGATTTTAAAAATTAAATAGATTTATTCTTAGCAGCATCCAGACAAAATATATACAAAAACCTCAGGGGGTATCAGAATCACATTCAACATCCTAGCATCTGACGTGCGACCTCTATCATGTATATACATTCTCATTTAGTAAACTTACCAACTAAACCTGAAATAAAGACTCGGAGACTTAGGTTTGGCAGAAATTGTTAGCTTATTTATTTAAAGCACTTTAAGCTAGATTCATTTATTAACAACGAATTAATTAATGGTGGCCCAGAAAGAACGGCTAATTAACTAAGCTCCACCCCACAATCTGCATATGTAATCAAACCTACCCTAACAAGCGGTATCCACTCGACCTACTGCATTGACTACCCACCCATCCGGGTAGGGTCGCTGCCCCAGAGCGGGTGATCCAGCAAAGGCCTAAGCCAATGAGAGACGAGCACACCGAAAACAAAACATATACGTTGCATCATCACTTAAAGAAGAACTAATTCCATTAACCTGCCGTTCTTTCCCGCCAATCAGCCAACGCAATTAATATCCACTCACAACAAGCCTACAAGGGAGAAAGGCCGGGAAAACCTTCAGGAAAGAGAGGAAGACTCCTCCCTTTCCTGTACCCATATCCCAGCTAACACTGCCATTCCCTGAATCCTTATTGGGCAACCGAGTCACATGCTTTCCAAGGTACACACAGCCTTGGATGTTTAACCCACTCCATGCCTATTGCAGACATTACGTTCATCATAATATGGTACAATAAATTGGTGTGTCACGGTTAGCCGTCAAGGCTTTAGGCGCTCACTGGTATGTGTTAGAATTATTTTCTGATGAAAAGCACCTGAATATAGAACTGTATAAGTACAGATCCACAATATAGGCAAGTGGTGGATAAAGGCTGCAATATATGCCTAGGATATTGATGGTGGATTTCTTAAGAGTGGAGAGCGGGAATCTCAGTCAGCACTAGCTCAGACGCTGCCCGGCATTAGACTGCGCATGCGCAGTCTAATCCCGAAATCCCGGGATTGGAAACTCCAATCCCGGGATTGAAATCCCGGCATTTTAGGGGCCAAATCCCGGGATTCCGCCAATCCCGATCCCGGGATTGGCCACCCTACTCGTAAGGCATCCACCATCAATATCTTAGGCCAGTGGTTCCCAAACTGAAACTTTTGGCTTAGGGGTGCCGTGAATGAAATTGTGATACTCTAGGGGGCCGTGATTCAAAAAAGTTTGGGAACCGCTGTCTTAGGCATATATTGCAGCCTTTATCCACCAACTGCCTATATTGTGGATAAGTGGATATGTACTTAAACAGTTCTAAATTCAGTCGCCAATAGAATCCTCAGGTGGGAGATTCCACTGGGTTATTGAGCTAAGTGTAAGACCAGGTAGGAGTTGCGCAGTACACACTACCACCAGTTGTATTATTCATGACATTCATGCTTTATAAAATACTTAGGATGCCTCCATGTGCAATTGGTCTCCTTCTGAATCACTGGCTCTATTAGCAATCTCTTACCGGTAAAATTAAGGCAGGGTTCCCCCTTGCTGGATCCGGTGGGGAATACATTCAAGACACAAGTGTAGCACCCTTCATCGTCAGTGTTGGTTTTATGCACGGTGATGGCAGTCTTATTTACCCCTGATAGGCTGACATTCAGCCGATTCTCATATCCCTTGGTGATCAGCGCTACAGAGTTTTTTTCGATAGTGGCCACAGTTATTTCTTTGTTCCCTGTTGTCTTTGTCCAGGTCACTTGATTGATCTCCTTTCCTTCTAACAAAGTGCACTCTAACGTCGCTCTGTCGCCAAATGCTACCTGGTCACTTTTAGCTTTCACACTAGCTGCAAAATCAATGAAGACCCTGTTACAGAACATTTCCAGCACAGACCACTCCAGAAGACAACATGCTTTATATACAGTGTGCCTCTTGTGTCATGTGACACTCACTATCCATTGGATAAATGTTATTAACAGATAATTATTATCGATGGACTAATTCATTACCTACTTTCTGAGACTCTTGCAAAGTACCAAAATGTCCTACTAGCAGGGCTGTCATCAAGGTAGCAGGGTCTGTGTTGCAGGGAGGGGGCAGGGTCTGTGCTGCAGGGAGGGGGCAGGGTCTGTGCTGCAGGGAAGGGGCTGGGCCTGCACTGCAGGGAGGGGGTAGTGGTCTGTGCTGCAGGGAAGGGGCTGGGCCTGCACTGCAGGGAGGGGGTAGTGGTCTGTGCTGCAGGGAGGGGCAGGGTCTGTGCTGCAGAAAGGAGCAGGGTCTGCGCTGCAGGGAAGGCGCTGGGAATGCTATGCAGGGAGGGGGCAGGGTCTGTGCTGCAGGGAGGGGGCAGGGTCTGTGCTGCAGGGAAGGGGCTGGGCCTGCACTGCAGGGAGGGGGTAGTGGTCTGTGCTGCAGGGAAGGGGCTGGGCCTGCACTGCAGGGAGGGGGTAGTGGTCTGTGCTGCAGGGAGGGGCAGGGTCTGTGCTGCAGAAAGGAGCAGGGTCTGCGCTGCAGGGAAGGCGCTGGGAATGCTATGCAGGGAGGGGGCAGGGTCTGTGCTGCAGGGAGGGGGCAGGGTCTGTGCTGCAGGGAAGGGGCTGGGCCTGCACTGCAGGGAGGGGGTAGTGGTCTGTGCTGCAGGGAGGGGCAGGGTCTGTGCTGCAGGGAAGGCGCTGGGAATGCTATGCAGGGAGGGGGCAGGGTCTGTGCTGCAGGGAGGGGGCAGGGTCTGTGCTGCAGGGAAGGCGCTGGGAATGCTATGCAGGGAAGGGGCAGGGTCTGTGCTGCAGGGAGGGGGCAGGGTCCATGCTGCAGGGAGGGGACAGGGTCTGTGCTGCAGGGAGGGGGCAGGGTCTGTGCTGCAGGGAAGGCGCTGGGAATGCTATGCAGGGAGGGGGCAGGGTCTGTGCTGCAGGGAGGGGGCAGGGTCCATGCTGCAGGGAGGGGACAGGGTCTGTGCTGCAGAGAAGGGGCAAGGGCTGTGCTGCAGGGAAGGGGCAAGGGCTGTGCTGTGCTGCAGGGAAGGGGCAAGGGCTGTGCTGTGCTGCAGGGAAGGGGCAAGGGCTGTGCTGCAGGGTCCGTGCTGCAGGGAGGGGGTAGTGGTGGGATACAGTTGCTAAGTTGACACTGTGAAGATCGACATACATTAGGTTGACCATGAAAGGTTTTCAGGGCTTAGGTTGACACAGCTAATGTCGACAGGGTCAGAAGGTTGACACAAGCATTAGGTCGACAATGGGAATGTCAACAGTCAAAAGTGTTTCACATTTTTTTGTACATGCTCGGCCCACTAATATACTCTCCCTCCACACAAGTCGGCTAAAAAAGAACCGTGAAAAACTCATGTCGACATTTTGCTTGTCGACCTTCTCATTGTTGACATAATACCTTTGTCAGCCTTCCGACCCTAGCCCTGTCGACCTATTTCACGTGTCGACCTTTAGTGGTCAACCTAGTGTATTTCAACCTTCATAGTGTCGACCGATGACCCATACCAATAATGGTCGGTGCTGCAGTGTGCAGAAGCAGCTGGCTGGAGAAGGGGCGTGTACATGTATGAGTGTGACATGTAGGTGTGTGTATGAGTGTGACGTGTGTGTTTATATGAGTGTGACATGTAGGTGTGCATTATTGTGAGGTGTGCAGGGGTTAAAGTGAGGTGGAACTGAGTTCCACCTCTACCACAGCCCCGAACAGTAATTCCAACAGAACCGCCTGTCCCAGCGGCTTCTTCTTCTGGCACGGCGTATGTGATGTCATTCCATCACCACAATGAAGAAGAGCCACTAAGAGGAGCAGGCTCTGTGCATGCTGAAGACAAGGTGAGAGGGGGCTGAAGGGACACAGAGGTGGGGAAGCTACTGGAGGGACACAGGGCATAGAGCTGCTGAGGGACATGGACAGTGAGCTGCTGGAGTGACAGATGTGTATAAGCAGCACAACTATGGACATTATGTGTATAAGGGACACTACTGTGTGATTTAATATGAATCAAGAGCACTACATGCGGTGTAATGTGTATATGATTGTGCTACTTTGTTGTGTAATTAGTTACTATTGTGTGATTACACCCCTTCCTTATCCCATTATCCCTTTTTGGGAGGTAGGGCACAAATTCCCTGGCACTGGTTTGGGCTCTGCCTAATGAGGAGGGGGTGGTGGTGGTGGTGGGGGGGGGGGGGGGGTCGGTGTTAGGGGAATGGAGTTCCGCCACCTCTCCAGGACCACTTTAAGCCCTGGAGGTGTGTATAACATGCATGTGTATGAGTTTGTGGCGATCACTGGAAACAGATCCGGCATTACCGAAGTGATATTAATAATCCTTACCACCGGCTCCGGTGACTGCAGAACACAGCAAGCAGACTGCACCGAGGTATCCCTCCTGGAAATAGAAGGAAAGGAACCAGAAATATAGAAACTGATGCTAAATACAGAAATAATTGTATACATAAACATTAAAGTACATGCAAAACATTTGAACACCCCCCCCCCCCATAGAGGTGAGGTGCAGCTTTTTAGTATTTATCAAAAATATTTTTTCAGTCATTTCATTAGTGTAGCGCTCCCTTCTCTCTCTGGTATTGGCTGCGGAACATTTAATATTCTTCATGGTATTTTTTTTAAGCGACCCTCATTGTATGTCTGGGGTCCTGTGCTGTATGTCTGGGGTTCTGTGCTGTATGTCTGGGGTCCTGTGCAATACAAGCTAGTGCTGAATATTTTTGCAAGACACTGTATATGATTCCCAATAAGAACCATGGAAATCCTTAAAACCTCAACGGTTATGTTCTGTACACACTTAACGATATTCGGCATCGGATTTGTGGACCCTCTACAGCAGTTTCCCAAACTCTATTACAGTGCAGGTTTTAAGGATAGCCATCCACAGTTACATAAATTTGACTAAGGCAGTAAAGCCCCGTACACACTATACAATACGCACCACTGCCGATATCATTAACAATATCAACAGTGCTGCTCAATGACCATTCCGTGGATCAAATTCCGAACTATATCGTTAACTAGATCCTTCAGTGATATTAACGGGACCCCACCAAACATATAACGATATCGACAGATTGGACTGCATGATCAGGGTACTCGTTAACAATCAATGAGAGCGCACATCGATAACGGTATAGTGATATCGTTAACGTGAATATCGTTCATGAAAATCGGCTGTGTACCCAGCTTAAGTCACTTGTGCTAAACCACGGATATCCTTAAAACTTGGACTTTCAGTTCGTTGGCAACTTCCTTATATACAGACAAACGCACGTGATGAGACCAGCAAAAATAATACATTCATTTTCAATAATGTTCTTGAATTGTTCTGCTGGAACAAACATGAGTACTCCCATTGCTGCAACTTCAAATTATTAATACAAAGAAGCAGGAGGGCCCTGCACACAATGTTTAGCATTAGCGTTAGATTTACAGTTCACATTAATCAAATCTCAGTCTATTTGTTTTATGAATAACCGCCGTAACACAAAGACCTGCCGCATCTAGTTCCGCAGCCACATAGGATGGTTCTGCCTATAATCTGGATTTACATTAATAAATGCATTGCTAATAATTAGTTATATAGAGAAATTTATATACATTTATGAATTTAATATAGAAAATTTTCAAATTAATATTGGATATTACTATCCTAAATTAAGATATTTGGGGCTTTTAGAATGGTTGATTTGTGCATTTTTTTTATAGCAGGGATAGGATGAAATAAATACTGTAGCTACATGTTAATTGCATAAATAGAAATATTTTGGAGTCATTTTAGTTCACTTAGAATAATAAAAAAAGGGTAGGTACTTGTGTACTTTCACGGCTCCCATCGCATGCCAAATGTAGTGGCATGCGATTTTTGCAGTTTTTAAGCATTTTTGAAAAATCGCATGCGATGCGATTTTTTACTATACGATGGACATCGAGGGAGCCGTGATTGTACACAAGTACCAAAAAAAGTATTTCAAAAACACCTGTAACTCCCGCCTGCAATCTTATACACCTGTCCCCATCCACGCAGCACCCACATCTAACCAGTCCCACATAAATTAACCCATTGTTGTGCACTTTGCAGAATAAAATTACAATAACAGCGTGTAATTATTGGCCCAATTAAGGTAATTGAGAAATTACAATTGCCATGTTAATCATAAGGGTGGGGGCTTCTAAGGGGTACTGAACCAAGGGCATTATTCACATCCAAT
Source organism: Crinia signifera (assembly GCF_055691185.1). Classification (NCBI taxonomy): domain Eukaryota; kingdom Metazoa; phylum Chordata; class Amphibia; order Anura; family Myobatrachidae; genus Crinia; species Crinia signifera. Next base: position 15,838,593 of record NC_139218.1, on the reverse strand, counting down.
CGGTCCCCTTTACGGTGTCCATGTTGACATACGGGTAAAAAATGCAGAAAATCATGTCGACCTTTTCACTGTCAACCTAGCCATGTTTACCTTCTGTGGTCGATCCAATGTCCCATACCCAAGCTAAAGCGTAACAGTATGACAGCGCTGTATGAGTAAATGTTCATGAATTGATTGCAATCTTTAGCCTTTATAAAATACTATTGATTTTCGAGCAGAGTATATTACCGCGCTGTTAGAGACTAATCGCTGCATTAACGGATCTTGTTACCAGGAAATGCGCTGCTGACATCGGTAACGAGGACGATAAAACGCTAGGATCATCTCAGGAAAGGGACATCAAGGAGCCGGGTTTCCTTTCAGTTCAGGGATTATTTATAATTAACAATTAATTGCATATGGGAACAATTCCAAAACTCGGTACTGAAGGCATTCTAGCAGTCCAGGTTTTCAGTATGTCCATGTTTGAGCACAAATAACTCAATTAGTGCCTCAGTCAATTTTATTGCAAGATTAACACCAGTGGCGGTCAGCCCAGGTCATGTATTAAGAACTGGGGTAGCCAGTCCTCGAGAGCTACCAACAGTGCATGTTTTCCAGGTCTCCTCACAGAATCGCAAGTGAAGTAATCAGCGCCACCTGTGGATCTATTAAAATGTGTCAGTCAGTAATGAGTGCACCTGTGCAGCAGCTAGGTTGTCTGGAAAATGTGATCTGTTGTTAGCTCTCGAGGACAGAAGTTGGCTACCACTGATTAAGAATCTCTGTCTGTAGAAGCAGGTGGTGTAATTACTGACCCAACAACATAGACTATGTCAGTGGGTATGATTACAGAAATCCATAAAACACGGGCTGCTGTTGGTGCTTGAGGTCTGGAGTTGAAATCCCCTGATTTATAGTATAAATGCTCTAATAGACTATATTTGGGGAAAACAAGCAAAGTGCAGATAAAGTTCTGTAATCATTGCAGCGAGGGAAATGCTGATAGAATTTCCTACAGGAAACAGATTATTGTATAGTATAGTAGTTCTCTATCCGAGATCCCCGCATCATGTACATGTCTAGTAATAAAGTCATAGAAATGTCCTAATTACTACAGTACATTACCCCAGTGTCGTGTCTGATACACCTATTTGTTGAAGCTACGGTGTCCAGCGTTGGATGCACCTACATACTGTCCTGACCGCCACTTGTGATGCCTAAGGCGTGTTACTCCTAATATTGAGTGTAGCTCCCAAAAATAACATTGCATAGATTTTAATTCAGAGCACAAAGACATTTAGTGGAAGAGACAAATAGAATTCGCTCCTTACCTTCCAGCCCATGGCAAGATCTGGATGTGTCTGTAAACCATTTCCTTAGTGTCCAGACATAGACCATGGGAAAAGTGCGCAATGCTGCCCTCTGCTGTCCTGCCTCACACTCGGACAAACCACTATTCATAATTATTGCTTATTTGTATACTGCCACCACTTACACAGCGCTGTACGTACACAGGATGGTTCTTACTATCGGACATTTGTTGGGCTATTGTACCTGGCATCGGCTCTCCCTTAGAGGGTATCACATCTAAGGCTGCCCTTTATTTAAATCACCGAATTTCCCCCAGATTCGCAAACTGGCAGAAGTCTTTTAAAACATCCGATCTTTTAGCCGTGCCGGGGGAGATGTCTCAAGGCTTCGAGAGTGATAAAGTGGAGATGTTGCCCCAAAGCATCCAACCAGCTCCTGTCATTTATTTAGCAAAGTCTCTGAAATAGCAGAAGCGGACGGGTTACTATTGGCAACTACTGCACTTTATCACTCTCCGAGGCTTGATACATCTTCCCCGATGTGCTATATTACAACTTGTTGGGCCCAGTGATATTACCGGTACGATCTATCCATCCGGAAATTCGCATGTATTGTATACTGCTTGTATTATAGGGACTAATTCGGGATGGATAGCTAATCAGAGAATTTGCAAATCGAGCAATTTATCGAATGACTGCACCTGGGCAAGGGCAAATAGCTAAATAATATCAGTATGCATAGAAGTTGCCGAGTAGTCGCAGTTTGATCGACAGGAACCTGGCATTTAGGGGCATAAACATGGTGTTTTCTGGGTGTGTTTGTGATAAAGGCGTGCCCAGGCATTTTTCAGGTGGGTCTGATGTCATCGATGATGTCAGCGATGACCACTTTGAGCCTGGCTCTTGAGCAGAATACGGGAAGCTCTAGACTGGCGCAGATGGAGAGAACTGGTCAATGGTTTTGCGAATCGATCTGCGATGACAGCGCTGTTTGCTATATATTTGCAATAGGGGTCTTTCCTTTCTATCTGGGCAGCGACTTTCTGCGCACAGTCCACTGCGAATTCTCCGATTACCGATCCACGCTGAATGAGGCCCATATTGCGGTACGCGGTTTTCTGTGCAATAACTGGAACGATTTTAAGCCAAACCCAAAAATGAGATCTGTTATAATTATAGCGCTATATACTTAGCATCAGGCTCAATGCGGGATTGAAACGCAGCACAGCGGGGTCCATGTACTAAGCCTTGGAGACCGATAAAATGGACGGGGATAAAGTACCAGCCAATCAGCTCCTGTAATTTTTTAAAACACAGCCTGTAACATGGGAGTTAGAGCATCAGCCACCCAGCTTCTATCTGCAAGGCTTAGTACATAGGGCTTATTCAGGCCTGACCCAATGTGCAAAAGCGCAGAGGAATGCGAGGAGTAAACCACCACAGAGACACAGGACCAGATGTATCAAACTTCAAGAAGTGATACAATGGAGAGTGATAAACTACCAGACCCTTACTGTCATTTTGCAAACAGTGTAATGTGGCAATTAGGAGCAGATTGGCTGGTTATTACTCTCCATTTTATCACTTTTTGAAGCTTGATACATCCGGCCCAATAAAAGAGAAAACTCCCCTTGCAAAATTGCAAATGGATCGGTATCCATTCGCAATTCCTAAACAATCCAACAGTTTTTGCCGTCTATGGAATTGTGGAGTAGGTCTGACCCTCCCACTAATCTGCAACTGAGACAGGCTGGACGTGGTCAGCGGTGACATCACACAGACTCTCCTCAAACACCTGGGCGCGCCAGCGTTTTTTCAAACACGGCCAGAAACCGTCCCAAAACGCCGGCTTCCTGTCAGGCAAGCGCCGGCCGCTTTGTGATTACGATCCATATGTATTTCCAGCCGCTATTTCCCCTCGCGCATGTGCGATGCGTACAGTACGCATGTGCAGTCGTTCAATAATCGCTCAATTTGCCAACTCTAATTAGCGATCAGTTCTGAATCAGACCCCTCTCGCTTATTTGTTCAAAACATGTATTACAGCATCGATTTTAGAAATTAAAACTGAACTTTAATACTGTCTCGTCACGTAGTGATACACCGGAATTAATTAAAATAAATAGATGTCATTGCATTACATATCGGCATAATGTATAATACATCAGAGTGCAATTACAGCGGTACAACGTGTTATCACAGGAAATCCTGGCATAGAAGGCCTGTATAATTATATTATTCAACAAGAATAAAAGACGGCGCATGAGATATGAGCTGGTTTACCATTAAGCAGCAGCTATGGTATCGGGGTAGTCAATCTATATAAAGAATTCTGAGCAAAAACACACAAAATGAAGCAGCGCTGATACTACAATGATTAGTTGACAAAAACTGTAAAAATCAATAAATGTTTTACTAAATATAATACCAATAAAGTGTCACAAGTGTATAACAATATTAAAATACAATAGTATCTTGCAAATAAGGGTGATCATAATTCTTCTTTAGTCACCCTCGAGAGAGAGGACGCTTGGTTCCAGTATTGTCGATTTCCTTCACTCTACAGCGACATTTGGGAGAAACCCCCTAAACTCCAGAGGACCTCAGTATCAACTGTGAGGGTCAATTCCCACCATCCAATACAACCATCCCTCCAGCGGCAAGCAATTGGGATACCGTACAGATAGAGAGGAGTTTGGATGCTATATTTTGGGACCCATCGCCACCAACACAACAGTGGAGCATAAACAAACAGTCCGGTAATGTGCATTTACCTTATAAATCTGACTGCCCTATAACTGCCTGATCACCCAATCCTGTGAGCGAGGCCTATTTGATTTTATTTCCAAGATACTATTGTATTTAATATTGTTATACACTTAAATCACTTTATTGGTATTATATTTAGTAAAACATTTATTGATTTTACCCTGTTTTTTTTCAATTAATCATTGTAGTCTCATTCATACACATAATTATATACATATAAAACGACAAAGTAGAAAACAGCTGCATAAGCATAATAACTTCTTCAGTAGATAATCTTCGATTTAAGGGGCTCCAGCCTCCCATGAAAACAGTGTTGGCAACTGGTATGAATCAGTGTCGACAGCCTATCTAGGTCAACACTAAATGGTTGACACTGACAATATGTCGACAGATGTTAAAAAGGTTATCATGGAATAGGTTGACACATTAAAAAGTTAGACATGATTTTTTCCACATTTTATCGGTATCAAGATCGACACCTAAGAACGTGAATCCACAATCAGTGTACCGAATCTCTCGCCGCGCTTCAGGCCAGGACACTATCGTTCCCACTCGGAGTGTGGATGGTAAACTACGAAAAAGTCCACAATATTTTTTTTTTAAATTGTGAAAAACGCAGACCTATCCACATGTCAACCTTTTGCTTGTGTCAACCTTTTGATGTCAACATAGACATTGTTGACCTGATCGTGTTGGCAACAGACCCAGCTGCATATGTCATCCAGCGATTGGGATGTAGACCTTTGGGGGAGGATGTATAGAGTTCTGAAAAGGTAAACCAGAGATTTGAGCCTCGTTCCTCTCCCCTTCGAGACGGCCGCAGTCGCTTCTGATGCAGAGGCCACAGGAGAAAACAGACCAACATCCAATCAGTCACGGTTAAAGTCTAGTCTTCGTTGGCTGTTGTCTTTTTTGGCGCTTGAGGGTCTCCTTTTGTTCGCTGAGCTTTGCTGGTCTGCCTAAGGATCAGAAGAATCAGGTTATTTATAATGCGGAAACAAGGTCACATAGCGGGAGCCCTACCAGATACGCACAGTAATCCCCTTATAGTGGGGACTGATTCGGAAGCCGCTGAAAACTGATTTACTTTTATATTGAAATGCGCATGTACAGAAACATGTTCAGGGCATTCTATATAAGAGCAGAGTTAGAATTGCAGGCTTTATATGTCTAAAATAGGTATGCTTGGATTCCTTAAAGAAAACACCCCTATCCTACATACCTAAAACTACCTAACTACACCCTTCCACCTCCCTCTCCCCCCTACCCGCAAATTACTAATGACCTTAATGCTGCTTTCCCACTGCAGACCAGTTTAAAGTACTGGTAATCTTAAAATGGTATTTAAAACGGTATTTAGCATTCCCACTGCAGCAGATTACCGTTTTAAATACCATTTAAGTACCATTCCCATTGCAGTGAACCGTGTAAAATGTAGAGTGCCTACCCCCCCCCCAGTGTAAAGAGTGCCTAATCCCTCCCCCCCCACCCCAAGTGTAAAGAGTGCCTAACCCCCCGTACCTGCCCTGTGCCCTCACCTCTTCTCCCCTTGTACTTACCTGCACGGGGATGCAGGTTCCAGGCAGTCCCAGTGCCTGATGAGAACTAGTAGTTCTCACTTTGCGCATATGTAATGAATGCACATGCATACTAATAAGCCGCTCATTACATATGCGCATATGTAATGAGCGGCTCTTTTACACATGCACAAAGTGAGAACTACAAGGTCTCACCAGGCACTGGGACTGCCTGGAGGCTAAATAACGTTTAAGAGGCATTCCCACTGCCTCTTAAACGTTATTTAGCCGTGTAGGACTCTGCTTTAAAAACGGGTTGAAATACCATTTAGCTTTAAACGGTATTTCAACTCTGGCACTTTCCCACTGCAGCCTTAAAACGGTAAATTGCACTGAAAATCGGCAATATACCGTTTTTTAGCTGCAGTGGGAAAGGGGCATAATATGGGTGAACCCCAGTTCTCCCACGTCAACAATATAGAAAACCTTCCGGCTAGATCATTAATTATCATGTATGAAGGATTATACATAAAGGATAACAGGGCACGTGGCGGAGAGGGCCGGAAACCTAACATCCCTTAGCTAACTTAACCCTATGCTCGCACGGTGGCCACCTATATAGAGAATGGTACTTGGTATAATCAGAAAATATATTGTACATCACACAAGGGGAATAAAAGAAAAAACAGGGTATATAAAGTGCAGTGCAATTGAGAAACACAAAATAGGGTACAGTATGTGAGGCATCCCAAAACTACATTCTAATTTGGATCACTAGTCCGGCCAGGTCTTAAGCTCCTGGAAGAGCAGAAGTGAACAAGTAGTCACAGCCCAGTTCACTTGGAGATAACCAGGAGAACGTACAGGATGTATGATCATATAATCCCATGGGTGGGCCACAGCGACATTGAGGCATTCATGTATGAAAAAATAAGGATCGGTAGATTTGGACAACATTACTGAGAAGTAAATATCCAGGGTGGGAGCAATCAAAGGAGCTTCATGTACAGGTATAGCCGCTGGAAGCCCGTGTAGGCTGGAAGCGGATAATGGCGGCAGTCAGAGAAACACCTTACAGGCCAAGATGGCCACGGACTCTCCCGTGCCCCAGCGACATGCGGCTGACTCTGGGTGTCAGGGTGCGGTGGGTTTTGCACTGAGCGGCATATCCCGCCTCACATGGAGGCTGAATCCCCCACCTCCACTGGCAGCCCAGTACAGGTGAGCGGTCACAGGATAGCTGTAGCGGCGAGCAGAGGGAGAGAACGTCTACTCCCACGTCTGCCAAACCCAAGGTCCGGGGGGTATTTAAGTGACACGTGGGGAAGTAAAAATGATAAATTATTGTTGGGACCCAGAAACATTCAGGGTACTTGTGTATTATCACAGCGCCCCCAATTTCCATCGCAGGTCATTGTACAACCAAAAATTCGCATTGCATGCGATGCGACCGATTTTAAGTCGTACATGCACCCAGATGCCCAATTCCTATGTTAAATGCCCCCCTGACCCGATTTTAGATTGTACACCCACCCTGATGGGTAATGACTATGTTAAATGCCCCCCCCCCCCTTGTTAACGCCACAACACTATCAACGCCAACCCGAAGCATGGCGAGCGAGGGGCGGCGGTACGCATCCTACGACCTTTTCATACCCTCACTATCCACGTCGGCGTGGAGTTGATTTTATATAGTGTGGCGAGCGCAGCGAGCACCGCAAGGGGACGCGTAATACTTGTGAAGCTATGTGCGTCCCCTCGCGGGGCTCGCCACACTATATAAAATCAACTCCACGCCGACTTGGATAGTGGGGGTATGAAAAGGTTGGAGGACGCGTACTGCTGCGCTCGCCACGCTTCGGGTTGGCGTTGATAGTGGGGTGGCGTTAACAATTTAACATACTCATTACCCATCAGGGTGGGGATACAATTACATATCGGGTCTGGGTGGGCATTTAACATTGAAATCGCGTTGCATGCCATTATAATGGCATGCGATGCGATAATGATATTTATGTCTTACCTGTTAAATATCTTTCTTCGAGGACGTCAGGGGCCACAGGGATAACATTGGGTCTAGGAGTGACGTCACGACCAATCCAGCACCAGAAAGGTTAAACTTCTGGGCTGCTCAGAGACAGCCCCTGGGCTCTCACCTCCTATACCCCGCCTCCCAGGCTAGTCAGTTTTTTTCCCAAGCCAGGCAGGAGACAAGATAGAAGGAAGAGAAACCCATACAGAAACACATTCAACAAATATATGTGTGTGTGGTTGCTCAATAGAGAAACCATAACTTGTAACAAGTATAAACACCCTCAACAGAGGAAATTTTAACTAAGTTGACTCAACGGAGTAACTCTTAATGTTAATATCATGAAGTAGGCGCGCCAGGGAGGGATCCCTGTGGCCCCTGATGTCCTCGAAGAAAGATATTTAACAGGTAAGACATAAATACCATTTTCTTCTGCGGTAGACGTCAGGGGACCCAGGGATAATATTAGGATGTCCTAAAGCAGCCACCTATGGGTGGGGGCGCGCCTGGGCCGCAGCCAATACACTCCGGCCAAATGCCGAGTCTTGTGAGGTAAACGTATCAAACGCATAGAAGCGTAAGAAAGTATGAGGGGTCGACCAAGTCGCCGCCTTGCAAAGTTGCTCTGCTGTCGCACCACCCCTAACAGCCCAAGACGCACCCACAGATCTCGTGGAATGAGCCCGGACCCCCGTCGGAACCGGAAGGGCGGCACCCAAATAAGCTTGTTTGATGACAGACCTTAGCCACCGGGCAATGGTCTGCTTCGTAGCAGGCCAACCTCTTTTCTGAAATCCATAGAGGACAAAGAGAGAGTTAGATTTCCTAAGTACTTTAGTACGGCGCACATAGATACGTAACGCCCGCACTACATCTAGGAATCACTGTTCAGGAGAAGCCTCCGGCCCCCGAAAGGCTGGGACTACTATCTCCTGATTAACGTGAAATTTGGACACCACCTTGGGAAGGTGTGAAGGGACTGTTCGAAGGACCGCCCTGTCAGGGTGGAAAACCAGGAGGAGACTGACAGGACAGAGCCGATAAATCTGAAACCCTCCTGGCCGAAGCAATGGCCAGCAGAAAAACAGTTTTCCATGTAAGCCAAGATAGATCCACTGATCGCAATAGTTCAAAAGGGGGACCCTGTAGAGCCTTAAGAAGCACAGAAAGATCCCATGGAGCAACCGGTGGGAAAAATGGAGGTTGGATTCGCAAAACCCCCTGCAAGAAAGTGCGGACGTCCTGCAACAACGCCAGCCTCCTTCGAAATAGAATACACAAGGCCGACACCTGTACCTTTAGTGAGGACAGTCGAAGGCCGGCCTCTAAACCCTTTTGCAGAAAGGACAGAATTCGAGACAACCGATAGGTTTTTGGATTAAACTGGCGTGAGCTACACCAGGAAAAGTAAGCTCGCCAGATGCGAAGATAAGCACCGGCCGAAGAAGGCCTACGAGCTCTGAGCATAGTCGAAATCACCCGTGAATTAAAGCCTTTAGCTTTTAACAAGGCGGTCTCAACAGCCACTCCGTTAAAGACAACCGCTGCAGATCGGGATGGAGGCACGGCCCTTGCGAGAGCAGATCCGGCCACAGAGGTAGCCGGATTGGAGGGGCCACTGACAGGGCCTGCAGATCTGAGAACCATATCCTCCGAGGCCAATGAGGGGCCACCAAGATCATCGTGCCCCCTTCTGCCTTCAATTTGCGAAGAACTCGGAGAAGGAGCGAAAATGGGGGAAAGGCATACATGAGAGTGAATGGCCACTGGGCTGACAGAGCGTCTACCATGCAAGCGTTCAGATCTTGAGACCTGGAACCGTACAGGGTGACCTGGTGATTGTGGCGTGATGCCATCAGATCCACCTCCGGTCTGCCCCACCGGTCTACCAACATCTGAAACGCTTTCGGATGGAGGGTCCATTCGCCGGCATCCAGAGTCTGCTGACTCAAGAAGTCCGCCTCCCAATTGAGGAGTCCCGGGATGAAGATTGCCGATAATGCCGGGATCTTGTTCTCCGCCCACTGGAAGATACAAGAGGCCTCCGCCATAGCTGCTCGACTCCGAGTGCCACCCTGGTTGATATAAGCCACCGTCGTCGCATTGTCTTACTGTACCTGCACCGGGTGACCTTGAAGCCAAGGCTCTGCCTGGCGGAGAGCCAGTAAGACAGCCCTCAGTTCGAGAGTGTTGATGGATAGCAAGGATTCCTGTGGAGTCCAAAGCCCCTGAAAGGATTTCTGACATGTGACTGCTCCCCAACCACGAAGACTGGCATCCGTGGTGAGGAGAGTCCACTTTTGAATCCAAAAAGGCCTCCCTTCCATGAGGTTCTGATCTAGAAGCCACCATGATAGGGAACTCCGGGCTGCCGGTGATAAGACAATCAGGTGTGACCGTATGTTGGAGTATGACCCCGACCATTTCCTTAGAATTTCCTGTTGTAATGGGCGAGAGTGGAACTGTGCGTACTCTGCCATGTCGAAGGTCGAGACCATGGAGCCCAGCACCCTCATGCAGGCATGGATTGAGACACACCTGAGCGAGAGAAGATGTTGAACCCGGGACTGTAGGGCCTTACGGCGGATCTCCGGCAAGTAAATCCGCTGATTTACTGTGTCCAACGGGGCCCCTAGGTGAATCATGGATTGAGTAGGGACTATGGATGACTTTGGCCAATTGATTATCCAGCCGTGGCGTTCCAGGACCGCCACGACTTTGGTCAAGTATGCCTGGAGAACCTGAGGCGACTGAGCCAGGATCAACAGATCGTCCAGGTATGGGAGAATCCGAACACCCTGGTGGCGAAGAGCACTGCACATCACTGCCATGACCTTCGTAAACACCCGGGGAGCTGTAGCCAGGCCGAAAGGTAGTGCCTGAAATTGAAAATGACAGCGCAAACCTGAGGAACCGCCAGTGTTCTTGTTTGATGGGTACATGCAGATACGCATCTTGTATGTCGAGAGATGCCATGTAGTCCCCTGGTTGCAACGCCAGCACAATGGACCGCAAGGTCTCCATCTTGAACTTCGGGACCCGGAGGAATTTGTTTAGTCTCTTTAGATTTAAAATGGGACGGAAGGTCCCATTGGGCTTCCGCACCAAGAAAAGACTGGCGTAGAAACCTGTGCCTTGTTGCGACACTGGAACGTGGGCAATGACACCTGCTGACAGTAGTTTTTGTATGGCCTGTTCCAGGGCTACGCGCTTTTCCAAGTCTTTGGGAGAACTTGTTGAAAAGAACGAGCTTGGTGGTCGACGGCGAAAGGTTATAGAATAGCCTTTGGAGACTACGTCTCGAACCCAAGCATCTGTCGTGGACTTCAGCCACATGTCCGAAAACTGAAGCAGGCGACCCCCCGCCCTGGGATCCCCCAGGTGGAGCGCCGGCCCATCATGCCAAGGGCTTAACCTCGGGTTTATGTTCAGCACGTCTAGTGGGCCAGGGACGTTTTCCCCTTGCCCTAGAGGGCTTTGCGGGTTGGGCCTGAGTCTTTGTGAACGACTGTCCCCTACCCCTGAAACGAAAGGACTGGAACGCCGGTCAAGGACGTGGAGCAGGAGTGGATGGCAGGAAAGCCGCCTTTGAGGCAGCCACCGTGGCCACGATTGTGTCCAGCTCTGATCCAAACAATAGAGAACCCGCAAAGGGTAATGCCTCTAGAGTTTGTTTGGACTCAGTATCCGCTTTCCAAGAGCGAAGCCACAGAGATCGTCGTGCCGCCACTGCCGAGGCAGATGCTCTTGAAGTAAGAGTGGCTGCATCTAATGCAGCCTCTCCCAAGTATAGTGCAGCCTGATGCATGATGTCAAGAATAGGAAACATGTCATCTACACTATCTCCCTCAGTAATAATATTAGTGAGGAGAGAAATCCATTTTACCATGGCCTTCGCCACCCAGGCAGATGCCAGGGTAGAAAGAAGGTTGTGCCAGCACTGGCTGTTTTAAGATAAATACACTGCACGGTTCTCAAAAAATTATAACAATTTATTAATATCAACAATAAAACAATATTAAAATAGTGAATCACTCTAGTAACATATGATGAGGTAATTGGAGCTAGCTATCACGGGGATAATCAGGTTTGTTTAGCTGTTCAGCTTAGGGTGAGTTCGATTTATGAAACAAGATAGTTTAGGCTGTATATTACCATCCCATTTGGCCCGATTGATTGGCCCGGTGCTGTGACACGATGTCCTGTGGTTGTCCTAGATTTTCAAGGACTCAGGGGTTCCCAATGGTATCCTCTTGTGTACGTCTGGAACAATTAGGGATCATGCAGTTATCCCACAGATAATTTGTAGTCCAGGAAAAGCGAGGGTCCTTTGTGTCAGGCCCCGGGGAAGTGTCCGGTCAGCAGAAAGGTCTGCTGTGGCCTTTCACTCCCCGGGCGCCTGTCATCCTGCCCCGATGTCAGACTCACCGGCGCTGCTGCTGCAGGAGCCGGCGACGTCGGGACGCACTCCGGCGGCGAAGGGGTGCCGCCGTCGCTCCAAGGCAGCATCACGCCCGGTTGCCTAGCAACCGAGGACGCTGTGCTCGCTCCCCGACGGAAGTGCTGGGGTTGCCCAGCAGCAGGAGACGCCGGGGAGAAGCATTGTGCGTCTCCTGCTTCTCGCAGCGGCGGGCGGCGCTGTCACGCTGTCCCAGCTGCTGTTATCAGCAGCAGCATGCTGATTGGTCCAGGCTCCTTTTTAAGGGAGCTGGGCCAGTCCATTATCGCCGGTTATAGCTTTTGCTACAGGCTGGTCACCGGTTCCGTGCCTTATTCTGTTTGGCCCGCTGCCAGTGCTTTCCTTTGTTCTGCTGCTGGTTCCAGGACATTCCCATCTGCTCCCTTGTAAGTGCCCCTGTTGGGGTCTTTATTTTGTATCGTTATTTGCCGCCCAGTTGGGCCTTTTTCCCTTGGTTCTTTATCTGCTTATTACCTTGCCCATCTTTTCATTGTATGCTGGATTTGTGCGACGGAGTCGCGATTGTTGGCGACTAGGTCGCTGGCGCTTACTGGCGTTAGGCAGGCTTGGCTAGTTGCCATTTATTGTTTTTCTTTAGTTAGGACGTTAGCTAGTTTTCACCTCTTGACTGTACCTTGGGGGGGTCCCGACTCTTTGTCCCACATAACACCTGGCTGTACCGGAGTCTGAGCGGGCCTAACCAGCTCACCCAAACGTTGCGGCTACAGGCGAAGCCTAGTTCACCGCAAGAGTCGGTTACCCAACCCAGGGGGTCAATAGAGAGAGTGTAGGACCGCCGTGGCTGTCCTAAACAGCAGTCACGGCTGCGGGTTAACACCCAAAACCTAACATTTTGTGGGATACGGACAGGTCACTTGGCAGAAAGGTGGGTGGTGGATGAACAGCAGTATTCACAGGTGCTCAACGCGTTTCCCCGGTATCACCGGCTTCATCAGGAGCAAGTATGTTTGTGTTGGATTCAGGGCATGATTTTATACCTGTTTGCTAATCATCTAGGTCAGTGATTTTCAACCTTTTTACCTTGCGGCACACTAAATAAGATTTTAAAATTGCCAAGGCACACCATGAGATACCCAGAGGGGAAAACACATTGGCCCCCACAGGAAAAACACCAAACCTATTGGCCCCCATATAAAAAACAATCACACTGATCCCCACAGGTAACAAAAATAAAATACATTGGCCCTTTACATGAAAAGAGGTGACCAGTAAATAACAGTTGAACTGGTGGTGGCTGTAAACTGGTTTGGGCATCTCTAGATCTGGGGGCACAATTGAGAACAGCTCAAGGCACACTAGTGTGCCACGGCACAGTGGTTGAAAAACACTGATCTAGGTGATTCACCTGTGCATTCAATTAGAAGCTAAAAACATTTCTAATAAGAGAACCGTGTATTTTTATAATACATAAAATATTCCCATTTATATAGGAGGCAGTCATATGATTTTAAGTATGTTTTATAAAACACAGAATTGCTTTTTTAATAAAAACAAAAATATATGGGAGGTTCGTTTGTTAGGGTCACGTGACCCGGAAGGGATTAACTGTATCACAATGAAAAGAAGAGATATATATTTGACACACAAGAGAGATTCCCCCAGCTGTGCCACACAGGTGCCCGGTGCGTCCCGCCGCCATGAGCCGATTGCCGGTATCGGCACCACCGGCGGCGATCCACACACGGGGTTCCGGGCACAACAAATGCGTTGCCGGGCAACAGACGCGGTCACGTGGGATCACGTGACTTGCGCCGTGCCCGGCAGCTGGATGGATGTTCCTAGCCGCGTCTGTCCGTCGGGGAGGACGTAGCGTCACTACATCACATGACATGTGATGTTCCCCGGCAGGGAGGCGGGGTCGGGCCGTACATCGCGTTGTCATAGCAACACCCAAGAGTCAGGTCTCTAAAGACCTGAACCGGAGCCCAAATGTATGAAAATTCGATGTTGTATCAATAACAATTCTTCGAATAAGATATATAAACATAACATGTCGGTATGATAGAGAATAGTACATATAACCTTTTAACATAATAGCAATTTAAGCGAATCAGACAAATAGCAGGTTATATAACAGACAGAATTCATTATTCAGTATAGACATAGAGAATTCTTTTGTTTGTAGATAACACAATAGTATACAAAGTAGTAATAATTGTATGTTATCCAATTGGATGAAAAAATAAAAAATAAATAAAAACCAATAAAAACCAATGGAGGATATGAAAATATGTAAGGATAATGATGATATTGGTAATAATATTAATGGGGGAAAAAAAAGAGAAGAATCGGATAGGTGCCTCAGTAGTAAATTATCAAAGGACAGTATTTAATTCAATTGTCTCATTCAATCCATCTGGATGTAATGAATTGAATTTTAGTGTCCAAAAAATCTCCCTTTTACACAGTAAATTAAATCTATCGCCACCTCTTGGGGTGTGTGCAATATGTTCCAAACCTGTGATGGATAAACAGGCTGGATTAGCATTATGATCCTATAGTGTCTGGATACACTATGTTGTGCGAAACCTTTCAGAATATTGCGTCTGTGTTCCATGAATCTTGTGCGTAAACACCTTGTGGTTCTCCCAATGTAGGGAAGATTGCATCCGCATCTTAAGAGATAGATTATATATGTGGAGTCACAGTTAATAAAGGATCTAGGCACATGGGGAAGATGTTCAAAGGGAATTATTATGATATTAGGTTTTTGAATATGTTTGCACATAGTACATTTATTTTTTCCACATTTAAAGAAACCCTTTGGTTTTTCCGGGAGCCATGTTAGATGGTCACTAGTCTTTTTTGGGGCTCCTGAGATAGGATCTTTTCGTAAATGGCTAGGTGCTAAGATGGTTTTTAGAGTCCTGTTCTTTTTATATATAATTTTGGGTTTCTGTGGGATAATTTTTGTTAGAATTTTGCCTTGATGTAGCACTCTATAGTTTCTCATTATTATATTTTTAATATCTCTTGCACAGTTGTTAAATTTGCTAATGAAAGCTAAATCCTTCGCTGCCTCCAAAGGGGATTTGTTATCTTTTTGTTTAATGAATTTTTGGGTATTATTTGGTTTAAGTAAGTCTTCTCTATCTAGTAGGAGTGTTTTTTGTAGTGCTTCCTCCAATAGGGAATCTGGATATTCTCTTTCACGAAAGGATTCCGACAGAGTATTTGCTTGTTTCAAAAATTGTTCTGTTTCGGTACAGTTGCGCCGAAGGCGCATAAATTGGCCCTTTGGAATACTGGTTTTCCATGGCATGTAATGTGCACTCTTAAAATGAACGTAAGAGTTGGTATTCACAGGTTTGACATAATTTGATGATATAATTTTGTTGTTTTTGATCTCGAGAGTCACGTCCAAGAAATTAACAAATGACTCACTAAAAGTGTGCGTGAAGGTCAAATTATACATGTTTTGGTTGAGAGAATGAACAAAATCAGTGGCAGAAGTGGAGTCCCCATCCCAAATTATAATAAGGTCGTCAATATAACGGTTATAGTAGACCAGACTCCGCACCCAGTCGCTCCCCCACACATGGGTCTCCTCCACCTCCCCCATGTATAGGTTTGCATAGCTGGGCGCGAATCTGGTCCCCATGGCCGTCCCCATCACCTGTAGAAAGTACTCACCATGAAATGTGAAATAGTTGTGTGAAAGTATTTCTATTAATAATGAAGTCCCTATGTTCCGACTCCAGATCAACATCCATTTCCAATCTTCTCTGTATCACCTCACATCCCAATCTATGTGGGATGTGGGTGTACAGAGCACTGACATCCAGTGTTAAAAAGGCATAGCTGTCTTTCCATTTGATGTTTTGAATTTTAGTTAATAGATCTCGGGTATCCTTGATGAATGACCTAAGAGTCGGAACATAGGGTTGTAGGAAAAAATCAACATAATGTGAAAGGTTAGCTGTGATTGAACTGATACCAGAGACTATAGGGCGCCCAGGGGGTGAAATAAGGGATTTGTGAATTTTGGGTAAAAAATAAAAAGTGGGTGTGATAGGATGTGTGGGTAGGAGAAATTTGTATTCTTCCTTGGACGTGACTCCCGATACAACTGCTTTGTCTAACAGTATTTTCAGTTCACTCAAAAAGACATCTGTCGGATCTTTTGTCAAAAGAGAATAAAATTTGGTATAGTATAGCTGTCTATAGGACTCTTCAAGATAATATTGTCTATTCATAACAACAACCCCCCCCCCCCCCCCCCCCTTATCTGCTTCTTTTATAATTATTTGTTTATCCTATTTTTTTCTTTTTGGTTTAGATTGGAAGTTTTAAATGGTTTAGTATTTTCTTTAAGGCAAAGTTCTTTGAAGTCTTCGAGGGTTATCTTATAAAAGGATTCTATGCTAGAGCTTTTGGCACTGATAGGAAAGAATTCCGATTTGTTATGGAATTTGGTCGTATTTGATTTCTGAAAATTGTAAATTTGTATTACGGTGGGTTCTGTGTGATTTTGTTCCCATAATTCCTCCAATTGTATTAGGGGTATTACATCTGTCTGGTCTAGGATAATTGGAATTGAGTCATCTTTTTTTAGGATTAACTCCTTCTGTGCAAAATAGCGTTTTCTGCATAGAGTACGTATGAATCTATTTAACTCCACAAAAAGATCGAAAATATTTGGAGGACTAGTGGGACTGAATTTTAGTCCTTTTTGCAGAACTGATAGATGGCTCTCATCCAAAACCCTGTCAGACAGGTTAAACACACATTGTATTTTGGGAGATTTTAGACTGTTTTAGATTTCGTTTTGGAGGCGTTTGCCTCCTCTATTTCCTCTACACTGTCGTCTCTTTGTCTTTTTGGGGAGTCTCTGATGTAATGTGGGTGATTTAGATCCCATCTGGATGTTTTTGGACGGGCTCCCAAAATAGACGAATGAGACTCCTGGTGTTTTCTTTGTTCTTGGATAGGTTCCATTTGGGGTTTCTTCACATAATTTTTTGAGGGACCCTCAGTTAAACGGGAATCTTTGTTCGTGTATCTATTGTGAGATCTATATCTATTTTGTGGAGAATCATAATTTTTTATTATTTAGTGGTCCACTGTGGCCATTATGATATGGGACATAGTTCCTTTCTCTATCAGCTGATTCTGTTCGATTTCTGGGTTCTGTCTGTCTCCTAAAAGATCTTACTTTGTCATTCTGGTAATACCAGAGGTCTCGTTTGAACTTTTTTTGTTTAGTTAAGACTAGGTCTTTTTCAAATTTCAATAGCCTGTCATTTATCTGTTTGTCTTTTTCAATAAACTACTCATCTGTTTTAAATCTATCCAGAGATTTTTTCATCTCCTCTATTTCTTTCTCTATAGAACTGACCCTATTCATTCTATACTTGACTAGTAATTTCATTAGGGAAAGGGAGCATGAGTCCAGAAGCTGATCCCATTCCAATTGGAACTCTGGGTCATTTTGGAAAATAGAATTCTTAAAATTTCTTAGGCCCCTTGGGATCATTTTTTTCCCAAGGTAATGCTCTAAGTTTGTAGCATCTAACCAGTTTCTGCCAGGGTAGGCCGTGCAACCGCCCCAGTTGTTGTAAAAATTAGCTTAAGAAAGTTCTCCAACTTTCTGTCAGCGGCATCTTTAAGAGAGGCGGTTGGAATGGCTAAAGTATTGGAACGCACAATCTTAGCGATATGTGCATCCACTTTGGGAAGAGTCTCCCAGCGAACTCTATCCTCTGGAGGGAGCGGGTACAGGGAATTAAACCGCTTAGGGAGCGGAAACTTCCTATTTGGTAACACCCAGGCCTCCCCAAGGACATCCTCTAGCTCAGAAGAGTTAGGGAACACTGCCCGCGTCTGCTTGTGACGTTTAAAAGATGGGCCCACAGACTGTACGGGTTCAGAGACCTCCTGTAAATTTAACACGTCTCTAACCGCAATTACCAGGGCCCCTACATCGACTTTTGCTGTTATGTCACCTCTAGAGGTGTCATCAGCATCTGCGTCGACTGTGTCGTCAACCAGCTGATCCTCCTCCTCATCAGTATCATCTGCATCAATATCCTGATGGGTGAGGGTAGAAGGAATCTCCCCACCCCGGGGCTTACGGGTTTTACCCTTTAAAGAGGCACGGATGCCCTGAACTGAGTCTGCCAAAGCAGGGGGGGGGGGGCACACATGGCCGAGACACGGATGGTCCCGGCTGCAGAAGAGAGCTTGTCTATTAACTGCGACATGACCTGGGTAAGCTGGGCCCAAGCAGGTTCCCGCGAGGAAGCTGTCACAGGGAGCTGCGCATGCGTCTTTATACATTGTAAGCATAACCCCTCTACAAGCTGGGGTACACCCGCTCTGCAACGCGTGCAGGACACCAATATAGGGGCCCATGTGTCGTCACCGCTTTCCTCTGACATTGTACAAGAGGCAGCTGACTAACATTTAACACAATATACTTTCTGACAGGCAGTGATAGTGTTAAGACAATATGAGACACAGCACACAGACAGAGCATACAATGCAAAATTAAAACCTGGCACTGGGCTCCGCAAAGCACTAAGGCCGGCAGGAGCATAAATTACTGTAACCTGGTATCCTTGAAGGAGAGGTACAGGGGGGATTTGCCCAGATGCCCCGGCCGTGAAGAGATGGAACTCCAGACTGGCAGAGAGCGCTCTGTGTCCTTCCAACACGTGCAGCAGGCAGGCAGGAAGAGATCAGGGCTGGAAACCCTGTGGGTACATCCTAGCTCCTGTCTCCGGGGGAGGGGCTGTGTGAGGAGATGCTCCCTCCCCCTACTAGCAAATGGCCACCGGGATTATATGACTCATGTGGCGCCGGTAAAATGGCGGGGATCCGGCGCTTGCCGGGCGGCCCCGCGTACTGACGCCACTGCCCACACTCAAAGTCTCCCTGGTGGTCCAGCGGGACAGAGTGCTCGACACTACAAGAGGCGGCGGTTCTGCCGCTTGCTAGTGCAGCCCGGCGATCCCCCTCGCCGACCTGCTCAGCCGCCATTAGACATGCGCGCGCTCCCAGCGGGGAGCGCGTTAGCTGTAAGCGGTGCTTACCGCTGTCGTCCCGGTCCCCGTCGCAGCTGTGCTCTCCAGTGCTTCAGAGCCAGCCGAACACCCCCGCTGTGGGAGCCACGTGGGTGGTATTTGGCTGCCGGGTCCCGGGTGATTGAGCGCAGTGCAGGGGTCTAAAAGACCCCCGGCGCTGCTGCTCTGTCACTGACTCCGGTCAGTGTAAAAATAAGAATAATAAAAAAAAGTAAAAGTTTTATGCTGCTATTATAGCAGCACCTTTCTAATGCGTGTTGGCTCCTGCCAGCATGATAAAAACTGACTAGCCTGGGAGGTGGGGTATAGGAGGTGAGAGCCCAGGGGCTGTCTCTGAGCAGCCAGAAGTTTAACCTTTCTGGTGCTGGATTGGTCGTGACATCAGTCCTAGACCCAATGTTATCCCTGTGGCCCCTGACATCTACCGCAGAAGAAATTAAAATTGTATACTCTGCCCGGGAAAAGCCTCAAATCGAGTCCATCGCATACCTTAATTAGTGGTATGCGATGCGATGGGCGCCGTGATAATAAACAAAGTACCACATTCAGATAGAAACTTTTTATTTTTTTTAAATGCTTAGTCCCGGAAACGCACATAATTACACTGGATACGATTGATATTTGATAATATTGATCTTTTGTGCTTCAAATACTTTAAAATACAAAAGACAAAACCACAATTTGCATGCCCCACCCCCTCCCGATGTGTGGCTGTTCCTCCCACCAAACCCATGATCCTGCAGTCAGTCAATCTGGCGCCACACAGCGGTTGGGAGTCGAGGAGCGCTTGTGTGAATCTGGGCCCTGAGCTGTATTCGCACGGCGGTGTATGTGCATTATATCGCGTACATTCCCGTGTCCGCACTTCTGTAGGTAACAGCTAAGCTTATGGGCCTAACTCAGATTGGATGGCAAAGCACATTTTTTCTCTAATGGCCCAAACCATGCTGCATTGCAGGTGGGGCAGATGTAACATGTGCAGAGAGAGTTTGGGTGGGGAGTGTTCAAACTGAAATCTAAATGACAGTGTAAAAATATAGCAGGCAGTATTTACCCTGCACAGAAACAGTGTAACTCACCCAAATCTAACTCTCTCTGCACATTTTACATCTGCCCCACCTGCAGTGGAGCATCGTTTTGTCCTTAAGAGAAAAAAAAAAAAGTGCTTTGCTATCCAGAATTAGGTCCAATGTACTGAATTGAACCCTGGGATGAGAACAAAATTGTTCTCTCTCTATAGAAACATACAGTACTCCGAATAACTCACCTCGTAAGTCTTCTTGGGGCTGTTGACTGGAGTCCGTTCTCTGAGGATTGTGCACAGTGCATCCATATATATATTTGGTTTTGTGAGCGGTGTCCTACAGAGACAGAAGAAAGCAGTCAGTACTCAGAGCTTGGTTTAATAAATATGCTACAGATTCAAATGGATCAGAAGCAGGTATGAGGCTACAGTATCTCACAGGTGTGGGATGTTAGATTAAAAAAAAAAAAAAACACGACTGGCAAAAGGTCGACACAGAAATGTTCAACACGAGTTCTTCATGTTTTTTTTATGTCAATTTGGATGATTAAGTAAGAAAAAAAAAAAATGTGATCACAGTACAAATTTGTTCTCAAAATGGGCAAAACAATGTGCAGGGCAGGTGGGGCAGATGTAACATGTGCAGAGAGAGTTAGATTTGGGTGGGGTGTGTTGAAACTGAAATCTAAATTGCAGTGTAAAAATAATGCAGCCAGTATTTACCCTGCACAGAAACAAAATAACTCACCCAAATCTAACTCTGCACATTGTTCCATCTGCCCCACCTGCAGTGCGCATTTTGAGAACAAATTTGTACCGCGAACAGATCTGAATAAGGGCCATTTTCAAACCTATTATCCGGATACCATCTCACACGGTCACCATTATGACGGTACATTTCCTATAGTCACCATTTCATGGTTTTAAATAATAGGGTCACAGCCAACATAAACAAAATCATAACCACACATCAAATTGTGTCTTTCACTCAGAAATAGCAGATACTCAAAAAAAGAAAAAAGGAAGGCCCGAGTCCAACAGATGCCTGAGCATAGGACAGTGCACTAACGTAGAACAGAAGCTCCACGAGGACAGCGCTGGGACTGGTGAATGAGGAAAACCTACTACAAGGTGGCCGGGTGGGAAATGCGGCTCTAGGCCCGTAAACATGAGTAAATATGGATGACCTGCAGCGACAGGAGGTTAGGATTACGCTAGCGGCAGGGTGCACGGCAGGGGGGGGGGGGGTGCAGTCATTTGGTCTACAGCATGATAGTAGACAGTCATTAGGTCGACATTCAAAAGGTCAACATGGCGTTTTTCACAGTCTTTTGCCATCCACTAGGGAAGGGGTGGCCAAACCGGTCATCGAGATCTACCACCAGTCCATGTATCAGCTGTAGTCACCACTAACTGTCACATTTCTTAGATCACCTAGCTGGTGCACAGCTGTAGTCATTACTAACTGTCACATTTCCCAGATTACCTAGCTGGTGCACAGCTGTAGTCATTACTAACTGTCACATTTTAAAACCTGCTGCATTCATTCCTACTATAGATCAACAGGTTGCCTGGAAAACACAGTGTTCGCTCAGTGATAGGCAGGCAAGGGGCAGACACATGGGATCCTGCATTTCCTGGGTGTGTCCACACCTGCTTGGGTAGACGCCCGCACCCATTTTCAGATAAAAGTATAGAATTACTTTTTATACAGGAATAAATGGGAAAAAAAACATTCGAGTATCGATCAAGCATGCGGGGATTTGCTCGGCGGGAGGACGCGTGCGTTCCGTGGGTGCCGTTTTCCTGCTCACTAGGCAGAGAAAATACACTGCCAAGCAAACAGGTCTGAATCAGGCCTAAAGTTACATTGTTCTGCCGCAGAGGAAGAGAAGATTGGCCAGATTTATCAACGGGTGATATGTGGGGTACACACCAGAACGATTTGGCCCAAAATGACCCAATATCGACCGATTGCATGTAAATTGGGCCAGTTTTGGGCCATTTCTGATCCGATCCAGATCTACTGTGCAGCCCTGCGGGTTGTTTCTCAGATCCTACCTGCAGCAGGTAGGTTCTAAACAACCATTCGAGTGGGTACGGGTCGCATTCGGATCGGGCCTGGATCGGATGCAGATCGTGAGCGAGTCGCACGCTCTGCATCGTTATGGTGTGTACCCAGCAATATTCTGGTTATCGAATGATAAATTATGAATGATAAATGGTTCTCCAACCAATCAGCTTTAAACGGTCATGTGTTTGAAAGATGACAGTTACAGATGTGTCCTGCTCCCATCGTTGCCGCAGCCGTGTTAAACAGACGTTCTAGTTGCGCTTAGTCGTGACTCATGAGCGTGCGTAATAAAATGGCTTCTCATTTGTATCACTATTTTCCAGAAAAATTATGTAATATAGCATTTCATTCGCATATTTCACATCGCACAGGGCCTTATTCTGGTTCACTCTCAGAGGCAAATTCCTTCTCAAATGGACAAAACCATGTGCACTGCAGGTGGGGTAGATGTAACATGTGCAGAGAGAATTAGATTTGGGTGAGTTATTTTGTTTCTGTGCAGGGTAAATACTGGTTGCTTTATTTTTACACTGCAATATAGATCTCACTTTGAAGTAAAACCCCACCCAAATCGAATTCTCTCTGCACATGTTACATCTGCCCCACCTGCAGTGCACATGGTTTTGTCCATTTGAGAAGGAATTTGCCTCTGAGAGTGAACCAGAATAAGGCATGCCGCATATCATTTGAACATGTTAAAGGACATTTTATTGGCAATGTGAAGAATACTCCGCAAAGCATATACCTGATCCTGCTTTGTTAGCAAAGCAAAAAGTCACAGAAATGGGCAAAGCCATGCTGCGCTGCAGGTGCTGCAGATGCAACATGTGCAGAGAGTTGGATTTGGGTGGGGTGTGTTCAAACTCAAACCTACATTGCAGTGTAGAAATAAAGCTGTCCAATACCACTTTCACATAAGAAATCCCGGTCGGAGGCAGGATCTCGATTTTAGATTAAACACGGGTCATCCATCATACAGAGGCTGACATGGGTTTGACTTTTCTTATAACCCAATTCAAATTGCCAGTTTCCCTTGACGCGGGTTACAAGGTTTGGTTCTTTCCTGCCGCACCTCATACCGGGACGGCACAGAAATCAATACCTTTATTTGATCCACTTGCAGTGCAGTGTGGTTTGCTCCAGACACAAAGTTAATTGCGGTTTTTACTTTATTGAATCTGACCCATAGAACACAGTGGGCGGTATTCAATGTGAATACCTGCTAGGTGCAGCGAATCCTTTTTAGGATTCGCTGCACATTCGCCACGTTCCGGAGCCGGCGGGCTCCGGTATTCAACGTGTCAGGGGCTCGCTGCCCCTGACTGGCGAATATGAGCTCCTGCGGCGATTGCCGCAGGGAGCCTGAGGACGGTGGCAGGCAGAGAGATGGAAGTCTCTCTGCCTTGCCCAGAACTTTGTGGGGGGTAGGTGGACTCCCCGGGTGCCAGGCAGCACATCCTCCCCCCCCCCCGGGGGTGCCAGCAGGGGACCTATATTCACTATACCCGATCGTAACGATCGGGTGCAGTGAATATATGAATATGTAATGAGCGGCTCGGCTCCGGCGCCCCCTGCTGGCTGCTGTGTAAAAAAAATATATATATTTTTTTTAAAATTAAATATATATTCAGGTGCTTACAGCACATGCATAAAAATAGCATGCCCCTCCTCAGAATAAAATTCCTGATTTTTAGACACCAAATGTAAAAAACAAAACACTATATTTTAAAAGTTCACATTCCACTTCTCCATAAAAAGATAGCGATTGCTACTCGGTGAATCATGGCGAAAAAAACCTTCAAATGTATTCGCCATGTGGTCATTGAATAGGGTGATTCACCGTTTTAGTCAGAAATTCGCCAAACAGCACAAATTCGCCATAAAAACATGGCGAATCAGGCTCATTGAATACCGCCTAATGGGTGGAATTCAATTGTTATATCGCACCTTATCTCCTGTCTAAAGAGACAAAGGCGATATTTAATTGATCTACTTTTTTTTTTGCACAATACAATATTACGCCCATTATGGTCAGGTTTAGCCACACATTTGCGCATGTCAGCTCATCACCCCCAGGGGATCACAAGCTGAAATGCTGGAGAAAGACAATTGAATACCGCCCAATGTCTCATGGTATCTTCTAGAACAGGAGTAGGCTCCCCTTAGAACACAAAGAGTAATCCGTTGTCTAGCTCTGTACTAGAATATCAGACAGCCCCACACAAACAATAGGACAGAAGAATAGAATCAGGTCATCGGGAGTCGCCCAATGGTGAAAGTCCACAGAATAACGGTCTCTCTCATCAGACCAGATGTATCAAGCTTCAAAAGTGATAAACAGCCAGCCAATCAGCTCCTATCTGTCATTCTTCAAACCCAGCCTGTGACATGACAGTTCAAAGCTGATTGGTTGGTGATCACTCTCCATTTTATTACTTTTGAGCCTCCTTACCTCGATTGTGGCGCCTCTGGTTGTGAAACGGGATTGGAGGATCTATTTAAAAAAAACAATGAAAAAGGAAATTTGTTCACCAGTATTGTCAAAGCAAACAAGAGACAACATCAATTCATTTGTGCATGATGTATTAACATAAGCCCAGACGATGGTTCCGAATTCGTCCCCAATGCTGTGGTATGCGCATGCACGATCATGCACAGTCCCCCCACAGTGAGCGCCTCTGGACAATGTTTTATTCGCCAGGGGGCTCGTAGCCTGAAATGCTGTCGGACCCCAGCGAACGCCCCCTGCCTGGCGCTGGGCGTGAACAGAAAAACAGTGGGTGTGCCTATAGAAAACACTAGACGGACCCCACCAAATGCAGGCGTCCCCTGACTCCTAGAGGCGGGTGGATGATGTCACATGATGTCAACACCTGCCTCCAATTCATGGGAAAGCGTTTATTTGAAAAGTTAGTCCTAGCTTACTTGTCACAGGGACCAGAGGGTAAAAAAAAAAAAAAAAAAAATTTGATGGTGATTAACGAGCGCACGCATCCCCTCGCAGCGTAGTGCAGGGTGGCCGTGCATTCAGCGAGGCGGCGTTTACCAGCGAAAATACGCAGCCTAGCGAGCAGGTCTGAATCGGGCCCCTTGTGTCCACCTGCTACAGCCAGGTTAAATACAATGGGGTAACTTCAGTTAGACGTGACTTATGTCGGCCATACTTCTATGGCCCAATTCCCTGTTCTGCTGATCGGCGGACAGCAATCATTATTAGGGGGATACTCAGCTATATGTAAATAAATCCCATGAAGCATTGTGGGTAAACACGGAACCCAAAGTGGCTTTTGGTGCAGGATCTCATTATTTCTGATGTCGAGTTTGTCCCACAAGCTGGGACCTGCAGAGACAAAACCTTTTGAAGATCTCATGTGAGACGAAACGCGTTGAGTCCCTCTGGACTTTTTATCTTACGCTGCTATTTACACAATTTTTTTAACTATTGATTGCCTAATTAGATTACCACTAGACCACTGCAAGACAAACCGGTCTTTGGATTTTGGCATTATTCACCAGCACAGACAATGGAGTCTTTTTACTTTCACTGCAGGAGGAATACACCTGGATGCGGTTTACCTTAGCGGATTTGAATGACGGCGTGCTAAGGGGCCTACACTCGAGGTGAGACTACTGAGCGATCTGAGCAATGTAGATCGCTCAGCACACAGCGCTGAACAGCACAGTGTGCTGAGCGATCTGTCAGGGCCAATGTTTTCCAGTGAGAAGGCGATTTCACTAGATTTATCCAGCATGCTGGATATTAATCGCCGGGTGATAGCGCCGTGCATCACTACTGCCCCTACACACGGAGCGATTTGAATAATGTAACACAGCATTTCATTCGCAGATACCACCGCACACAGGGCCTTATTCTGGTTCACTCTCAGAGGCAAATTAGTTCTCAAATGGACAAAACCATGTGCACTGTAGGTGGGGCAGATGTAACAGGTGCAGATAGAATTAGATTTGGGGTGAGTTATTTTGTTTCTGTGCAGGGAAAATACTGGCTGCTTTATTTTTACACTCATTTTGAAGAAAAACCCCACCCAAATCTAGCTCTCTCTGCACAAGTAACATCTGCCCCACCTGCAGTGCACATGGTTTTTGATGCAGGGGGTCCGTGCCCCGGCGTCGCGTTAAGAAGACCATAAGCTTCTATGGGGTATCACCAGCTTTTACTGGCGATACCCCCAGCAGAGAAAACGCGGTGTGAGGGGTTTTTACCACATTTTTGTGTTAGAGCATGCCATCCCTAGAAAGATTGCTTAGAAATGCCCTGAAATTGCCCGTGTGTAGGGCCCAGA
This sequence comes from Crinia signifera, assembly GCF_055691185.1. Classification (NCBI taxonomy): domain Eukaryota; kingdom Metazoa; phylum Chordata; class Amphibia; order Anura; family Myobatrachidae; genus Crinia; species Crinia signifera. The sequence continues at coordinate 15,812,076 of NC_139218.1, read as the reverse complement.
ACTCTAATATGTAACACTCGGCTTTATATGGTGATGTCATTATTCCTTTAACCCCTTCCTGACAGAGCCAGTTTTTGCGTTCCTGACAGAGCCCTTTTTTTCAAATCTGACATGTCTCACTTAAGTGGGGATAACTTTTTTTTGCTTTTACTTATCCCAGTGATTTTGAGATTGTTTTTTCGTGACACATTGTACTTCAAATTAGTGGTAAATTTGGGTCGATACAGTCTGTGTTTTTTTGTGAAAAATACCAAAATGTCGTGGAAAAAATGGAAAATTTTGCAATTTGCAAAATGTTAAATTTTCTGCTTGTGAGACAAATAATCATACCACTCAAAATAGTTAATAACTAACATAGACCATATGTCTACTTTATGTTTCCATCATTATTTCAACTTCCTTTTAATTTTTTTGGACACTAGGAGGCTTACAATATGAATAGCAAATTCTCAAATTTTCAAGAAAATTTCAAACACTGATTTTTTTAGGGACCAGTTCAGTTCTGATGTGACTTTGAGGGACTTGTATGTGAGACACCCCCATAAATGATACCATTTCAAAAACTGCACCCCTCACAGTATTCAAAACAGCATTTTGGAAGTTTGTTAACCCTTTAGGTGTTTCACAGGAATTAAAACAAAGTGTAGGTGAAATTTCAAAATTTCATTTTTTTTGCAGATTTGCAATTTTAATACATTTTTCTAAGGAACACAGTACATTTTACTAGAGAAATGTGACTAAAAATTGATTCCCCCAATTCTTTTGTCTTCATAAATATCCTATATGTGGCCCTAGTGTGCACGTTGACCAAACCACAGGCTTCATAATAGAAGGAGCACCTACTTGATTTTGGAGCCTCCTTTTTATGAGATTATTTTTTAGGCACCATGTAGGTTTCTAGGCACCATAAGATGCTAAAAGTTAGGAACCCCCCCACAAGTGACCCCATTTTGCAAACTACACCCCTCAGGGAATTCATCTAGGGGTATAGTGTACATTTCAAACCCCCAGGGGTTTCACCAATTGTGGTACAACTGGGCAGTGAAAATGAAAAATTATTTTTTTTACACAAAAATGCAGTTCTGGCTCCAAATTTGTCATTTTCAGAAGGTATGAAGGAGACAAAGCACCCCAAAATATGTGCCCCAATTTCTCCCGAGTACGGCAATGCCTCACATGTGACCAAAAAATACCATTTGGGTGCATGGCAGGACTCAGAAGGGAAGGAGTGATTTTTGGATTTTGCAGCTCAGATTCTGGTGGAATTTTGGTGGGTGCTATGTCGCATTAGCAAGACCCCCCAAGCACCAATACAGTGGAACCCCCCCACAAGTGACCCCATTTTGCAAACTACACCCCTCAGGGAATTCATCTAGGGGTATAGTGTACATTTCAAACCCCCAGGGGTTTCACCAATTTTGATACAAGTGGGCAGTGAAAATGAAAAATTACATTTTTTTACACAAAAATGCAGTTCTGGCTCAAAATTTTTCATTTTCAGAAGGTATGAAGGAGAAAAAGCACCCCAAAATCTGTGCCCCAATTTCTCCCGAGTACGGCAATGCCTCACATGTGACCAAAAAATACCAGTTGGGTGCATGGCAGGACTCAGAAGGGAAGGAGTGATTTTTGGATTTTGCAGCACAGATTTTGGTGGAATGAATGGTGGGTGCTATGTTGCACCAATACAGTGGAACCCCCCCACAAGTGACCCCATTTTGCAAACTACACCCCTCAGGGAATTCATCTAGGGTTATAGTGTACATTTCAAACCCCCAGGGGTTTCACCAATTTTGATACAACTGGGCAGTGAAAATGAAAAATTACATTTTTTTACACAAAAATGCAGTTCTGGCTCAAAATTTTTCATTTTCAGAAGGTATGAAGGAGAAAAAGCACCCCAAAATCTGTGCCCCAATTTCTCCCGAGTACGGCAATGCCTCACATGTGACCAAAAAATACCAGTTGGGTGCATGGCAGGACTCAGAAGGGAAGGAGTGATTTTTGGATTTTGCAGCACAGATTTTGGTGGAATGAATGGTGGGTGCTATGTTGCACCAATACAGTGGAACCCCCCCACAAGTCACCCCATTTTGCAAAGTACACCCCTCAGGGAATTCATCTACGGGTATAGTGTACATTTCAAACCCCCAGGGGTTTCACCAATTTTGATACAACTGGGCAGTGAAAATGAAAATATCAGATTATTACCTGGTAATATGTTTTCCTCTACTCCACCATGGCAGCCATTACAAATGGGTTCCTCCCCACTGGGTAGTGCTTCAGAAAGGGAAAAAAAGACACCAGCCCCTATAAGAAGGCCCCTCCTCCTGGCCTCAGTGTCTTTGCATTATCCAGCTTTAAACAAAAAACATCATTAATCCGCATAACACGTTAAATCATAACACATCGGGACGGGAATATATGCTGCCATGGTGGAGTAGAGGAAAACATATTACCAGGTAATAATCTGATATTTCCTCTACCTCCCCCATGGCAGCCATTACAAATGGGTAATACCCTAGCAGTTGATATATGGGAGGGCATACTCACGAAACCAGAGTTACTTCACTCCAGACTTCAAATTAAATAATAAGGTACTGCTTCAGCCTCCTTCCTTATATCACCGCACTAAGGACGCTTCTTCCGACCTTAGCATCTGATGACGACATCACATCCACACGATAGTATGAATGGATGACCACCCGGCTGCTTTGCACAACTCCAATACTGAGGCAGATCCTTTCTCTGCCCAGGAAGATGCAACCGCCCTTGTGGAATGGGCCTTCAGACCCACTGGAGGCTCTCTTTGCCTAATCTGATATGCTCTGCAGATACAGGCCTTGATCCATCTAGCCAATGTGGCTTTTGATGCAGCTTGACCCTGGTTTACTCCTTCCGTTAAAACGAATAAATTCTTCGACTTCCGGATGCTTTTCGTATTCTGTACGTAAATCTTCAGCGCTCTCACAACATCTAATCTGTGTAATTGCTCTTCTTTCACATTTGACGGATTGGCACAAAAAGAAGGTAGGATTATATCCTGGTTGATGTGAAAGTCTGATACAACTTTAGGTAAAAATTCAGGGTTAGTTCGCAGCACTACCCTGTCTTCAAAAAAATTCAAAAAGGGCTCCTCCGCCCAGAGTGCCTGCAATTCTGACACCCTCCTTGCGGAGGTTATTGCCACTAAAAAACTGACTTTCCAGGAAAGTAACTTAAGTGTAGCCTCTTGTAGCGGCTCGAACGGTGCTTCCGTCAAAACTCCTAAAACTACATTTAAGTCCCACGGTGCCACTGGCGACCTAAATCTTGGTTTGATCCTTTTCGCAGCCTGGACAAACCTGCGTATGTATCTGTTCTCTGCCAGATCCCAATCTAACATTGCTCCCAATGCTGATATTTGTACCTTCAAAGTACTTACTGCTAAGTCCAGTTGTAAACCTGCCTGAAGAAATCCAAGTACTGAAGCAACTTTACTCGGTATTTGTTGGTTTGAACTACACCAGGACAAGTATCTCTTCCACACTCGATAATATATTTTGGATGTCGATTGTTTTCTTGCTTTAAGCAAAGTGTTGATCACTGAATCACAGAAACCTTTAGATTTTAATGTAGCGGTTTCAGAAGCCAGGCCGTCAGTTTCCATGTTGGTGGCTGCGGTTGAAGTACTTGGCCTTGGACTAGGAGATCGGGCCATTCGGGCAGGAACCATGGTCCGTCCACTGCCATTTGCATCACTGTAGCAAACCACGCCCTCCTTGGCCAATACGGAAGTATCGCTATCACTTCCGTCTCCTCTCTCTGTATCTTTCTCAGTAGGCGCGGAATAACTGGAATCGGCGGGAAGACATACGCTCTGGACATGTTCCACTCTGCTGTCAGGGCATCTACCTGCTCCGCTTGTGGATCTCTGAACCTTGAGAAGTACCTTGGGACTTTTTTGATGCGACGTGTGGCCATAAGATCCACCTGTGGCCACCCCCATTTCTCTACGATCATGTTAAACAGGCTGTCGTTGAGCGCCCACTCGCCCGGTAGGCACTCTGTTCTGCTTAATGAGTCCGCAACCAGATTGTCTTTCCCTGCCAGGAAGACTGCCGAAATGCTGTGTACCTGACACTCTGCCCATTCCAACAACTGGGATGTTATCTCCATGAGACTTCGACTTCTCGTCCCGCCTTGACGGTTTTTGTACGAGACTACCGCCCGAATGTCTGATCTTATGTTTAGGTCTCTGGCTATCAGCAGATCCTGGAACTCCTGACACGCCATGACCACCGCCTTCATTTCCCTGAGATTGGAATGTGCGGCTTGCCACCTTGGAGACCACCGTCCCTGTGCAATGGACTGACCGCATGTCGCTCCCCAGCCTCCTTGGCTGGCATCTGTTGTTACCGTGACCTGGTTGACTACTGCAAACGATTTTCCTGCTTCTAGTCGTTCCACGTCTGACCACCAGGCCAAATCTGACTTTGCGGCTCTTGTTAATATTATCTTCTGAGTAAGATCTTTGCTGTTCTTGTTCCATTGTGACAGGAAGCAACTTTGGAATTTCCTTGTGTGGAACCTTGCCCATGGTACTGTATCTAATGCAGCTGCCATCAATCCCAGTATCTCCATGCAGTCTTGGGATGACACGACTGATCTCCTCATAATTAATCTTACTTGGTGTACCAATTTCTCTCTTCTGGTCTCCGTGAGAGACACTCTCATGTTTTGAGTATCTATTGATACCCCCAAGTATGTAATCTTTTGAACTGGCATCAGTTGACTCTTCTTTACGTTGATCAGCCATCCATGATGTTCCAGACATTTGAGCACTAACTCTGTGTGTTCCCTTACCAGATCTTCTGAATCTGAAACAATTAAAATATCGTCGAGATAGGGCCAGAGTTTTACTCCCTCCTGTCTCAGCTTTGCTATGATCACAATCAGCACCTTTGAGAAAGTTTGCGGGGAAGTCGACAGGCCGAAGGGAAGAGTCACGAATTGATAAGAGACCCCTTGCAGACGGAACCTGAGAAACTTGTGATGGTTTGCGTAGATGGGTATATGTATATAGGCGTCTTTTAGATCTATGGACGTCATGTAATCCCCACGTTTTAAGTCTGGGATTATCGATCTCACTGACTCCATCTTGAACGTTCGGCTTAACACAAACTTGTTCAAGCGCCTTAAGTCTAGGATGGTTCGAAAACCTCCTGACGCCCTTTTTTACCACGAAGAAGCGAGAAAACCATCCCTGCTTCACTTGCTTCTTCGGAACTACTTCGACAACTCCTTGTCTTAGCATTTCTTCCAGACTTGAAAATAGCGCCTGTCTCTCCCCCATGTCGCTGGGTACTGGAGACTCCACAAAGAGATTTCCTGGAAGACTCATAAATTCTATGAGATATCCGGACTGAATTATTTCCAGAACCCACCTGTCCGTGGTGGATTCTCGCCAAGCTTGGTAAAACTGTTTGAGCCTGGCGCCAACTCTCTGTATGACGGCGTCATTGTTGCTCCTTTTGGAAAGGAGCCTTCCCTTCTCTCCCTCTTTGGGCATGAAAGGACGCCCGAGACATCCAGTTTCCTCTCCTATAGGCCCTTCCTGGCCTATAAGCCCTGGAATATCTGTATTCCTGATGCTGAAATCTATTCAATTTTGCAGGAACATCCTTTTTGACAGCTTTATCCTGGGGCAACCAGACTGATTTGCCCCCCCCCCGAGATTTTAGTAATTAGTTCATCAAGCTGTTTTCCAAACAGATACTCCCCTTGGAATGGTAGGGATAGCAATTTATTTTTCGACTGCACGTCTGCCACCCATGGTTTCAACCAAAGGGTCTGATGTGTCGCCACTGCAGTGGCTCCTGCTCTAGCTGATAGGCATATGGAGTCCATAGTTGCCTCACACATAAACTCTACAGCCAATTGAACATCTTGGACTGTTTTAATAAGTTCGGACCTCTTAATTCCGTCCAAAATGTCCGCCTCTAATTGCTGGCACCGGCCTCGCATTACACGAGAGGTAACAGCCATAGCAGCTGCTGGCTTAAGGGATGCCCCTGCCGTAAGATACTGCTTTTTCAGACCCAGCTCCTTGGGGTCTTTGAAGATATTTACATCTTCCAAGGGAAGTGTAGTCTTCTTTGATAGTCTAGAGATAGCTGCGTCAACTTTTGGCGCCTCTTCCCATGTCGACACCTGATCCTTGTCGAATGGGTACATTTTTGTTACTCTGGCGGAAACAGCCACCCTCTTATCCGGGTGTTTCCACTCCTCAGCAATGATAGCTTTCAAAGTCTGAGACAAGGGAAAAAATTTCCCCTTCCTTTTCTTATCCTCGAACAACAGTACTTGTAAATTAAGGTCCTCTTGTTGATCCTCAATATTGAGGGCCTTATGGATAAGCTCTAACAGATTATTGATCATATCAGGATCAAAGTCCTCTGACTTATCCTGAGGTATGTCTTGATCCTCATCCGGATCCTGACCCAGCATCTGCGCACAGGTTATATGTCCTCCACAGAGTCATCCGACTCGTCACTTAGGACCACATGCTTCCTTTTTCCAGACATTTTACTCAGGTCTTCTTTTGTAACAAAAAGTCCCTGCTAATGCTGTTTTCAGCATATCCACTAGGTTCGTCATTTGAGCCATGGGTAGAGGCTGAGGGGCCTTACACTCCTCACAGAGGCTGCCCACATGCTTTTCAGGTAAAGTTTTATCGCATGAAAAACATTTAGGTGAGTGCATTCTCCTGTGTTTGGCTTTACTCTCCTTTTCCTTGCTGGTCTCAGACCTGCAACAGCCCAAACACCATGTTTCATAAATTTTCCAAATCAATGCACCATCACCTGAACACCACAAAAGAAAACAATTCCATAACCAAAACGACCAAAAACCAAAACCAAAGGGACCAATAACAAAAACCAAAACCAAAAGACCAAAAAAATAAAAATCACCCAAAAATCACACAGTTTGTGGCTTACCCTGATTTCTTAGCTGCCTGCCGATTTTTTTCTTCCATATTAAAGCCAGCGGTGCGCCCTGACACTAAATTGAAATAACAATTAAGTCCCCTGCACAGTCAGAAAAAGCCAGCAACACACAAGCATTGATTGCTGCACATACCTGCTCCAATAATGACCACACCTGCATGCAATAATAGTAACACCTGAATGCCTCCTTGTTACAAACCAACTCACTGCACAAAGAACAACTTAATAAAAACAAGGAATTTAACTCTGTGTGGCATGGAACTCAGGGCTGGAACCATGCCACACTTTAACTGAAATTAGCACAAGAGTAATACTTTAAACAAGAAGAAAATCAGGCTCACCAACTGTAGAAAATAAGTTTTCCTCCTCAGCACAGCTACCACGCCATTAAGCATGCTGCTATACACACAGGGACCCAGACGCCGGCTTACTTCCGCCCTTAATAGGACGGAGATCGCTTCACAAGCCGGCGCCGCGCACCGCCGCTGACGTCTGCCTGCTTTCACTGTGGATTAATGCAGACCAAGCGTGCTGCGGCAACGCTATCCCGCGCCGCCATTAGCAACACGCCTGCAGACGCCGCCGCCTGTAGCTGCCCCCGGAGGGGTCCGCATGCGGCCAGGGAGATCACATACCTCCACAAAGGGCTCGGCCTGCCCTCCCTCACTGCTGGATCGCCGGAGCTGCCGCAGGGGGACACAATTTTTCCTCTACAGCCTCCAGGGTAAGCCACCTCTCACACACTACCCGAAAGGGAAAAAAAGACACGGAGGCCAGGAGGAGGGGCCTTCTTATAGGGGCTGGTGTCTTTTTTTCCCTTTCTGAAGCACTACCCAGTGGGGAGGAACCCATTTGTAATGGCTGCCATGGGGGAGGTAGAGGAAAATTACATTTTTTTACACAAAAATGCAGTTCTGGCTCAAAATTTTTCATTTTCAGAAGGTATGAAGGAGAAAAAGCACCCCAAAATATGTGCCCCAATTTCTCCCGAGTACGGCAATGCCTCACATGTGACCAAAAAATACCAGTTGGGTGCATGGCAGGACTCAGAAGGGAAGGAGTGATTTTTGGATTTTGCAGCTCAGATTCTGGTGGAATTTTGGTGGGTGCTATGTCGCATTAGCAAGACCCCCCAAGCACCAATACAGTGGAACCCCCCCCACAAGTGACCCCATTTTGCAAACTACACCCCTCAGGGAATTCATCTAGGGGTATAGTGTACATTTCAAACCCCCAGGGGTTTCACCAATTTTGATACAAGTGGGCAGTGAAAATGAAAAATTACATTTTTTACACAAAAATGCAGTTCTGGCTCAAAATTTTTCATTTTCAGAAGGTATGAAGGAGAAAAAGCACCCCAAAATCTGTTCCCCAATTTCTCCCGAGTACGGCAATGCCTCACATGTGACCAAAAAATACCATTTGGGTGCATGGCAGGACTCAGAAGGGAAGGAGTGATTTTTGGATTTTGCAGCACAGATTTTGGTGGAATGAATGGTGGGTGCTATGTTGCACCAATACAGTGGAACCCCCCCACAAGTCACCCCATTTTGCAAAGTACACCCCTCAGGGAATTCATCTAGGGGTATAGTGTACATTTCAAACCCCCAGGGGTTTCACCAATTTTGATACAAGTGGGCAGTGAAAATGAAAAATTACATTTTTTTACACAAAAATGCAGTTCTGGCTCAAAATTTTTCATTTTCAGAAGGAATGAAGGAGACAAAGCACCCCAAAATCTGTGCCCCAATTTCTCCCGAGTACGGCAATGCCTCATGTGTGACCAAAAAGTGGCAGGACTCAGAAGGGAAGGAGTGATATTTGGATTTTGCAGCACAAATTCTGGTGGAATGATGGTGGGTGCTATGTCGCATTAGCAAGACCCCCAAAGCACCAATACAGTGGAACCCCCCCACAAGTGACCCCATTTTGCAAACTACACCCCTCAGGGAATTAATCTAGGGGTATAGTGTACATTTCAAACCCCCAGGGGTTTCACCAATTTTGATACAAGTGGGCAGTGAAAATGAAAAATTACATTTTTTTACACAAAAATGCAGTTCTGGCTCAAAATTTTTCATTTTCAGAAGGTATGAAGGAGAAAAAGCACCCCAAAATCTGTGCCCCAATTTCTCCCGAGTACGGCAATGCCTCACATGTGACCAAAAAATACCAGTTGGGTGCATGGCAGGACTCAGAAGGGAAGGAGTGATTTTTGGATTTTGCGGCTCAGATTCTGGTGGAATGAATGGTGGGTGCTATGTGGCATTAGCAAGACCCCCGAAGCACGGTGAAATGATGAACCTAATAATCCATAGATGTGTGGTATATTTTAAAACACTCCTTTATACATAGGCCGGGTTTGTCGGGGCAAGTGTCACACTGGAAAATAGTTTGCTTTCTTATTCCCTTTTTATAGCAAACTTTGCACCTTTTTTGTGTCCTGCCCTTTTTTCCAGTGGAGGGGATTTCATCAGGAAAATGCTGCCCTGGTACAATACGGGGGCCAGTACTAGAAGTACTGGGGCCCTCTGCCTGCTGGTTCCCAAATATTAGGCCCTTTATGACTTCCTCTTGAAAGTGCATAAATGTCCCCCTCTGGCCGGTAGAACGGAATAGCACGTAAGCGTTATACAGTGCCATCTGGATGATATACACGGCCAGCTTCTTGTACCAGATTTTTGTTTTCCGCAGGGCACTGTACGGCTTCAGTACCTGATCTGAAAGATCCACTCCGCCCATGTACCTATTGTAATCCAGGATACAATTAGGTTTTGAGGTGTGGGTACTGGTACCTCGTACAGGGACGGAGGTGGTACTGTCTCCGTGAATTGTTGTCAGTATAAGGACATCCCTCTTGTCCTTATATTTGACCAACAACATATTTTCGGTGCATATTCCCCTGCTTTCACCCCTTCTCATTACTTGGGCAATGTGCGTTTTTGGGAGACCTCTTTGGTTCTTGCGCACAGTACCGCAAGCTGCTGTACCTCTTGAACCAAGGGCCTTAAACAGGGGGATGCTGGTGTAAAAGTTATCCACATAGAGGTGATAACCTTTATCCAGGAAGGTGTGCACTAAATCCCAGACAATTTTTCCACTAACACCTACGAGGGAGGGGGGGCATTCTGGCGGTTCAATTCTTGAATCCTTCCCTTCATATACCCTAAACCTGTGAGTGTACCCTGAGGTGCTTTCACACAGCTTATACATTTTTATGCCATACCTTGCCCTCTTACTGGGAAGGTACTGGCGGAATTTAACCCTTCCTTTAAAATGTATAAGGGACTCGTCTATGCAAATGAATTTATCTGGGATGTACATGTCTTCAAATTTGGCACTGAAATGATCAATGACCGGCCTGACTTTGAATAGCCGGTCAAAGGTGGGATCATCTCTGGGTGGGCACTGTGCATTATCGTTGTAATGCAAAAATTTAAGGATCGTCTCAAATCGAGCCCGGGGCATGGCCATACGGTAAAATGGGGTGCTGTACAGAACATCTGTACTCCAATATTGCCTAATTTCTGGCTTTTTTACTATGCCCATATGAAACACCAGACCCCAAAACGTCATCATCTCTACTGCATCTACAGGGGTCCACCTAGCAAATGATGACGTGGGGTTTTGAGCAATAAACTGCTGGGCATATAAATTAGTTTGGTCCACCATTAAATTTATAAAATCATCAGAGAAAAATAATTTGAAAAAGTCAATTTCTCTGAGACCTGTGGAATCAAATTGGATTCCTGGCATGGCCAAAAACTCAGGAACCTGGGGCTCAAAATTGTCTGGTGGTGGGGTCCATACGAGATCAATTATTGGGGGGGGGGTCTCAGCTGCTCTACGGGGGCGTCTTTGAGGGGGTCCCTCATCACCAGAGGAGGAAGAGGAGCTTAAGGCGAATCCTTCAAATTCCCCGCTTGCATCACTGGCTGTGTCAGAGTCAGAAGCAAGCATGGCATATGCCTCCTCCGCTGAATACATTCTTATGGATGACTGGGATGACATTTGGGATGCCATTTTTATTTTTGTGTTACTGGTAGTGAAATGTTTCAACACGTGTATAGTGTAGGGGGGGGGTACAAACTTTATTTCAACCCGGGGGGTATGTAGTGTGTAGTGTGTATGTAGTGCAGAAAAAAAAAAATACTTTATACAAAAAAAAAAAAAAATTGAAGGGGTTACAAAAAAAAAAAAAAAATTGAAGGGGTTAAAAAAAAAAATTGAAGGGGTTAAAAAAAAAATTGAAGGGGTTAAAAAAAAAAAAAAAAAAAAAGGTCCTGCGCCAAAAATTGAGCACAGATGTTGGTCAGTAACGTCCGTCACTGAACAGCGCTCAAAGGCAACTTGAGGGAATTTGATCAAAAAAAAAATAGATCAACCCTGTGCCGAAAAAGATGATCAGTGATGTACGTCACTGATCAGCGCACAGCGGCCACAGGACACCCACAAAATCACAGTGTGTGTAAAAAAAAAATTAAAAAAAGACCCCACAGCACACACACAAAAAAAAAAGGTGATCAGTGATGCGACACTGATTACCAGTGAGGGGCAGCAGGTGCACAACCTTTGGTGCAACTGACAGTGCAACTGGCAGGTATATATAAAAAAAAAAAAACCTCTGCACCCCCAAAAAGTTGCTGATCACCTCAGATATAGTGATCAGCACAAAAGGCGGGGGCAGCAGAAACAAAATTTAGCACTCTCTATCACTCTCTGTCACTATCTCTCTCTATCTCTCTATCTCTCACTATCTAACACTCTATGACACTGCAGCAGCAGCAGTGACAGGTATATACAGTATATATATAAAAAAAAACCTGCGCCCCCAAAAAGTTGCTGATCAGTTAATTTATACTGATCAGCACAAAAGGGGGGGCAGCAGTCAAGTATATAAAAAATATATAGCACAATCTGTCACTATCTCTATCTCTCTATCTCTCTATCTATAACTATCACACTGCAGCAGCACAAAATATAGCACTCTCTGTCACTAGGCCTCTCTATCTCTCTCTCTCTATCTCTCTCTCTCTATAACTATATCACACTGCAGCAGCACAAAATATAGCACTCTCTGACACTATCTCTCTCTATCTCTCTCTATCTAACTAACGCTATTACACTGCAGCAGCACAAGTTCACAACACAGGAAGTCACAAGTAACAGGATCCAGGAAGCATCCAGCACACTACAAGCAGTGATGAAGCAGGCAAGATATTTGCAAGGATCAGGTAAGTATTTTGCAAGGTTCTGGTAAGTATATCGCGGCAGCTAGGCACGGTGACCGCACTGCACGCAATTCCAGACCGGAATGGCGTCTGCAGTGCAGTCACCGTTAGTTTAAACCCCCCTCCATGGCTGTGATTGGTCCGTCGGTCCGACGGACCAATCACGGCCTTTGGGGGCGGGCGGGGTGAGGTGGGGTGACACCAGTGTCACCCTTACACCCCGCGGTGATTGGTGCTGTACTTTACAGCACCAATCACCTCCGATCGCGTGTCACCGGCGAACGTTATTCGCCGGTGACACAAAAAACGCTGTAATTGGCTGTTCACACTGAACAGCCAATCACAGCGATCGCCGACGGGGGGGCGGCATCGCAGCCCCCCCTGGGCATGCACGGACATGTCTGCTGTCAGGGACAGCAGACATGTTGTAACTGTCACCGCGTCTATAGACGCGGTGACAGTTAAATGCCATGACGTACATTTACGCCATGTGTCGGGAAGTACTTCCCGACCATGACGTAAATGTACGTCAATTGTCGGGAAGGGGTTAAGATGTCACTTGTGTTTACACCTTCTAGCTCCCAAGTGTGATCCATCTCATAAGGAGTTTGATAGCTTTCAATGTTATTTTTCTGTGTTGTTGTTTTGATGTCAGAATTTGATGGGTTTCTTTGAAACATTTTATTAGTTTTAAAATTGCAAAACTAAAAATTCACTGGTGGTCATTACTTGTCGAGTCACAGGCGAACCTTATTGAGTATAAATAAAGTAACAATATTGTTTGATGTCTTTATTTAGAAATATACTTGTCAATTATTCAAGAGCGCCTGGTCATATTTGAGTTTGCTGCACTTAATGCTGGATATTCGTATTAATAGTGCATTTAATGTGCACTAGGGACAGCCCGGCAATTAATGCTCGGCACTGCTGTCCCCTTCAATCCCCCTGGCGTATGACTTGTTGTCAGGCATACAGGTACGCTAGCCCTGCTGCTGGCTCCGGGCTGCGCACAAGATCTCACGCACGCCCAGTGAGCTGGCCGGGGAAGAGACGTTGACGCATATGAGGAGAGCCGTGGATGCAGGACATACAGTAACAGCGTTTCTAATTGGCTGCAGGGGGGGGAAGGGTTTAATACATTGGGGTGAAAAGGGTTCCCGCTTCTCCTCGTTATGCAGGAGAAACGGGACCTGATATTTGAAAAATGTTAAATTCATTTTAATACATCTGGCCCATTGTTGCCAGGAAATAATAATGCTCCAACTCTGAGAGTACTTACTTTCTACCCAGATGGTGTAATACATAGAAGTAACCCGCTAGTAGTATTCCCAGTACAACTGGTGCACAGATCATTGCCAGTCGGATTAAAGAAAAGAGATGATGTTTATCCCCCATAACCTTTGCCATCCGAGAGGCATCTAGAAGAATAAAAGGAACATAACAGTTAGAACACCACAAGAAGCAGCAAAATCAGTTTGAGAACAATCGGTATTAATCCTCACAATTGGCGTAGCCGACAGGAAAGCAAAAAGGGGGGGGGGGGTGTATGAAAACTTTATTGGCACCTGCTTAAAAATCTGACAGACCATTACAGAAGACGACAGCCTTGAGCTTCCACCTTTTATTGATGCCACTCTAAGCACTTTTTATATTAAATTTCTGAGAGCTGGATATTGTGCCATTAGTTGGCATCCTGCTTCTAACTACTGGAATCTGAGCCCTGCATACAGTTGCCACCTGGCTATGCAGCGGATGTTCACGTCACCTCTTGCTGAATATTAAACAAACGTGTCCAGCTGGAGTTTCCTCAGAACATAGAAGAGGGAATTCACATAAAAAGTGCAGGAGGAGAGAGGATTCCATAGACTGGACGACAATAGGAAGTGGGGAAGAAATCTTGACCATTAGAATGTAAGCTCTCACGAGCAGGGCCCTCTGCCCTCTTGTGCTTTGTCCCCTCTTATACCCAGATCCAACCCGGTATTTGGAACACGGTTCCAAGCCAGGTTGGATCTGGGATTTGCACCGTTTACAGTGCGGTGCCGACCCACAGAGTAAACGAGGGCAGCGCTTGGAGATGACATTAACATACTATGTTGACCGTTGAGGTTGGGCTTCCCCATTGCTGTAAACGGGAGCCATTTACACTGCCCTCTTCCCAAGTCCTGGTCAGGACCTGAGTAGAAGTCCATGTAAAGGAACACGGGTTAACCCCTTTTACACCGCTGCTAACCCGGTTCCACAAGGGAAAAACCAGTGTTTTTGCGGCGGTTTAAAAAGGGGTAAATTTACTAAGATGGTATATTAATATTATCTTAATATTATCTTCTAGAAGGTGCTAAATAAGAATCTGAGTGGTTGCTATGGGCAACATCCAATGGAACATAGAACTTCCATCTTAGTAAATGTCCACCTAAAGGTGGCCATACACACACAGATTTATCTTCAGATCTGGCTGGTTGGAACAAAAACATGGTTATGGATGAGAGCAAATGACAGTTGACCATTTGCTTGGAAATGCTGGAAAACCGACAAACTGTCACTCATCCACAACCATGTTTTTGTTCCAACCAGCCAGATCTGAAGATAAATCTTACTAGTGTATGGGCACCTTTAGACTATTCTTTACCCCATATATTCTCCTTTCAGCAACACCTGACCTGATCTGGATAATTGAATATTACCATTCTTTGGAAGTTGGGTGGCAATTTGTTCTTATTAAAATAATCTGCCAATGTAATACGTTTTATAATTGTATCTCAGCAGTTTTCTCCTTTACTAGAAAATAAAGAAGTGGAACCAGCTGTGCCACAAATCATTGGTCAGCTGGCATCCTGACAAATAGGGAAATCACATTTGTGTTCCAGGAATTTACAGATTTTGATTTTATTTTAACCACTTCGGTGGTATGCCTTGAAAATTTCCGAGCATACAACCAGTAGGTAGGTGTGCACCACCTCTAGCGGCACCCTCCCATTGCTCTCCCTCCTCCTATCACTCCCCCCTGATCTCTGCACTCACCTGAGCTCCCCTGCTGCTGTTCCCGCCACCATCCGCACTGCATAAGTGACCAGGTGTAGGCCCCGCTCAGGGAGGAATCGGGAGCCGGATTCCCCCAAGCATTGCCTGTGGGTGGGTGGTGATAACAGGAGGGCGGGGTCGGACTGCCTCCACCACCACCACAGCCCCACCACATGTGTAGAATGGGTCCTGGGATTGCCTATCAAAAATGATTGAAAGGCTGTGGCTTTCCTGGGGAGGGACGGAGGTGGAGAAGTTTGGGAAAATACCAGATTATTACCTGGTAATATGTTTTCCTCTACTCCACCATGGCAGCCATTACAAATGGGTTCCTCCCCACTGGGTAGTGCTTCAGAAAGGGAAAAAAAGACACCAGCCCCTATAAGAAGGCCCCTCCTCCTGGCCTCAGTGTCTTTGCATTCTCCAGCTTTAAAACAAAAAACATCATTAATCCGCATAACACATGTTAACAGTCATGACATAATGGGACGGGAATATATGCTGCCATGGTGGAGTAGAGGAAAACATATTACCAGGTAATAATCTGGTATTTCCTCTACCTCCCCCATGGCAGCCATTACAAATGGGTAATACCCTAGCAGTTGATATATGGGAGGGCATACTCACGAAACCAGAGTTACTTCACTCCAGACTTCAAATTAAATCATAAGGTACTGCTTCAGCCTCCTTCCTTATATCACCGCGCTAAGGACGCTTCTTCCGACCTTAGCATCTGATGACGACATCACATCCACACGATAGTGCCTTGTGAAGGTATGAATGGACGACCACCCGGCTGCTTTGCACAACTCTAATACAGAAGCAGATCCTCTCTCTGCCCAGGAAGATGCAACCGCCCTTGTGGAATGGGCCTTCAGACCCACTGGAGGCTCTCTTTGCCTAATCTGATATGCTCTGCAGATGCAGGCCTTGATCCATCTAGCCAATGTGGCTTTTGATGCAGCTTGACCCTTGTTTACTCCTTCCGTTAAAACGAATAAATTCTTCGACTTACGGATAGTTTTCGTATTCTGTACGTAAATTTTCAGCGCTCTTACAACATCTAATCTGTGTAATCGCTCTTCTTTCACATTTGACGGATTGGCACAAAAAGAAGGTAGGATTATATCCTGGTTGATGGGAAAGTCTGAAACAACTTTCGGTAGAAATTCAGGGTTAGTTCGCAGCACTACCCTGTCCTCAAAAAAATTCAAAAAGGGCTCCTCCGCCTAGAGTGCCTGCAATTCTGACACCCTCCTTGCGGAGGTTATTGCCACTAAAAAACTGACTTTCCAGGAAAGTAACTTAAGTGTAGCCTCTTGTAGCGGCTCAAACGGTGCTTCCGTCAAAACTCCTAAAACTAAATTTAAGTCCCACGGTGCCACTGGCGACCTAAATCTTGGGTTGATCCTTTTCGCAGCCTGGACAAACCTGCGTATGTATCTGTTCTCTGCCAGATCCCAATCTAACATTGCTCCCAATGCTGATATTTGTACCTTCAAAGTACTTACTGCTAAGTCCAGTTGTAATCCTGCCTGAAGAAATCCAAGTACTGAGGCAACTTTACTCGGTATTTGTTGGTTTGAGCTACACCAGGACAAGTATCTCTTCCACACTCGATAATATATTTTGGATGTCGATTGTTTCCTTGCTTTGAGCAAAGTGTTGATTACTGAATCACAGAAACCTTTAGATTTTAATGTAGCGGTTTCAGAAGCCAGGCTGTCAGTTTCCATGCTGGTGGCTGCGGTTGAAGTACTTGGCCTTGGACTAGGAGATCGGGCCATTCGGGCAGGAACCATGGTCCGTCCACTGCCATTTGCATCACCGTAGCAAACCACGCCCTCCTTGGCCAAAACGGAAGTATCGCTATCACTTCCGTCTCCTCTCTCTGTATCTTTCTCAGTAGGCGCGGAATAACTGGAATCGGCGGGAAGACATACGCTCTGAACATGTTCCACTCCGCTGTCAGGGCATCTACCTGCTCTGCTTGTGGATCTCTGAACCTTGAGAAGTACCTTGGGACTTTTTTGTTGCGACTCGTGGCCATAAGATCCACCTGTGGCCACCCCCATTTCTCTACGATCATGTTGAACAGGCTGTCGTTGAGCGCCCACTCGCCTGGTAGGCACTCTGTTCTGCTTAATGAGTCCGCAACCAGATTGTCTTTCCCTGCCAGGAAGACTGCCGAAATGCTGTGTACATGACACTCTGCCCATTCCAATAACTGGGATGTTATCTCCATGAGACGTCGACTTCTCGTCCCGCCTTGACGGTTGATGTACGAGACTACCGCCCGATTGTCTGATCTTATGTTTAGGTCTCTGGCTATCAGCAGATTCTGGAACTCCTGACACGCCATGACCACCGCCTTTATTTCCCTGAGATTGGAATGTGCGGCTTGCCACCTTGGAGACCACCGTCCCTGTGCAATGGACTGACCGCATGTCGCTCCACAGCCTCCTTGGCTGGCATCTGTTGTTACCGTGACCTGGTTGACTACTGCAAACGATTTTCCTGCTTCTAGTCGTTCCACGTCCGACCACCAGGCCAAATCTGACTTTGCGGCTCTTGTTAGAATTATTTTCTGAGTGAGATCTTTGCTGTTCTTGTTCCATTGTGACAGGAAGCAAGTTTGGAATTTTCTTGTGTGGAACCTTGCCCATGGTACGGTCTCTAATGCGGCTGCCATCAATCCCAGTATCTCCATGCAGTCTTGGGATGACACGACTGATCTCCTCATAATTAATCTTACTTGGTGTACCAATTTCTCTCTTCTGGTCTCTGTGAGAGACACTCTCATGTTTTGAGTATCTATTGATACCCCCAAGTATGTAATCTTTTGAACTGGCATCAGTTGACTCTTCTTTACGTTGATCAGCCATCCATGATGTTCCAGACATTTGAGCACTAACTCTGTGTGTTCCCTTACCAGTTCTTCTGAATCTGCAACAATTAAAATATCGTCGAGATAGGGCCAGAGTTTTACTCCCTCCTGTCTCAGCTTCGCTATGATCACAATCAGCACCTTTGAGAAAGTCCGCGGGGAAGTCGACAGGCCGAAGGGAAGAGTCACGAATTGATAAGTGACCCCTTGCAGACGGAACCTGAGAAACTTGTGATGGTTTGCGTAGATGGGTATATGTAAATAGGCGTCTTTTAGATCTATGGACGTCATATAATCCCCGTGTTTTAAGTCTGGGATTATCGATCTCACTGACTCCATCTTGAACGTTCGGCTTAACACAAACTTGTTCAAGCGCCTTAAGTCTAGGATGGTTCGAAAACCCCCTGACGCCTTTTTTACCACGAAGAAGCGAGAAAACCATCCCTGCTTCTCCTGCTTCTTCGGAACTACTTCGACAACTCCTTGTCTTAGCATTTCTTCCAGACTTGAAAATAACGCCTGTCTCTCCTCCATGTCGCTGGGTACTGGCGACTCCACAAAGAGACTTCCTGGAAGTCTCATAAATTCGATATCCAGACTGAATTATTTCCAGAACCCACCTGTCCATGGTGGATTCTCGCCAAGCTTGGTAAAACTGTTTGAGCCTGGCGCCAACTCTTTGTATGACGGCGTCATTGTTGCTCCTTTCGGAAAGGAGCCTTCCCTTCTTTCCCTCTTTGGGCATGAAAGGACGCCCGAGACATCCAGCTTCCTCTCCTATAAGCCCTTCCTGGCCTATAAGCCCTGGAGTCTCTGTATTCCTGATGCTGGAATCTATTAAATTTCGCTGGAACATTCTTTTTGACAGCTTTATCCCGGGGCAACCAGACTGATTTGCCCCCCGAGATTTTAGTAATTAGCTCATCAAGCTGTTTGCCAAACAGATACTCCCCTTGGAATGGTAGGGATAACAATTTATTTTTTGACTGCACGTCAGCCGCCCATGGCTTCAACCAAAGGGCCCGACGTGTCGCCGCTGCAGTGGCTCCTGCTCTAGCTGATAGGCGTATGGAGTCCATAGTTGCCTCACACATAAACTCTACAGCCAATTGAACATCTTGGACTGTTTTAATAAGATCGGACCTCTTAATTCCGTCCAAAATGTCCGCCTCTAGTTGCTGGCACCAGCCTCGCATTACACGTGAGGTAACCGCCATAGCAGCCGCTGGCTTAAGGGATGCCCCTGCCGTAAGATACTGCTTTTTTAGACCCAGCTCAATCCTACGCTCCATGGGGTCTTTGAAGATATTTACATCTTCCAAGGGAAGAGTAGTCTTCTTAGATAGTCTAGAGCTGGGGTAGCCAACCCTAGTCCTCGAGAGCTACCAACAGTGCATGTTTTGCAGGTCTCCTCACAGAATCACTAGTGAGCTAATTAGCTCCATCTGTGTATCTTTTAATATGTGTCAGTGATTAATGAGTGCAGCTGTGCAGCAGCTAGGTTGTCTGGAAAATGTGAACTGTTGGTAGCTCTCGAGGGCTAGGGTTGGCTACCACTGGTCTAGAGATAGCTGCGTCAACTTTTGGCGCCTCTTCCCATGTCGACACCTGATCCTTGTCGAATGGGTACATTTTCGTTATTCTGGTGGAAGCAGCCATCCTCTTATGCGGGTGTTTCCACTCCTCAGAAATGATAGCTTTCAAAGTCTGAGATAAGGGAAAACATTTCCCCTTTCTTTTCCTGTCCTTAAATAACAGTTCTTGTAAATTAAGGTCCTCTTGCTGATCCTCAATATTGAGGGCCCTATGGATAAGCTCTAACAGATTATTGATCATATCAGGATTAAAGTCCTCCGACTTATCCTGAGGTATGTCTTGATCCTCATCCGGATCCTGACCCAGCATCTGCGCACAAGTTATGTCCTCCACAGAGTCATCCGACTCTTCACTTAGGACCACATGCTTCCTTTTTCCAGACATTTTACTCAGGTCTTCTTTCGTAACAAAAGTCCCTGCTAATGCTGTTTTCAGCATATCCACTAGGTTCGTCATTTGAGCCATGGGTAGAGGCTGAGGGGCCTTACACTCCTCACAGAGGCCGCCCACATGCTTTTCAGGTAAAGTTTTATCGCATGAAAAACATTTAGGTGAGTGCGTTCTCTTGTGCTTGGCTTTACTCTCCTTCTCTTTGCTGGCCTCAGACCTGCAACAGCCAAATACCATGCTTCATTAACCTTACAATCCAATGCACCATCACCTGATCACCACAAGGAAAAAATTCCCAAACCAAAACCAAAGTACCAATAACAAAAAACAAAACCAAAGTACCAATAACCAAAACCAAAACAAAATCACCCAAAAAATCACTGTTTGTGGCTTACCCTGACTTTTTGGCTGCCTGCCGATTTTCCTCTTCCATATTATAGCAGCGGTGCGCACTGACACTAAATAGAAATAACAATTAAGTCCCCTGCACAATCAGAGAAAGCCAGCAACCCACCAGAATTTAATTGCTGCGCATACCTGCTTCAATAATGACAACACCTGAATGCCACAATATTAGCACCTGGATGATTCCTTACAACCAACTCCCTGCACAATAAGAACACTTCACAATAAGAACACTTAATAAACCAATGATTTATACAGTGTGGCATGGAACTCAAGGCTGGAACCATGCCACACATAACTTTTCACATATAAGCAGTAATAGCTAGATGAATAAACAAGACCAGGCTCACCAGCTGCGCTTCTCTTGCAGATACCGGCTTCTCAGAACTATAGCGTGCTCACCGCCATAGCCCACGCTGCTGCTGCTGCGGTACAAGACAGATACACCGCTCACTTCCGCCCTTAAGAGGACGGGGAGCGCGTCACCAACCTGCGCCGCGCACCGCCGCTGACGTCCGCCTGCTTTCATCTTGGATTCACCCAGGCCAGGCGTGCTGCGGCAGCGCTATCCCGCGTCGCCATTGCACCCACGCCTGTGGCCGCCGCCGCCAGTAGCTGCCCCCGTAGGGGTCCGCATGCGGCCAGGGAGCTTTTCAAGTCTCCACCAGGGCTCGGCCTGCCCTCCCTCACTGCTGGACCGCCGGAGCTGCCGCAGGGGGACACATAAAGTAATCCTCGTTTTCCTCTGCAGCCCCCAGGGTAAGCCACCTCTCACACACTACCCGAAAGGGAAAAAAAAGACACTGAGGCCAGGAGGAGGGGCCTTCTTATAGGGGCTGGTGTCTTTTTTTCCCTTTCTGAAGCACTACCCAGTGGGGAGGAACCCATTTGTAATGGCTGCCATGGGGGAGGTAGAGGAAATAGGGGGGTGTCAGGTGCGTGGAGAGGCCAAGGACGGAGATGCATTTACAGTGTCCTTGGCCGCACAGCTTAGCATATATGACCGGTGCTGTATCAGGTATGGGTTATTAGTTGGACATATATTTATCATTTATTTATTTATTATATGTTTATTGATTTTTTGCTTGTTTTTCAATTATATTGTGGCAGAAAAACCTAATTATTCTGGGGTATGGGACACATGAAATAGGTCGACATGGTTGAAAGGTCGACAATGTGAATGTCAACATGAGTTTTTCACCTTTTTTGTCCCAAATTCGACGTAAGTCAATATGGACGCATCTCAGTGTCCCTGTTTGCCCTCAGCACACTATTATATTCTCCCTCCACGCCCTAGTGGATGTCGACTCATACAAAATGTGCAAAAACTCATGTTCACCCTTTGACTGTTGACCCCTTCATTCTGATATGCTTCCAACAGAAAGCCTTACGCATTTTGGTACTACATTATATTCTCCCAGAACTCACCTGCAAGTTCCCATTCCCTTGAAGAATCCCTCGCGCCTGAATGTGCGAGTACTTCTGATTCTAGAATGGAAATAAAGACATTGTTTTCCTATATCCTGTAACGATATCGCCATCTAGTGTCCATCCCAACAAATAGACATTGCTAGGAGGATATCGCCACCTAGTGCCCATCCCAACAAACTGTTACTGTAATACATGCGTCTTACACAGGGCTGGGCAACACCGGCCCTCCAGATGTTAGTGAACTACACATCCCAGGATGCTTTGCATTAGCTTTGCTATGTGGCCATGCTGAAACTGATGCAAGGCATGCTGGGATGTGTAGTTCATCAACATCTGGGGGGCCGGTGTTGCCCAGCCCTGGTCTTACATGTCACCATCAGCCGCCTGGGCGATCGTTATATCCCGACATTTATAGACTGTTCTAGTTAGTGGGAAAGGATATCGGAGAGATCATTGTATTACAGCTGTAAACTGCATGGTACTGTGGTGCAGTGGTTAGCATTGCTGCCTCACAGCGTTTGGGTTGAGTTGGACTTTTACTAGGGAATGATATGTGTGGAGTTTGTATGTGTTTGCCACCACAGTACAAAAATATATAGATATGTCAATTAGGTGACTACTGAAATGGGCCTTGTTGCGTACGTTAAAAAATGTATACTGTAAGCTCCCGTGGCATGGGGACTGGTGTGAATCTACGAAGTACAGTATATGTTTGGTGCGCTCTATTATTACTACGCAATAGTAATAAATTATAATAAAGATTATATCATTTACAATGTTGATTTGCAATATGAGGAGGAGGAGTGATATCACTGGTCACAACGGAGCAAAAGTACCTGCTAATAATTGCCACCTTACTGGCAGTGTTTGGAAAATGACAATTAGGAGCTATTTGGCAAGTACCTGGATTTCAAATTGAAATAAGGCTATTAGAGGTCAATTCTGAATGGCATGCTGTTTACACAGTAGCAACAGCCCTCGCATCGCACGCAAATCAAACACGTTGCGATGCGATCCAGCACTGTGTATGGGCACCTTTAAATAGAAAATAAATAAACCTGTGTGGGGTCCCCTCTTCTAAGCATGACCAGGCTGGGCTCTTTGAGGAGTATAGGTGACTGCATTAGGTCAACACCTAAAAAATAAGTTGACAGGACTAAGGTCAACAGGGTTGGAAGGACACAAGCATTAGTTCAACAGTCCAAAGGACGAAATCATGACCCGAATGATGACAGTCATCACGGACACATCTAAGCGTACCGCTGCGCTCGCAATGCTTTGGGCACGGTGCCTCGCTGCGCACTATTTAATTCTTCCCCATGGTGGATGGTAGGGTATGACATACCGCCTGTCGGCGCACAAAAAAAAAAAAAGGGAAAAATTCATGTCGACCTTCCATTGTCAACCTAATGCTTGTGTTAACCCTCCGACCCGGTCGACTTTAGCCGTGTCAACCTATTTCAGGCATCAACCAAAGCCCTATGGGGAAAAAGGTAGCGCTGGAACCAATGAGGATTTTGGTTCCAGCGCTACCTTTTTCTTCTCTGTTTTTTTGGGACCTACTCAGTCCCAGTGGTAGCTGCTTTACAAGACATCCCTTGCCAGCGCCCATATAGCTACCCAGTAGCTCCAGCCCTTTATCTCATCAACCGAAGCCCTGTCCACCTCCAGTGGTCAACCTAATGCATGAGGACCATAATAGGGTCGGCCGAATGACCCTAGCCCCTTTTTGAGCTGGCGGTGCCAAAAACATAGGGGGAAAATTATGTAGCATTTCCCTATATTTAGGCTCCTGGACTGGTCCCAAAAATATGGGAGGGATAAAAAGGACATCGGGGCCCCTCGTATTTCTGAAACTAGCACCGGGCCCCACTAGCCAGGGAGGTAATGCCACCGCCAGGGGACACGTTTATACCGGTCCCTGTGGCCGCAGCATCGCCCCCCTCTAGTCATCCTTGGCTGGAGTTCCCCGGGGACCACCCCCAATAAACGGCTTGCTTCCCCCTCCAGGTCACACAAGGGCCAGGGCAGAAGCCCATTTGTATGACAGCCACCCGAGCAGTTTTTCAAAACAGTATATGGTGTATGCTCGTATCCAGCCGGGTTCAAACAGGAATAATAGTAAATGTACCCCACAGAATGGGCTACAGTCATGTTAGAGGAACGGTCACTGTGACATAATAACTAGATGCACAGCCCCCGATATCCATCTCGTGAGTCCTATATGCCGCCTAGGAGAGGTCTGTATAGAAATGCGCTGCCCGGCCCTTGTACTAGGCTGTACCGAGCTCCACAAAGACACCTCGGATCAGCAGAGCTGTGCGCTGTGTATCAGGACGTAACCCTTACCTTGTGTAATGCGACAGGTGACACTGAAGTCGGTGGACAGTGATGACATGGAGTGGTGAATTGTACTCGTGACAGTGGTAATGCCATCAGTGGTGTTGGACTTCTCTTCTCTACTAATGACATGCCTCTCATTACGCCAGGTGATGACCGGTCTCTGCCTTCCCGAGGCGCTGCACTGTGTGACAATGACCTCACGCAGTCCTTCTGGTGAACTCGGGTGGTCTGCTGTGGGCATCGGTATACCGGACCCTACAAATGAAGCACACACTACGTTGCTGAAACTAGAACATTTCATGTATGTAGGCATAGTTCAGATCTTCCATCTGGGATAAAGTGATTAGGTCAACATAAAGCCGACACTGCTGAAATGTTGACACTGAACATGTCACTATCTGCAGAATGCTGATATGTTTACAATGCCGATACAGTTTATGGATGGTAGAGTTTGACTGCTGCAGCAGAGACTAAGGGTTAGGTAATGGAAGAGAAGGGTTAGACAGGGGGTTAGGCGGGGGGGGGCATCTTTCCCATTGGGCTGGTTCAGCTACTGCCCGGGGATCCTACAAGCATAGGGGCCCCAGAGCCGCCTAAGGCAGGGCAAGTAAAAAACATTGCTGACGGCAATCTAATTAGCGCTGGCCAGCGTTGCCAGTGAGGAGCACAGAGAGGGGTGAGGTGGTGTAGGTAGGGGCCCCACTGCACTGGGTTATATGTGTGTTGGGGGGGGGGGGTAGCGGGGGAGAAGGCCTAGTCTGCGGTAGGGGAGGATTAGGCTGTGGGAGCAGAGGGCTAGGGTGAGGCAGTGGGTGAGAAGGGCAAGTCTGCAGTAGAGGAGGGAGGATTAGGCAGCAGAGGGTGTGGGTGGAGGTGTAGTAGTGGAGGGTTAGATAGTGGGAGAGAAGGGTTAGGGTGTGGTAGTGAAGGGTTCGGTGGGTGGGGGAATATTTGCGATTCCAAGGCGTACCCAAATAAAAGATGGGTGCGCCCAGGAAACCGCTGAGTGTCCCCAATGCAGACGGCTAACTGCCTTTTGTGGGCGTCACAGGACGCCAGCCGCCCGCCCCGTTGTCGGACCCAGACTGATTTGCGAGCAGGCGAAAAAAAATCATGACTTCGGCCCCGTACGAACGGATGTTTATGCAAAGCGGTGGGGATGTGCGGACCGCGGCGGGCGGCGTTAGATGGCTCGCTAAGAAGCACATTTTCGCTGCTTATCAAGTCAAGATCTCGCTCCAGAGTCCGAGGCAGGCAGACGCGGCAGCAACCTTGTTGCCAGGCAACGACGGTGCTGAGCACTGCTTGCGCTCAGTGCTGCATGGGAGAAAGGGATCAAATGCGCATTTTGATCCCATAATCCAGAGATTGGAGCCTCCAATCCGGTGATTGAAATCCCGGCCAAAAATCCAGCCGATCCCAATCCCAGGATTGGGATCCCTACTATGCAAGTGAAGCTGCTGCTAAAAGCAGATGAACATCAGATTTTGCCACCACTCTTCATTGGTTAAAAATCTCACTGCAACCTGCATTATGAGCGGTACCGTTGCGCCTGCACAGTGCCACCATGGCACATGCGCAATCTGATGATAATCGCTTAGTTGCATGAACATCGGCGCTGCGAACAAACATGTGCCCTTAGTACACAGCTCCTTATCTGTATTCATAGACAACCAATCAGTGTAATGGCCTCTGGCTGTGCTGCCTTGTTTCCCGTCTTAGTAAATACCCCTAGATCAATGGTTGGCGACTTCTGCAGCCAATCAGAACGACTGTCCATTGTACTCACCATGGTGTCTCTTCTTTCTTAAGACCGGGATCTGGAAAGTGCATTCTGGGTGTATATTTCCATCTATGTATATTCCCTTCTGTACTACGTTACTCCTAATATCCTGCAAACGCTGGCGTGCCATTATCGCTGTGGGCTCCAAGTTGATGTTCAGGTCCTTTCCTTCGCCTAGGCATGTAACCTCATTGCTTGGTTCTAAAGGAGAGCAAAGAAAACTTACACATACAGTATTGCATTTTATTATAGGAATCTGGGCTCAAATGTATAAAAGTTGGGAGGAGAAACGGACTGTTTTCCAGGAGCCCAGCAGAGGGCAGCACCCTATGAACTAAGCAGAGGTGGGAGGGGAAACAGACTCTATACCGACATGCAGGAAGGTCGACAGGGTGATTATGTCGACATGGGGTTTTTACTGTTTTTTTGAGCCAACATGCAGCATTTCATGCCCTACCATCCACTAGGGCATGGTGGGAGATTAAAATAGTATGCCAAGCGTAGCGAGGCACCGCGCCCGAAGCATGTGAGCGCAGCAAGCCATGCGAAGGGACGCGGGGCTACGATTCGGTGTCCATGCCAACCCGACAGTTGGTATTTCATGCCCTACCATCCACTACGGCGTGGTGGGAGGATAAAATAGTGTACCGGGTGCAGCGAGGCACCGTGCCCGAAGCATGGCGAGCGCAACGAGGGGACGCGCTGGTATGTTTTAGTGTTTATGTTGACATTCCAGTAAAAAAAAAAAAGGAAGTTTACCTTTTCAATGTCGATCTAATGACCCTGTCGACCATAATGCTGGTGACCTAATTATCCATACCCCCCCCCCACCCCCCTTCAGTGATAAGATCCCCTCCAGATCACAGATAGAAAATAGTAAAAAATGTAACAATACAAAGGGGTCTATTTGCTAAGCCGTGAAAAGAGAGAATGTGGTTGAAGACAAAAATAGTAGCCAATCAGCTTCTAACTTCTAAGTTACGGGGGGTGTCTGAGAAATAACAGAAGCTGATTGGCTGGTACTGTATCTCCATCCACTTTCTCTCTCTCTCTCTCTCTCCAAGGACCAGATGCACTAAGAGTGGTAAAGTGGAAAATGATAATCAACCAGCCAATCAGCTCCTTCCTGTCATTTTTAACACCCAGCCTGTAACATGGCAGGTAGGAGCCGATTGGCTGGCTGTTTTCACTCTCCACATGTGGCCAAGAGACTTACACCCCTTTAACACCACCACAAAAACCTGCGGTTTTCCCTCGTGGACCCCGGTCAGCGGCGGTGTAAAAGGGGTTAACCTGTGTCTCTTTACACTGAACTTCTACCCAGGTCCTGACCAGGGTAGAACATGGGTCCGACCCAGATCCCATTTACAGCAAAGGGGGGGGAGCCCAACCTCCGGACTGCACACAGCCTCCGCTGCAGACAGCCTGTGTGCAGCCTCCATTCACCTCGCGGACGGGGACTGGGGTGCACGGAGGTTGGGGGCAGCCCAGAAGCTTACCTTGGTGCTGGGCTTGCCCCCAGCGTGGCTTGTTCCCAGCGCTTGGAGATGAGGTCATCTCCAAGCGCCTCCCCCATTTACACTGCGGGTCAGCACCGCATTGTAAACGGACCCAGTTCCCAGATCAGACCTGGCTTGGAGCAGTGTTCCAAATACCGGGTCGGATCCGGGAAATTGGTGTAAAAGGGGTATCAGTAAATAGACCCGAAAGTCTGTAATGTCCACCTTCAGATGACTTATTCTTAAGACTTACAACAGTGGACAAAGCGACACTGCATCCACATCCGAATGGCACTTACCAAGCTGTGTCAGGCAGACCTCTCCGGTGAAGGCCCCATTAGGATAGGTGTTAAAGATACAGATATAACATGCTTCATCTTCCTGTTCCAGCTTAGAGATGGCGATGGATGATGTTGAAGCGTCGCTTTGCACGACTGTGACGAGATTGACAAACGCATCGGATATACGGACCCCATATTCCCGGCTGTGAGTCACCATGTTCTGCCGCACGGAACCTCTCTTCTTCTCCCAGGTCACTTGCAGGACTTTTATCCGATGCTGGAAGTCACATGTCAGGCTCACGTTGCCGCCCAGTACCATAGAACCGGAGGCCGCGCACTGCACCGCCGGGGTCATTGCTGGTGATAACAGTACAACACGTCACGCTCAGCTGGGCATATAAACGGTAAGTAAGATAACCAGTGTATTCCATTACAGACACATTAACATGCCACAAATATACGTTGTACTGTATAACTTACAGGAGTCAGAGATACGAAGTAATATAAAGCGCTACTGTAACAAGGGACCTTACTCAGACTGCAAGTAACAGGGGGACTTGCGGGGCCTTGGCATGACCACATTTCCTGACTCTGACTGCCCAGCCTCTCCCTGTAAATCGGGCAGAGGTGTTTACATTATAACAATACGATCACAGGAACCATTGTGCACAGGATTATTCCAGCTGAATTAGGCCCCTTAGCAGTTCTGCAAACGAGCCGCTTCCTGCCCGCTAGGTACTTTCGGCTTGTGCCACATATTGCACTGACATCGCACATACAGTATATCACCGTTATCAGTGCAGACACATTCATTCTCCTTCAGGGGTCCATATAATATAGGATGTGATCTGGGCAGCATTTACAGCCCAGAATCGCATTGCAATACATAATCCTTTCTCAGAGATGTATGTACTTGCAGGTGCTTCGAAGCCTCTTCATTTGATAAATAAATCCTATGGGCCCGATTCGTGTCTGCAATGCGAATGGACAAGGACTGAGACACCACTGTCAGCAGATGCTGAAGTACCACTATTGA
This sequence comes from Crinia signifera, assembly GCF_055691185.1. Taxonomy (NCBI): domain Eukaryota; kingdom Metazoa; phylum Chordata; class Amphibia; order Anura; family Myobatrachidae; genus Crinia; species Crinia signifera. The sequence continues at coordinate 15,783,184 of NC_139218.1, read as the reverse complement.
AATTGCACCAACCCTACGGCAAGGGCAAATTATTTTAGGGATGGGACATCGAAACCAGCGATGTTGCGTGCCCGATGTGCTAGTGTCGTCAATGTTTTGTTACTGATGGCAAACACATGGGAACATTGATGTGGTCTTCTGATGGCCCATAACTAATTGATGGAAAGCATATGCCGCAGCTGGGCGCTTACATAAAGCCACAGTTTGTATATGCAAAATCAGGAGAGTTGCCAGACCCGCCGCAAGTCCAGCGCCTCTCCGCTTGTGGGCCAATCAAAACACAGGGGCAGGGCTTTGCAGGTGGCTCCCCCCTCCCTATAAAAAAAAAAAAAAAGCAAACCATTGTTTTGCTGTTCCATCGATGGAGGGAAATGGTTCTCCCCCATCGATGTCAAAAGTATTCGACAGTGGCCATGAACCATCGATGATCGATGGCCATCCCTACATAGACCCTATGCGGCGGCACAGGACACACAGACCCTACGCAGCACGGGTTGGGATCATTTGGGGCGGGATGTATTAAAATACATCGCCGCCCTTCGCGCCCCCCCCCCGCCGCGATGCCGCCGCATATGTACTAACATATGCGGCTGGCATTGCGATGCGGTGACGGAGGCCCCCCGCGATACCTGTACTGTGGTGTGTGGGGGGTCTCCGTCACCTCCCAGCCGGCTTCTGCAGCATCCACGCCGGGGACAGCTAAGCAAGCTGTCCCCGGCGCTTCCTCCTCCCCCTGCAGCCGGAAGGACGTCCGGCTGCGTTGCTAGGGGGAGGAAGGGCTTACCTTCCGGGGTCCAGGAGGACCTGCAAGAAGGTAAGCCCAAGGGAGGGGGGAAAGGGGGGGTCGGCGAGGCGGCGGGTTGCGGCGACGCGGCGGGCGGCGAAAAGAAGCCCATAGGCTTCTATAGGGTATCGCCACCCAAAGGTGGCGATACCCTGCCCTGCGAAACCGCTGCGAACGGGTTTTAGTACATAGGAAAATGCGGTAAAACGGGGGTTTTACCGCATTTTCCCTTTAGTACATCTCGCCCTTGGTCTACAGCATGATGGTCGACAGTCATTAGGTCGACATGGGTCTAGGTCAAAAGGTTCGACAATGTCAAACTTATGACCTGTCGACCTAGAACCATGTCGACCTAATGACGGTCGACCATCATGCTGTAGACGAAATGACCGCATCCCCACGGCACAGGAATCCTGGATACATAGACAATATACAATACATGCTGCCAGGTACATGCAGCAGATGACAGAGACACCCACCGGCAGCAGCATGCGGCAGGAAGGACAGGAGTAGGATCAGTGACTGCATCTCTCCCCGGCTGTAGTATGAAGTTCCCGGCAGCGGTGTCTGGTGTAGAGTCCCCCCGGTCTGTGTGCACTGGGCGGAAGCTGCGGTCAGTCCCTGGAGCCGCCGCTGTAGTATCCTCCTGATACTGTGTACAGCGAGAGCAGTACAAAATCAAATCTACCGGGTCTAGAGTCCCATCACTCAAAGTTCTAGTAGCCCGCCCTGCACTGCGGTTATTGGCCGTTGCTGCTGCTGTCATTATTCAAACAGCTGCATTTTATGATCCGTTACTAGTTACTACGGCGGCCGGGCGGGGTCATAGTACATAGCAGCAGAGATCTGCCTGTAGTGTAACTTCCGAGACTCGAGGCTGGTTTGGTTTCACTTTCTGTTTCTGCGGCTACCATCAGCCTCCTGACAGACACGTGGGGATATTACTGACACGTTCTACACATGACCCTACTGAATTTCACCTAGGTTGTCTGTGTCGACCTTCTGCAAGCCGCCCTTTTGGTGTTGATCTAGACCAGTGGTAGCCAACCCTAGCCCTCGAGAGCTACCAACAGTTCACATTTTCCAGACAACCTAGCTGCTGCACTCATTAATCACTGACACATTTTAAAAGATACACAGATGGAGCTAATTAGCTCACTTGTGATTCTGTGAGACCTGCAAAACATGCACTGTTGGTAGCTCTCGAGGACTAGGGTTGGCTACCCCAGCTGTAGACCACATGTTCTCAAAGTAGGGATAGCCATCATTTCCATCAATAATGTTAAACTATGCAACGGATGACCATTAACCCCTTCAATGGTGTTTTTTTTTTTTACGGAGCGGGGCGAGTTTGTTATGGGGAGGGAAGGGGGTCGCGAATGGCTGCCGCGCTGCAGGTTCCCCCACTGCCAGAAGTGTCCCCACGGTCCATTGCACCAGCGCCTCAACTTTTATCAATGTCTTGCACACATACCACTATTATACAGCCTCCTGCTCTCATTCTCCCCCTTACTCCCTCCCAGTGGGAGGAGACGCTCACCCGCTGCCGGGAGCTGTATACTGTCCCCCACCTTCCTCCAGTTCTAGGGATGCCCATCGACCATCAATGATTTGAAATTATCGATGGTTTATGGCCAATGTTGAATACTTTTGCCATCGAGGACTAGATGGTTTTCCTACATCGATGGCAAAGGAGAACCAATCAAGTTTCAATTTTTTTTATGGTGCCGGGACATGGAGCATAGCTCCGCCCCCCCCCACACACACACCTGACAGTCCTGCCACCGAGTTCTGATTGTCCCACGGCCTATTCAGTCAGATATAATGGATGACCATCGATAGCTACAACAATCGATGGTTATCCAAGTAATATTTTACTACTATCGATTGCAGGGTGCAAAATCGCCATCAATGCCAACCACCGATGGCATCTGCACCAATGCCCATCCCTACTCTGCAACAGGCAAAAACCTTTACTACCCCTCATGCCCACACACCTCTATCACTGCCCTGCCTCCTGTTCTCCTGTCCCGTAACTTCCGCCAGTGCATACTGTCCCCCACCTTCCTCCAGTTCTAGGGATGCCCATCGACCATCAATGATTTGAAATTATCGATGGTTTATGGCCAATGTTGAATACTTTTGCCATCGAGGACTTGATGGTTTTCCTACATCGATAGCAAAGGAGAACCAATCAAGTTTCAATTTTTTTTATGGTGCCGGGACACGGAGCATAGCTCCGCCCCCCCCCCCCCCCCCCCCACACACACACACACCTGACAGTCCTGCCACCGAGTTCTGATTGTCCCACGGCCTATTCAGTCAGATATAATGGATGACCATCGATAGCTACAACAATCGATGGTTATCCAAGTAATATTTTACTACTATCGATGGCAGGGTGCAAAATCGCCATCAATGCCAACCACCGATGGCGTCTGCACCAATGCCCATCCCTACTCTGCAACAGGCAAAAACCTTTACTACCCCTCATGCCCAAACACCTCTATCACTGCCCTGCCTCCTGTTCTCCTGCCCCGTAACTTCCGCCAGTGGGGACCCGCTTACCCTGTGTTGCCCACATTCCCCTATCATGCTTTACCACCCAGCCTCCTGCTCTCATGCACCCTAACTCCCACCCACTAGTAGGAGACACTGACTCAGGGGCACCATCCTGTACTCCTGTGTTGCCACGCTGGACCCTCACCCACTGGCAGAAGCTGCACAGTGTCCCCTACCCTCCTCTTTAGTCCCCCGTATGCCCACACACCCCTATCACTACCCAGCTTCCTGCTCTCCTGAGCCGTAACTTCCACCACTGGGGGGTCGCTGACGCTGTGTTGCCCACATACCCCTATCATGCCACATAGCCCAGCCTCCTGCTCTCATGCACCCTAACTCCCACCCAGTAGGAGGAGACACTGACTCAGGGCCACCGTCCTGTACTCCTGTGCTGCCACGCTGGACCCTCACCCACTGGCAGAAGCCGCACAGTGTCCCCCACCCTCCTCTATGGTCCCCCTTATACCCACATACCCCTATCACTACCCAGCCTCCTGTTTCCCTGTGTCGCGCACACAACTCGACAAGCGTGCGCACAGACATTACAACAGAGCGCACAAAGCAGCAGTGGTCCCTTTTTGCAGTTGTGGACTCAATTAATGTGTGTTTCGCCCATTAACTACATTGTGGACTGTGTTTTAAATGTTTAATACCATTTTGAAGTAAAGTTAACACAAATGCTGAACGTCATTTTCCAGTTATATATAAGTGACGCACAAAAATTAAAATTTCCTTCCAAAGTTGCACAAACAAAATCTTTTGCCGCACACAGCCTTCGTAAAATTAGAGGGAACATTGATCGTGACCTCCGCCAGTGGGGAGCCGCTGACTCAAAAACACCCTACTATACTATTGCACACACACACCTAAACAACACGCACGCACACTCCTCCACACCCACAAATGTCACTGTACCCTCCACACTATCAATGTACATTTTACTCTGTAACCACTTTTTAATTAAAACAAAACAATACACACCCCCTTCCAAATCATATGCTCTCTATTTAACACATTTCACCTATAACTCAAGTTGCGATACAGGAATCTTACATACAATTCTAACCATATTTCTTACAAATTAAGGGGTTACAAATTAAGGGGTCGCAGCCCCTTACGACGGTGTGAAGAGCTCCCGTAGGGCACGATGAATCACCTAGTTTTAAAATAAATGGTGCCCTGGCTGTCCCTACCTGGAGCAATCAGTCCCGCCAGCTGTGCAGGATCTTGCCGGAAGATTGGCCGCTGTCAGTCCACGCTGCCTGCCGGGTTCCCCATGCTGTTGCACATTGGGCGTCTGCTGGTGACTTCACGCCGCACAGTCTTTGAACCCGGCGGCGGCTTGTGTTGGATCAGCTGAGTGCAGTGTGGGGAGAGAAATCCAATTGGCCACACAGTGCGCTGTGACTTGTCTCCCCCCACCACAGTCTCTACCTGAGCTGGGGGAGGTGGCCCTGCTACGTCCCTTCACTGTGCACCCTGGGATTTGTAGTCCTGGCTGGCCGCTCTCCCACGCTCCCTGGGGAGCAGTCGGCGGTGTTTAGAACTGCATCTCCCAGAGTCCCTCAGTCAGCAAGAGCTGATGTTTCAAAAAACCGGTACAATCGGTACAGTTTATTTCTCTTTCAATGGTCCTGGTGATACAGCTTCACATTGGGATGTAGGAGGGTCCGCAGGAGCCAGGCACCTATACCAAAGCTTTTAGAGAGGTAGGCTCCTCCCACTGCATCCCAGAATCCTCAGTTTGTTTTAGGTGCCCACCGTAGTGGGTGCTATACCGAAGAGGCTGCTGCGCAGCTGAAGATTAGAGATAGATAGGTGTTTTTAATTTTACACTTATTAGGTAGGACGCAGTGCTGAGGATTCTCACAGAATCCTCACACTGCCAGCACTGCAGGAGCTGACAGAAGAGCGTCCTGTCAGCTCCCTGCACACAGAGGAGACGCTGTCTGGTCTCTCTGTGCGGCGCTGACAGTTTCTTTTAAGAAGCTGCCTGGGATCCAGAGCGTCCCTGAACCGGCTTCACGCAGGTGAGGGTCATGGGGGATGGGCGCTCCGTTATAGTGGCGGCCATTTTCTGTGGAGCTTACAAGCTGAGCTCCTTATTGAAAAGATCAGCAGCTTGTCACAGGACAATTCCAAGTGGTCCCCATGCAAAGGGGAGACACTTGGAAGGAGGAAATCCAGCAGTGGGAGCGGCTACTGGGGGTAGTTTGGCACTAAGACTCCAGACCCCGCAGCAGCAGGGACAGTTGGTCTCTTCCCTCACTCTGCTTGGCGCCGCTTTGCGAGACGCTGACTGTGGAGCTGAAACGCTGTTTTCTGGCTGAGTGGTGGATTTCCTGGGCATCGCTTCCCCCTTCATCTGGAGCTTCAGACAGATAAGTGCTGTGATATACATTGACTTTGTATATAATGCCTGTCAGTTTGCACTGTGTGAAATTACTTTATCATGTCAGCAACAGTCTGTAGCTGTGGGGGAGGGAGCTCCATTTGCATTGAGCGCGTGCATTGTTTGTGCACTTCAAATTTCCCCTGAGCAGATGGCCAAGGGGGGATTGTGCCCTGCTTGCGCAGTTGTGAGACCCATTGGAAGTGAACCCCAGAGGGTAGAGCAAACAGAGCCTGCGTGGGCTAGTGCCCTGGGCAGGTCAGTAAATGCCTTAGTGCAGTTGTTGGACAAACAGAGATGTTGTGGTGTCTTCCCTTAAACCTGTGTCATCTTCTCAACAGTCCTCAGACTCCTTGCCTCTGACCCAAGCAGATCCTGGCCTATTGCAGGTGATGCAGGATACTGCTAAGGGTATCAGCAGATTTAATGCTCTGCTTGATAAATTTGACAATGATGCCGAGGGGACTCCTAGACAGTCTTATTCGGTCCCTCTGCTGCCTGTTGATTCAGGAGAGAAAGGATAGTGCACGTCAGATACTCCCTGGGAGCAGGGTGATGATTCTGAGGATACCTCGACCGCTGGGGTGGAGGATTTGATTGCTGCTGTTAAGCAGGCCTTGAATTTGTCTGAAGAAGACAAGACTCCTTTTAAAGGGGCAATGTAGAGAGGCTGTTACCTTCCCGGCAGATGAAGGTTTACAGGATCTTTTAGAAGGGGCTTGGAAAACGCCCGATAAGAGGCTTCAGATGCCTAAATGGTTTTTGAGTCTTTATCCTATGCCTGAGGTGCATACAGATCTCTGTAAGAAAGTGCCGGTTGTGGATGCTTCCGTAGCCAGACAAAAGCTACTGTGCTCCCAGTCCAAGGGGGTGCGGCTTTTAAGGACCCCGTGGACAAGAAGCTGGAAGGAAACCATAAGGCTATATTTGAGGGGGTGGGGTTTACTCTCAGGCCCCTCATAGCATCAGCTTGGGTCTCAAAAGCCATGATTGTATGGGCTAGTGGTTTGTGCACTATGGTGCACGCAGACCCGAGTGTTTTGCTGCTTGCTGAAAAATTAAAGGCAGCAGCTGAGTATGTCCTAGATGCTGAGGAAGAAGCTCTCAAGATGGCTTCAAAAGTGTCCGCCATCTCAGTCACTGCCAGGAGAGTCCTGTGGCTCAAAGCTTGGGAAGCGGATAATGAGTCATTTCGGCCCTCCCCTAAAGGAGGTGCGTCCTTTCAAGGACAGTCTTTTAAGGGTAAATTCCAGTCCAGTAAAGGAAAAGCCCCAAAATCTCGCTTCGGCTCTTCCCATAACAAACCAAGCACCAAAGGTGATGAAAGCCCTCAGCATGACTGCCTGGGGAAACCCCCATCTGTCTTCAGAGTAGGGGGTCGTCTTTTAAGGTTTCGGGAAGCTTGGGCCTTCTTGGATCAGGATCCTTGGGTGTTAGACATTGTCTCACAGGGATACAAAATCCCTTTCAGGGGTCTTCCTCCAAGAAGATTCTTACCCACACCACTCCCAAAAGAGTCACGACTCCGAACTGCTCTTGTGGGGGCAGCTCAGTCACTTCTAGAAAAAGTAGTGGTGATCCCGGTGCCACGGGAGGAATGGAAAAAAGGCTTTTATTCCATTCTGTTTTTAATACCCAAACCAGACAGTACCTTCAGATCCATCCTGAATCTGAAGTCATTACATCTCCACCTGTGGGTGGACCACTTCAAGATGGAGTCTGTGCTTCTCAGCCTAGACCAGGGAGAATTTTTGGCGTCCATGGACTTCCAGGACGCATATTTACATGTCCCAATTCACCTGGAGCATCAGGCTCTTTTGAGGTTTTCAATCGGAGACCGACATTTCCAATTCCAGGCGCTGCCCTTTGGACTGGCTATGGCTCCAAGGGTATTCATGAAGATCATGTCGGTAATGGAGGCTGTTCTCCGTTTAAGAGGTGTCATTGTGATACCTTATTTGGACGATCTGCTGTTCAAAGCGGAATCAGCAGAGACCTTACAGAAGCATCTGGCAGAGGCTATTCAGTTTTTGCAAGCTCACTTTACAGAAGTGACAACTGGTCCCAGCACAGAGGATTCAATTCCTGGGAGTCGTCCTGGATACTCAGTTACATCGAGTATTCCTGCCAGAGGCAAAAGCCAAGGACATATCACTCCTGGTAAGGTCGGTTCTGGAATTGCTGGACCGTCGGTCTGGAAATGTCTGAAGTTGCTGGGCAAGATGGTGGCGACTTTTGAGACGCTGCAGTATGCCAGATTCCATTCTCAGGTCTTTCAATGGAACATCTTAACATCTTGGTCGGGGAACACGCAGACCATGAAGTCAGAAAGGGTGACGCTGACTTTGGAAACCAGGTCCTCTTTAAAATGGTGGACGGATGTGAATTCCCTTCAGTGGAGTCGCTCTCTTCAGTCTTGGGACTGGCTGGCAGTCACTACTGACGCCAGTCTCGGGGCAGGGGGGCAGTAGTTCTGGACCTGAGGCTTCAGGGCCTATGGACTGCAGTGGAGTCATCTCTCCCGATAAATATCCTGGAGCTTCGGGTGGTTTAGAAGGCCTTATCCCTGGTGGAAGACAGACTGAGGGGCCTCCCCATAAGGATTCAGTCGGACAACGCCACGACTGTGGCATATCTGAATCATCAGGGCGGCACATGCAGCATGCTGGCTATGAGGGAGGTGTCGGGAGTTTCGGCTATCTAAATTGCTTGAATTCCTTCAGAATGGATTTTCTTTGGGGCTGAGTCTCCAGTCTCTTAAAGTCCAGATATCGGCTCTGTCGATTTTCTTTCAGAAAAGGATGGCTGTGCTTCCGGAGGTGCAAACCTTCCTTCAGGGAGTTTCTAGATTAAAACCACCATACAAACAACCGGTGGCACCCCGGGATTTGTTTCTGGTGTTGGAGATTCTTCAAAAGCCTCCTTTTGAACCATTAAGGTCGGCTGACCTTAAGTTTCTCACTTGGAAGTTAGTGTTTTTGTTGGCTGTTTCCTCTGCAAAGAGAGTTTCGGAGTTGGGAGCATTGTCTTGTAAGCCTCCCTTCTTAATCTTTCATGATGATAGGGCTCTTCTGAGTACAGTACCCCAGTTTTTGCCGAAAGTAGTTTCTGCTTTCCATTTAAATCAGGATATTGTTCTTCCTGTGCTTCAACCCCCAGAGGGTTCCAAGAAAAGGGACAAATTGAGGAATTTGGATGTGGTGCGCGCCTTGCGCATTTATGTGGATAGAGTTAAAGTGTTTTGGAAGATGGATACTTTACTGGTCTTGTATGATGTACACAAGATAGGTTGGCCCGCTTCAAAACAGACCATTGCTAGGTGGTTGAGATCAGTTATTACTTTTCCATATACTAAAGTGGGTATGCCTGTACCGGCCAGAATAAACGCACATACTGTACCACCAGGTCTGTTGCTACCTCTTGTGCAGTTCGCCATGGGGCTATGGCTGACCAAGTATACAGGGCCGCCACTTGGTCATCTGTTCACACTTTTGCCAAATTCTACAGGTTCCATGAGTTCGCGTCGGAGGACGCTTCATTTGGGCGAGCAGTGATGAGAGCTGCAGACCTGAGCGTACCCACCCAAAGGACCGTCTCTTCAACGTCCTAATGTGAAGCTGTGTCACCAGGACCATTGAAAGAGAAAAAGGGATTTTTTGTAAAACTTACCGTTCAAATCCCTTTCTCTGATATGGTCCTGGTGACACAGCGATCCCTCCCTTACGCTCAGTAAGTATTGCCAGTGTTCATAATGTATCATGTTATGATGGTAAAATTGAAGTTTGTGCATATAATATGTTCAGGCGTTTGTAATGAGTTGATGTATTCCAGTGGCTTTGAAAGTTGAACTGAGGATTCTGGGATGCAGTGGAAGGAGCCTGCCTCTCTAAAAGCTTTGGTATAGGTGCCTGGCTCCTGGGGACCCTCCTACATCCCAATCTGAAGCTGTGTCGCTAGGACCATATCAGAGAAAGGGATTCGAACGGTAAGTTCTTACAAAAATCCCTTTTTTAGCCGGTACAGACCGTTAGAAAAATGGTACTGTACCGGCTAAAACTGTACAGTTGGAGGGTATGTAATGTTTTATCATATCGATGGTCATCCACTTTTTTGGGACTGTTTGGCCAGTGGGCCAATCAAATTATGGATTTCATGGGGCGGGGCTATGCTCAGTGTCCCAGCACTTTGAAAAATAAAAAACAACGTTAATGGAGAGAAACCAAAGTATTCAACATCGGCTATAAAACATCAATGATTTTGATGGCCATCCCTATCTCAAAGGTGGTCCTCAGGATTTTGCAGGTCCCCTCAAAGAATCAAGTAAAAATATAAGCTCCACCTGTGGAACTTTTAAAATGGGTCAGTTAGTAATGAGAACACCTGTCATGTTACCTGGAAACCGTGAACTGTGTGGGGTCCTGAGGACCAAGTTTAAGAACCACTGACCTAGACACTAGACCCAGTGACGGATCTAGACTTTTCTTTGGGGGGGGGGGGGGGGGCAGTTTACTGTTTAATCTTGACCCTCCCCTTCCCAGTCTCGACCCCTCCCCCTTAGTCCTCACTTCTCCCATTGTATGACTGCCGCCCTTCTCAGGGGAAGCTTGTGACCCCCTAGCCCCCCACTAGTTATGGCCCTGCTAGGGGGAGATCACCCCCCCCCCCCACCACCACTGTATCTGTCCATGACAAGACCTTTCAACTGCTTTCCCAATAGTTTAGATTAAGCAAGTTCAACCCCAGCTGTGGTAGGATACAAAAGACACAAAAACCACAGTCCACGCACAAACCGCCCAACTGTCCCAATTTCTTGTGGGACAGTCCCATTTTCTGGGACTGTCCCAACTGCAGGTAGCAGTGTCCCGCAGGGAGGGGTGTGGAGATTTAAGTCTGTTTGAGTATTAGGTGTACTTTTCAACCCTTAACCCACAACTGGATTTATTACTATGGGCCAGATGTACTAAGCTTCAAAAGTGATAAAATGGAGAGTGATAAACAGCCAGCCAATCAGATCCTGCCTGACATTTTTTCAAACACCGTCAGTGACATGGCAGGCAGGAGCTGATTGGCTGGTTATTTATCACTCTCCATTTTATCACTTTTGAAGTTTGGTACATCTGGCCTATGTGAGGGAGAAGGCACAATTATCTCACATACATTAAACCCCAGTGGTCCCTTATGTAAGAGCATTATTGGGTACACAGTAATACTTAATCACTGTTTGGTGGTTCCCAAACCAACATTGATGGTTTATGGCCGATGTTGAATACTTTTGCCACCGATGGGGGAGAACCAGATGGTTTCCCTCCATCGATTGCACAGCAGAATCGATGTTTTGTGGGGGGGGGTTCCCCAAGGTGCCCGGACACAAGCATAGATCGCTGACAACCCTGAAGCCCCGGCCCCACATTCTGATTGGCCCACGGGCCAGTCAGTGAAACAAAATGGATGACCATCGATAGCTAAAACTATCGATAGTTACCCATCACATAGTGTGTTACTATCAATGGCTGGTTGCAATATCGCTGTCGATGGCGACAGCACAGATGGCCATCCCTACACGATGGATGCGTGACATCACTCGCAGAAGCTACGGACTGAAACATGGCCGACCTGGCAGCGGAGCTAGGAGAGGCTCGTCTTCCACTCCAGATGTCAGAATTTGACCATAGAAAATGATCAAAGACAAAATATATAAATGAAACACTGGATCCAGATTCCCCAAATAACCAGCAGGGGGAACAAAAATAAAAAATAAACATGGAAAAAACTGAACTCGCACAAAAACAGGGGTTATAGGCGCATAGATTATAGATACAGCAAAACAAAAATCATTGGAGCAGTGGCGCAGAGAAAGAACCGCACATGCATTCAGCATCAATATAACAAGAGCCGGTCTGGTGGCACAGAAGGAACACTAAGCAATTTAACGTTCCTGATGCATATATTGGTGTGTGCGTTACCATAGTTGCTGACTTTTTGGCTGCCCTCTCCGGGAGAGGGCAGCCAGCTCAGTAAAGCAGGGGGGCGGGGCCATCTCCAGGAGGGGAAAGGGGGAGGGGAAAGGGCCGGTTAAGGGGCAGAGCCACAGGGCCTGGCTGTCCTATGAGGGGCGTGTCCATAGTGATCTCAACATTTTAGCCCTGCCCCCCGCCGTGATATGCCTGTATTTCAGGCATTGCATGGCAGGGGGCGGAGCTAAAAAGCCGCAATCGCGTCATTTAACCCGGGGTGGGGGTGTCTGCCGGTGATGAAGGGCAATGCGGGAGGGTTGCCCCAGTTTCCGGGGGGCCGGGAGGGGGACCCGATTTCCGGGACCCGATTTCCGGGACCCTCCCGCGTTACTTTGCTGACTGCAAGAAATGATTGGCATCTGTAACAAGTGCATTTTCATATTGCACCTTCCTGGAACAACGTCTGTCAGAACTTCACCATTATGTTAAAAGAGAAGTAGTTTATTTCTTCATTTCTGCTTTTACTGATATACGGGGGGGGGTTCCACCTCCTCCAGTGCACAGACTGGCAAACCCGGAAAATTCTCGGGAGTGCCACTGCCTGCGCTCCCCCTTGCCGGGCAGCGTCGCTGTCTTGAGCATTGAGATCAGCGCTGCACTCAGCTTCGGCATTTGCCCGGCTCCTGCCTCCCTCCCCCCTGCTGTGTGCCGGGGGCAGGGCCGGGCAGCGGCTATTACACAGATCAGAGCCGCCGTCCGGACCCTGGGGACACAGTGGTGGGGATTTTTTTTTTAGGGAGCGCTCCCCAGAAAAAACTCGCCCAGTTGGGAGCGCTCCCTAAAAAAAAAAAAAAACACTGAAGGGGTTAATCCCTGCGTATGGTGCAGAGTATACAGTCCTTTTGCATACAATGTATCATATGCGATCCCAGTTACGGGTTCCAAGACGATCTCCAGATACGATGCCTGCAGGACAATGCAAGGAATCCAAGGTAAATCACAAAGTTACACGATTTATTGGCCTGATGGGTCGAAATCGTGTGAAAATCCTGGGTAAATTTGCTGAGATGGGCGTTCTATTGAAGATGGGATGTTTCCCATAGCAACCAACCATATTCTACTTCTTCTTTTTGTAGTACCTTCAAGAAAACAATAGATAGAATCTGATTGGTTGCTATGGGCCACACCCCGTTTTCAATAGAACTCCCATCTTAGTAAATTGACAGCTCCCTGTCTATTCTTGCAGATGACTACAGATGTGTCTCAGAGTCACCTGTGCCGTGGTTGCTGCACGGCACAGGTGACTTCATCCATCCTTATCGTACATCCTGGAGACTCTCTGACAGACATGCCTTAAGGCAGGGGTGGGGAACCTCAGGCCTGGGGGCCGCATGCTGCCCCCGTAGCCGTTCTGAGTGGCCCGCACACCCACCTGGTGGCTTTGCCGGGAGTCAAGTACAGGGGAATTCTCGCAAGAGGTCGGTAGTTCTCGCGAGATTCCTCTTAATCAACAGCAGCCGGAGACTGTCAGTCCTATTCAGAGGCAGCCGCCGGAGCGTGGGACGGCTGCAGCAGGACAATTTGTAAGAGACATTTTTACATATGGCCCCCGAAGGATTTTTTTTCCCCATACAAATGGCCCTTGGCTCAAAAAAGGTTCCCCACCCCTGTCTTAAGGCAACCTCTGTCTGACCGGTTATGGTATAAACCAGGCATGTCCAAACTACGGCCCTCCAGCTGTTGTGAAACTACACATCCCAGCATGCCTTGCAATAGTTTTAGCATTCCCTAATAGCAAAACTGTGGCAAGGCATGATGGGAATTGTAGTCTCACAACACCTGGAGGGCCATAGTTCGGACATGCCTGGTATAAACAGTCGACAGCGTCTATATCGACAGCTATTAGGTAAACACCAAAAGGTCAACATGCCCAAAATGGACAGACAAAAAGCTTGACAGAAGATAATGGTCAACATTGGAAAATGTAGACACATAAAAAGGTCGACGCCAGTTTTTCATATTTTCTTGGTGTCAGTGTCGACATCTGAGCACGTGACCCATTTGCGAATGTGCCGGGCCACACCTGGTGCCGGCTACGCACAGGCTGAGCGTCGCCTACACAGGACTAGGCCACGCACACACACAGCCGCCATCGGACACACATACAGCAGCTGGCCAGTCAGGAGCTGTTCGGGGGCCGCCTGTTGCCCACCCCTGCCCTGTGACGGGAGAATATAATAGCAGAAGCATGGCGAGCACAGCAAGGCACCTCCCCATTGTTTACCTAAGCCTTGTGTCGACCTTCTGGCCCTTTTGACCTATTCCACTTATCGAACTAAGCCCTGTCAACCTTTAGTACGTCGATCTTCAGAGTGTTGACACATACCCCTTTCTCCCGAGCTCTCCTTCTACAAACTCCCTCACTGTCTCTCTCACCGCAAATCGCTTTCCTTTTCCCCTTTTCCCCACATCTCATTTATATCAGCAGTCAATTTTATTATATTGATTTAGAAATTGTGATAGAGGGGAGAATACAGAACCATTTATCAACTGATTTCCTATTTCTCTCAGTAAAGGCTTTTTGTAAAGAAGTAAAATCTGTTTATTTATTTATAAAATTTATTTCACAGTAATACATTGCAATAAAGCCAAGAAGAAGGTATATGACACAAGACACTGCAAAAACTCTTATCCATGCACTCATTATATCACACATTGGGCGGTATTCAATGAGGCTGATTCGCCAGGTTTTTATGGCGATTTTGTGCTGTAAGGCGAATTTCTGACTAAAACGGTGAATCACCCTATTCAATGACCAGATGGCGAATACATTTCAAGGTTTTTTTCGCCATGATTCACCGAGTAGCAATCGCTATCTTTTTATGGTGAAGTGGAATGTGAACTTTTAAAATAAAGTGTTTTGTTTTTTACATTTGGTGTCAAAAAATCAGGAATTTTATTCTGAGGAGGGGCATGCTATTTTTATTCATGTGCTGTAAACACATGAATATATATTTAATTAAAAAAAAAATATATATATATATATATATATATATATATATATTTTACACAGACCAGCCAGCAGGGGGCCGGAGCCGAGCCGCTCATTAGATATTCATATATTCACTTCACTCGATCATTACATATGCATGATCGGGTGTAATGAATATACCCGGTCCCCTGCTGGCACCCCCGGGGGGCAGCCTGTGCTGCCTGGCACCCGGGGAGCCCACCTCCCCCCCACAAACGTTCTGGGGCAGGCAGGGAGACTTCCATCTCCCTGCCTGCCACCATCCTCAGGCTCCCTGCGGCGTCCGCCGCAAGAGCTCAAATTCTTTGGTCAGGGGCAGCGAGCCCCTGACTCGTTGAATACCGGAGCAGGCGAGGCTCCGGAACGCGGCGAGCAGTGGCGAATGTGCAGCGAATCCTAAACAGGATTCGCTGCACGTCACCAGTATTCACATTGAATACTGCCCATTGACTATTGCAATGGCCTCCTTACCGGTCTTCCTAAGAAAAGACTCTCACCACTACAATCCATTCTGAACAAGGCTACGAGGCTGATCTTCCTGGCTAGACATTCATCGTCTGCTGATCCGCTCTGTCAGTCCCTCCACTGGCAGGGCAGCCGAGAGGGGGGGGGGGGGGTTGGGGGGAAGGCTACTAATTACCAGGGCCCAGGCTTGCTGGAGGGGCCCCGCAGGGTCCGACCCCTCCCTTTCCCCTCTGTCCCTCCCGGGTAGCAAGAGCAGCACACACTTCTACAGCATGTGCTGTGCTGACAGCAGGCTCAGCATGAGTGTCGCACTGCCAGCGTGAGAGGTCATGCTGAGCCTGCTTTCAGCACAGCACATGCTGTAGGTGTGTGCTGCTGCTGAGATTACAATTTTAGAGTTTTCTTTCACCCTCCTTTAAACATTTTGGGGGCGTGGCCTAAGTGCGGGAGGTGGCCACACCCCCACACTTAGGCCACGCCCACAACATTTTACCGGGGCCCGGCATTCCTCTCGGCTGCCCTGTCCACTGGTTGCCTGTATATTATTACCACATTCAATATAAAATACTTCTACTTAAATACAAAGCCATTACTCTGACTACA
Organism: Crinia signifera; assembly: GCF_055691185.1. NCBI lineage: Eukaryota > Metazoa > Chordata > Amphibia > Anura > Myobatrachidae > Crinia > Crinia signifera. Next base: position 15,767,393 of record NC_139218.1, on the reverse strand, counting down.
CCGACTTATATTTCTTCACTTACCTCAAAATATATCCCCACCCAACCTCTTCGCTCTGCACAAGCTGCGTCTCTCATCCACACTCATTACTCGCTCCCACTTAAGGGCCCCATACACCTGCGATCACAATTAATTGCTTCTCAGATCCAGTGAATGTTTTCCCCTAGATAAATTGTTTCTTCAATCTATTTGACTTGCCCACACACTACAGATTTGTTTCAGTGATCGGCAGATTTTTCCTGTTAGAATGCCCACACATACAAAAATGAAACTCCAATAAAACCAGATTTTTTTTAAACCTGTTTAAAAATTTCCAAACTGTCTGAGGCGCAAAAGATCCTGATGGTGATCTTTTGCGCCTCAGACAGTTTGGAAATCTCAATTTTGTATTCTATTGTATTTTGTTTGGTTGTTGGGTGATGACCACGAGTTAGTACGGATTGGGGGCAGCAAAGCGCCAAATAGGGGTCTCATTCTATACCATTTATTGTTTCTGTTTAAAAATTTGATTCAGCAATCGATTGGCGATCCCTATTAATTTTTTAATAGGTTTGCCAAAAGGAGGAGCCCACACATTAAAGATTAATTGGGACAATCATCTCCAGAACGGAGGATTGTCACAATTGATTGCTGATGTATGCCCCATACACTTGCAGGATTGTTGTAGGGCAGCACCCACCCTATGGAATGCCCTTCCACGCACACTAGACTCTCAACTAGCCTTCAAACTTTCAAGCGTTCCCTGAAAACTCACCTCTTCAGGCAAGCCTATCATATTCAGGACCCCACCCAAACTCCAGTAGCATTTATATCTTTTTGCATCCCAGCAGCACTGTCTTGTAATCTGATGGGACTGCCATGCTATGGAATTCTATCCTTATGTATCCCTCCTATTATCCCTATAGATTGTAAGCTTGCGAGCAGGGCCCTCCTACCTCTATGTTGGTTTGTATCTACCCAGTTTGTTTAATCACTGTTGTTTCCAATTGTAAAGAGCAGCGGAATATGCTGCGCTATATAAAAACCTGTAAATAAATAAATAAATAAATAAAATATGAGATACAGTACATATTCTTTCATATCACTTTCACACATTGTCATAGTGCGACACTTGCAGCCATTCACCTACAGGAGATATCCGTGCATGGAATTGTTCTATGTAGTGTGGACCAGCCACATTTCTTATCTGATCATTGGTCCAACCGTCAACCATACAGTAGTGAAGACAGAAATATAAAGTGCACTGGGGGAGATTTTGGGCAAGGAGACCTTTGCTACATTGACATTGCATTCATTTCTGAACCAGGGCTTAAGAATTAGCTTGATGAAAACTTCTAATAGGAAATATTGAGGTGTTTCCCATAGCTGAGGAATCCAAAGGTGGGCGCCATCTACGGATTGTTTGCAAACTGCACATGCGTAGCGCCAGGCATACCCACCGTGACAGAGGCTTTGGCACAGCAAGATCTCTCATCTGCGAAACGAACGTCACTGGGCAGAAACAAAGTGGACACGCTAGCAGGCGCGTAGCCAGAGTTCTGTCCTATTAGGATGCGTGCTTATGACAAAGATGCCAGCTCCAGTCGTATCTGTTGCACCCAGAAAGACAGCGGTAGTCATTGAGGGGTAGATTTTTTTTTTCTTGGTGAAGTGATAAAGTGTCTGGTTTTTATCACCGGCCGTTGTTGCTTCTGTACAAAGGTCACTGTCCCAATTATATGTTATGGCATAGTAACGTTGGTTTGTAACTGGTTCTTTGACTTGTTTCCATTTCTAAAACCTTTGAAGGAAAAAAAAAAGATATTCACTTTGTCTGAAAAACTTTGGATACATGGGGGAGAAGGGTACACAAAAAATGTGCTGGAGCGTAGAGAATACCTCCTATGTGTGCCACAGCGCGTACCTCCTATGTGTGCCACAGTGTGTACCTCCTATGTGTGCCACAGCGCGTACCTCCTATGTGTGCCACAGTGTGTACCTCCTATGTGTGCCACAGCGCGTACCTCCTATGTGTACCACAGTGCGTACCTCCTATGTGTGCCACAGCATGTACCTCCTATGCGTACCACAGTGCGTACCTCTATGTGTGCCACAGAGCGTACCTCCTATGTGTGCCACAGCGCGTACCTCCTATGTGTGCCACAGCGCGTACCTCCTATGCGTACCACAGAGCATACCTCCTATGTGTGCCACAGCACGTACCTCCTATGCGTGCCACAGAGTGTACCTCCTATGCGTACCACAGCACGTATCTCCTATGCGTTCCACAGCGCGTACCTCTATGTGTGCCACAGCATGTACCTCCTATGTGTACCACAGCGCGTACCTCCTATACGTGCCACAGAGCTTACCTCCTATGCATGCCACAGAGCGTACCTCCTATGCGTGCCACAGAGCATACCTCCTATGCGTGCCACAGCACGTACCTCCTATGTGTGCCACAGTGCGTACCTCCTATGCGTACCACAGTGCATACCTCCTATGCGTACCACAGCGCGTACCTCCTATGCGTGCCACAGCACGTACCTCCTATGTGTGCCACAGCATGTACCTCCTATGTGTACCACAGTGCGTATCTCTATGTGTGCTACAGCACGTACCTCCTATGCGTACCATAGCGCATACCTCCTATGCGTGCCACAGAGCGTACCTCCTATGCGTGCCACAGAGCGTACCTCCTATGCATGCCACAGAGCGTACCTCCTATGCGTGCCACAGAGCGTACCTCCTATGCGTGCCACAGAGCGTACCTCCTATGCGTGCCACAGAGCATACCTACTATGTGTGCCACAGCACGTACCTCCTAGGCATACCACAGCGCGTACCTCCTATGCGTGCCACAGAGCGTACCTCCTATGCATGCCACAGAGCGTACCTCCTATGCGTGCCACAGAGCATACCTCCTATGTGTGCCACAGCATGTACCTCCTAGGCATACCACAGAGCGTACCTCCTATGCGTGCCACAGAGCGTACCTCCTATGCGTGCCACAGCACGTACCTCCTAGGCATACCACAGAGCGTACCTCCTATGCGTGCCACAGAGCGTACCTCCTATGCATGCCACAGAGCGTACCTCCTATGCGTGCCACAGAGCGTACCTCCTATGCGTGCCACAGAGCGTACCTCCTATGCGTGCCACAGAGCATACCTCCTATGTGTGCCACAGCACGTACCTCCTAGGCATACCACAGCGCGTACCTCCTATGCGTGCCACAGAGCGTACCTCCTATGCATGCCACAGCGCGTACCTCCTATGCATACCACAGCGCGTACATCCTATGTGTGCCACAGCACGTACCTCCCATGCGTGCCACAGAGTGTACCTCCCATGCGTGCAACAGAGTGTACCTCCTACAGTATGTATGCCACAGTGCGTACATCCTATGCCTGCCACAGTGCATACTTCCTATGCGTGCCACAGAGCATACTTCCTATGCGTGCCACAGAGTGTACCTCCTATGCGTGCCACAGAGTGGACAGGGTACACATTACACTTTGTGGGGGCCATGTGCTCAGCTGCCAACATTGACATCAAAAAACGTCCAAAAATCTAATGTCACATTTTTTCATGTTTCAACCTTTTGTCAGCGTCTGCCTAGTGCATTCTGTATATTTAATGCTATTGCTGTACATGTGTATACCAACATCATTATATTCTCCCATTGCAGTCACTGTACTGATGTACTGTAATACAGTATACAGGATACAAAAACTCACCCAGTGATTCCGTTTTCCGGTGTCTTTGGTGGATAGAGATTCCGGCCATCACTACTAGAATGATACCAACAAGGGTGCACGCTACGGCGATAGGAATGGCTAAACCATCTGCACCCTGCGATGAACCGTCACCTACTGTAAGATACAGAGCAAGGTGTTATGTACAGAATAAATCTAGTTGTAGACAATTGTTTACATTAATCTCATTCACTCACAATATTCAGCTTAGCTTGGGTGAAAAAACCCTATTTACTAAGAGGTGATTTTAGTGTAATTTAGAATCCTCCACAAATATATTGGCAGATCCTATAGGTGTTGACGTAGGTGACAGTGGCCAGGGCCGAAACTAGGTTTTCCAGCGCCTGGGGCAAGGCAGTCATTTGGTCGTCGTACCCCTGCCCCCTGACTGGGGGGGGACCAAATGACTGCCTTGCCCCTGGCGCCGGAGGCTTAGCGAACCCTGCGCCCACATACCTCTGTTGTGCAGCGGGCTCTGGGGACGGGCATCGGGGTCCGGGGCCAGGCAGCAGGGGTTCCGGTCCGGGCAGCGGGGGTTCCGGTCCGGGCAGCGGGGGTTCCGGTCCAGGCAGCGGGGGTTCCAGTCCGGGCAGCGGGGGTTCCAGTCCGGGCAGCGGGGGGATGGGCAGCGGGGTCAGGGGTGGGCTTTCACTTGTAGTAAGCTACGCTATTTGCCTGGTGGCAGGAAGCGCTGCTGATTTTGAAAAGACTTGCTGGACGCTGATTGGCTGAGAGAATTCAGCCAATCAGTGTCCGGCAAGTCTTTTCAAAATCTACTTCCCGCTGGGCAAATAGCGTAGCTTGCTTCCAGCTGCCGCTACGCCCATCCCGGACCCCTGCTGGCCGTCCCCGGACCCCCGCTGCCCATCCACAGACCCCTGCTGCACGTCCCAACAGTGCCCCCGCTGCCCATCCCTGGACCCCCGCTGCCCATCCATGGACCCCCGCTGCCCGTCCACGGACCCCCGCTGCGCATCCCCGGACCCATGCTGCCCGTCCCCAGGACCCACGCTGCGCGGCCCATCAATGCCCCCCCCCCCCCTAGTTACGACCCTGCACTGCCGTGTGATGGAGGTCAGTGCCCATGCAATACTGCCTTAGGGACCCCACAACAAAATTTGCATAATAGTTATTAATAATAACGCTTTTTCTCCATAAGGACTATAGGCGCTTAACAGATAGAATGAACATAATACAGTACAGGAACAATGAAATACAGAAAACTTTTCATAAAAAATACTTAAGGGTTAGGGTTAGTCAGTTTTTGAAGGGTTCTAGAGTGGGGGCCTCTCAATCTGTGCGGGGAAGTAAGTTCCATTGACTCAGATCCACATGGCTAAAAGCTCGACCTCCAAATGAATTATGGGATATTCTAGGTACTGCTAAAAGTCCTTCATCTACATATCGCAGTAATTGGGTAGGACAGTATGGAATCAGAAGCTGCTTCAGGTACCTTGGGCCTTGGCCATGTAGGGTAGTTAAGATGGAATTGGTCATCTTACTGCATGGATCAGTAAAATCAAGCCTGCAGCTTCCTATTGGTTAGTACAGTCCCAACACATCAGGTCCCTATTTCTGTCTCAGTGGCCCTGTGGGTGTAATAACGTGTCAATTAAAGGAAGTGGATCCAATCTTACGGGTATCGTCTATAACTGCGGACAGACGCCTCTCAGAGTTAAGAGCCGGGTAGCGCACCACGCAGATCACTTCCGTTACTTCCAGGATACGATAACCACTTTTGGTAAAGTTACTTATCACGGTGACGGTTCTGTTGGAGTTTACAATAGTGTAAGTTTCGGGGGTTATTTGCAGGTTGTCCGGAAGCTTCCATGTGATGTCAGGGGTTGGTTGACCAGTGGCGGTACAGGTGATTATATGTAGCTTCTCGGAGGTATTGGGATTGGCGATCTGGTATATTTCCAGCCAGGGGTCTGATATTTTCGTTTCTAAGCATAAAAAAAAATCACATTCGATCAAAATGGTCATAACAGGTGGAGATACCAATAAAAAGGTCCTATAAATATAAAACTGAGGTAATCTCAGTGCACTATTACCACATATATAGGGGGAAGTTGAAAAATGATGTACCGGTAATACGTAATGAAATGGTTATTTTTTTCTAGTGATATTTTTCCTGAAAAAAACAACACAGTTCAGTTCGATAGTCGGTGGTGGTCCCCCGCAGTCAGAACATACTGTACAATTATTAGAAAGGAGAAAAGAAGAGTCTTTTGGGGGCACTCTTGTATAATGTGCACACATTCGGAGCTTGTCTAGGACCAACGTGCACGTTTCACCCTCGGGGTACCCAGAGGATCTCACTCTGACAATGATGAAGGTGAAACGTGCACATTGGTCCTAGAGGAGCTCTGGATGTGCGCACATCAGGTTCCTCACACCAGACAGCTGGAAACTGATTATTATATCTATCTATAGATATGTTATCCTCACCATGGGAATCCATTTCCCATATCTTAAATGGGAGATAGAGACTGTCAAACTCCCCAGTACTATTTTGACTATTCTTTCACTGTTCTCAGAGCCCATGCAAAGTGGGGGATTTAAGACTGTAGGAAAAAGTATATTTTAATTTTCTCCTTACCCATCACAATCAGATATAACATTAAATATCTGTCCAATGATATATAACCGATTAAGATTGTTAAATATAACTGCTGCTCACAGCTGATCAGAGCGGGGGTTGTGCAGTGTGGCCACAACCCCTATGCCAGATGCTCCTCCCATCCACTTGAGGCTCCACCCCCTCTGACAGGTCCCCAGTTTGGTACCTCCAAAAGTTGGTATGTACGCTGTCTTTTGTGGTTTTGGGTGTGAACCCACAGCCGTGACCACTGTTTAGGACGGCCATGGCAAGTCTTACTCTGCCTCTGTTGTCTAAACACAAAGATGGCAGGCACCTAGATGTTCACCTTAATAGCCACGTTTGGAGGGGTGAATTAAGTCCCCCCCCAACTCCGGTGCCACCAGGTCTTATGTGGGACAAAGTACCAGAGATCTTTACAAAAAAGACAAAAGGTAAAATAGGGAACCTAACAGAAAAGTGGAACTAAAACTGAATGTCAGCTTGCCGAATATAACTAACGCCACTAAAAGCACCAGTGACCTAGTCGCAAAACGACTGGTGACCGAGTTGCATACACAAGATAATATACCACTGCGGCCCTCTCTGTTAGCACCAGAGAGGTAACATAAAAATGACTGGGCCTAAAATGGCGAACAAGATAAACCCAGAATAGAAAAAAGTAACCAGGTCTCCAAATGGAGAACTTATGGCACTGGTATAAGGAACAGCTGGGCTGGATAGGAACTTCCAGGAGACAGGGCACCAGGAACAAACAGGAGCCAGTAAGGAGCTGAGAGCAGGCAGGCAGATAGCTCTAAACTGAAGCTATCACCAGTGGGGTGGTGCCAGAGCCATTCCTTTAAAAAGGAAAGGATGGCCAATCCCCACAGAGGGCCCAGCCCAGACTAATCACCCCCAGCTGTGGGCTGGCACGCTGGCCTTCGTCCCGATTGTTGCTCGGCAACCGGCGAGCAGGGGAAAAGTCCTCTGCTGCCGTCACCCAGCGGCATCCCCCATTGCTGGGCAACCGCAGGCGCTTCCGACAGAAGCAGTGCCCAGCCGCATCGTCCCCCAGCATTCCTGGTTGCTCTGCAACCCGACCAGGGGACGCCGGCACAGGAGGGAGCGATCGGCCGCGAGCCGCCGCTGCCCCAGAACCTGCGTGCAATATTGTCTCGTCAGCTCAATTCTGAGCTGCCAGCAGACACAGGGTTAACCTATCATACAGTACATACTGGAACTGAAACTCTTATCAGTCATTCTCTGCCTACTGGCACATGATTTGAAAGTAGATTTCGATTTTGGAGACATACATCTGCTATTCCAGCTTACCTTCTCTTTATAATAGTTCTCTGATTAAATGCAACAGTGGTGCAGATGTATTAAGCCTGGTAAGGTGATAAAGTGGAAGGTGATAATGTACCAGCAAATAAACTCCTAACTGTCATTTTTTCAAGCACAACTGATTGGCTGGTGCATATGACCACCCTTGGCCATGTTTTATTCGAAATACAAATAATAAATAGGGCCGATTTACTAATCTGCCCTATTTACTGATTTATATTTGGTTGATGGTGTAGGCGACCGCATGCTGCCAGATTCGTATTTGTATTTAGCGGCCGACCATTGAAGGATGTGGAACAAGCAGGATGTGGAACAAGCATGCCAGGTGCCTTAGCTTTGCACGCATCCTGTATGAGGACAGGGCGGGCAGCTGACATCCGGTGGCATCAGCTGCCCACCCCCGGCAGCCACGTCACTGCCTCAATACCATGGGCACAACTACTCGCTGCCGCCCCACACCCACTGTCCGCACTGGTGGGTGCAAATGGGACGGTGTCTGCACATGCGGAGAAATGTATATGCGGAGACGCAAAATATTTGAACAGGGGAGCGAACGGACCAGAATAAGTTCCTGAATACAATGTTACCTTTTTAACAGCATAATATATTCTACAGATAACACCGGTCAACAAAAAAACAGTTTTCAGTCTTTATTTTAATGACTATTTTCTGATTCTCTATATAGAAAAATAACCAGAAACTTTTTTTTTTTAAACTTTGCTTTTGTTCCTTTTACAATAAATAATTAAATATTAAAATGTTTGAATTACCATATAAGGAGGAGCGAGTTTTGGTAAGTAAGGGAGGGGACGAGCGTGGGAAAAGCAAGGTGAACTTTTTTTATCAAGATGCGATGGAGTTTGAACATCATTATCAGGGGCAATACAATGAGAGTATGATGGGGGATTATATTTAGAGGCTAATATGAGTTCATACAATCACAGACGAAATCCGAAAAATATTAATTTATAAACCTTTTTATACATTCTGTTGCAGTAATTATTTGGGTTTTTTTTAATTGTAAAAAAAAAAAAAAAAAATATTTCAGATTCACAATAAAAGTTTGTTTTATTTCTACATACAATAAAAGGTATGAAAATAGGGAAATATTCTTAAAATCCATAATTTAATTCTGATAGCTACAAAAGCATAGTTTTGGGGGTAAAACTAATTTTTCTTTTATTAGTAATGTGGAAGAAATAAAAATCAGATATGCAGAACGCAGACTCAAAATTCATGTCGACCGATGTAATGGTTGAAGATTGTTAAGGTGTGTGTACATGAATTGGCACAGGGGTCGGGTCAGATTTGTAAATAAGCAAGCAACTGGGCAAAACCATGCTGCACTGCAGCGGGGCAGATGCAACATGTGCAAAGAGAGATAGATGTGGGTGATGTGAGTTCAAACAGAATTTAAATAGCAGTGTAAAATTAAAGCTAACATCTGTGGGCTACATGCAAAAGCAGACAGTATTTACCCTGCACAGAAACAATATACATGCATTTGCGCCCCATTCATGGCAACATGGTTTGTTCCGGAAAAAAAGTAACTTGCTTTTTCACTTTACTGAATCTGTCCCTGTAACTTAAGTCATGGTTGGCTCCTGAAAATCGGGTCCCCCTCCCGGCCCACCGGAAATGTGGGCAACCCTCCCGGATACCGGCGGAGTCCGGACCCCTGCATTTCCCCGGTGGCAGAGTTTTAAATTGCTGCGACTCACGGCTTTTCGGATGATGGGGGGGTTAAATATGCAAATTCCTCCGATTTAGCCCCACCCCCTCCTCAGAGATCTGCAATTTGCAGTACTGGGGGCAGGGACTAATAATGTCTCCAGCAGGCCCCGCCCCCAGAAGTGCCGTTGACAGTCTCCTCTCAGCAGTTCTCCCGGAGAGGGGACTGTAAAAGTCAGCAACCCTGACTTAAGTGATATTGAAAGTAAAAGTACATCTGAAGCATTAGTGTCTACTTACTAGAGATGGGCAAAACGGATCTTTTCGCGGACCCGGGTCGACCTGGGTCGGTCGGTGAAAAGATCTAGATCCTTTGGGCGGCTCTGCGGCTCAGTTTGTGTAAAAAAGACAGTTATTTATGGTTTGAGTTAGTGTACCATACCTCCCAACATGACCCTTTCCAGGAGGGACACAATGCTCTGTTTCTGGACTTCCTTCTTAATGTTTGATTGTTATTACCTGTGTGGAAACACCTTTCTTATCCATTTACCTGTTTAGAACAGGTAATAGCAATCATTCGTTAAGAGGGAAGTCCAGAAACAGAGCAAAGTCGTAGGTCAGAGATGGGGAACCTTTGGCCCTCCAGCTGTTGTTGGACTACACATCCCAGCATGCCCTGCTACAATTTGCTATTTGGCCATGATAACACTGTTGCAGGGAATGCTGGGATGTGTAGTCCAACAACAGCTGGGGCCAAAGGTTCTCTAACCCTGACCTAGGTGGTGCACTTAACATAGATAGTCGTTTGGTCGACTGATCTAGGTCGACATTAGGTCAACAACACTAGATCGACATGCTGAAAGGTCGACGTGGAACAAGATCGACATGGTTATAGGTCAACATGAGGAAGGTCGACAGGTCATAAGGTCGACATGGGGATTTTCACTGTTTTTTGAGCCGACATGTGCCGACAGGCGGTATTTCATGCCCTACCTTCCACTAGGGCATGGAGTGAGATTATAATAGTGTGGCGAGCGAAGTGAGACACTGTGCCCAAAGCATTGCGAGCAATGCGAGGGTCCGATTCTCACTTCCAACTGTGTCCATGTCAACTGTGTTGACATTCGGGTCAAAAAACAGCGAAAACCCCATGTCGACCTTATGACCTTCCTCATGTCATCCTAACGTCCATGTCTACCTTTTCCCATGTCAACCTTTTCCCATGTCGACCTTTCTGCATGTCGACCTAGTGACTGTCTGACCAACGCTTGTCTGACGAACAATCCAGTTCCCAGGACCTGGGTAGAAGTCCCGTGTAAAGGGACACGGCGTGTCCCATTTACACTGCCGCTGACAGGGGTCTGACCCGCTGAAGACCCGGGGTTTTGCAGCGGTGTAAAAGGGGTATTAATTTGCTCGTTGCCAAGGGAGACTAAATTTGCTCATTGCCGAGCCCCCCCTCCCCCCCCCCCAAAATGAAAGTTAAAAGAAGGCCCCCTCCCCCTCCAAATTAAAGTTAAATGTACTACACAGCCCAGCAAACAGAGATCTAGTAAAAAAAAAAAAACACATGTGCACTGCCTAATTTATGTCTGTGTGTCTGTGTGTTCATACTTCTACTACACACCTTTCTGTGATGCTACTGGTGAACTCAGGTGAAGCAATCTTGAAATGCCTGCCAGTGCCAATGCCTCTGCTCTGCTCTGCTGTTGATGTGTAGTCACCAGACCTCCCTCAGGGCTTCCAGATTCAGAAGAATCTAGATCTGCACGTGACACAGCAGCAGCAGCAGCAGCACAAGCAGCCAATTAGAAGAAAATATCTCAGCTGCCAAAGGGGGCAGTGCTGAGCTCAAGCAATGCAATGTGCATTGTATTGTATGTAATGCTAAGCGAAACGGATCCGGATCACCATTTTGGGATCGGCGGCTCGCTCGTTCTTTTGATGGATCCGTTCAAAAGAACCGGATCGTTCGCGAACGACACATCTCTACTACTTACCATAGACATCGAGGCAAGTTCTCCCAGAGTTAGCTCCGAATGGATACACGTTGAAGATCAGGGCCGTTTCTAGAGGCGGACAAGCCGTGCAGCAGCCCGGGGCGCCGCACGGCTTGTCCGCCTCTGAAACAGCCAGGGCGCCCGGCAGTCTCCCCCCCCCAAAACCCTGTAGCTGCCAGCCATAGCCGCCGCCGCCGCTGTCTCCCCGGCCGGCCCGACTACACGCTGGAGAGGGGAGGGGAACGCATCGTGCGTCTCTCCGTCCCCTCGCTCAAGTCACTGGGCTGCCGCTGTCAGCCAATCAGATCTCGGGCGCGAGATATGAATGGCTGACGGCTCAGCTAAGGTACACACACTGAAGGGGAAGGAGAGAGGCAGGATGCGCTCCCCTCCCCTCGGAAGCAGCATTACAAAAGTGAGTTTGGCACTGTGGGGGCATATATTTGTGATACTGTGGGGGCATATGTGTAGCACTGTGGGGGCATATATTTGTGGTACTGTGGGGGCATATGTGTAGCACTGTGGGGGCATATGTGTAGCACTGTGGGGGCATATATTTGTGGCACTGTGGGGGCATATGTGTAGCACTGTGGGGGCATATATTTGTGGCACTGTGGGGGCATATATTTGTGGCACTGTCTGTGGGGGCATATATTTCTGTCACTGGGGGCATATGTGTAGCACTGTGGGGGCATATATTTGTGGCACTGTGGGGGCATATATTTGTGGCACTGTCTGTGGGGGCATATATTTCTGTCACTGGGGGCATATGTGTGGCACTGTGGGGGCATATATTTCTGTCACGGGGCATATGTGTGGCACTGTGGGGGCATATATTTCTGTCACTGGGGGCATATATTTGTGGCACTGAGGGGGCATATATTTGTGGCACTGTGGGGGCATATGTGTAGCACTGTGGGGGCATATATTTGTGTCACTGTGGGGGCATATGTGTAGCACTGTGTCTGTGGGGGCATATATTTGTGTCACTGTGGGGGCATATGTGTAGCACTGTGGGGGCATATGTATGGCGCTGTGGGGGCATATCTGGCACTGTGGGGGCATATTAGTAAACGGCATCAGTTGTGCGGCAGCGGCACATGGGGCATAATGTGTAATGGGCATTACGATGTGTGGAGTATTGTGTAATTGCCATCACAGTGTGGGGTCTAATGGGCATCTTGGTGTGCGGCGTAATATGTAATCGTCATCACAGTGTACGGCGTAATGTGTAATTGGCATCACGGATAAATAGTGTATAATGATTTAAGTAGCCTGTCGTTGTTTGGCCTTGATCTGTGAGGCGTACTAGGTCACTGTGTGTGGCCTTCAGCCGGCCAACCTAAGTGCGGGAGGACAATAACAATTCCTGCAGCAACCAATGTCTGGTCATGCAGGTTGCAAAAGTGTGATATAAGGTAATTGTTTTCCTGCTAGACCACGCCTCACATTAAGCCACACCCCTTTTAAAATTAAGCCACACCCCCTATTTCGGCGCGCGCCTACGGCGCGCGCAATTTCTATTATCCCATGTTATGTATGGGGGGGGGGGGGGCGCATTTTTTTTTCTTCGCCCTAGGAGCTAAATTGTCTTGAAACGGCCCTGTTGAAGATGCAGGTGAAGCAGCCCTGATCCTCCAGGGTGACTGAGTTAATAGTGATGGCGGAGACATTGAGAGTATCCACAGTAAACTGTTTCATCCGCTGAAAGTAATAGCCAATCAGCTTCTCCCCGTACTTCTTGCTGTAGGTGGCCACCGGGCCGGTGAAATTGCCCGATTCCTTCTGCCATGTGATTTGGAAAATGTTCCGGTGGCTGGTAATCAGCTGGCACTCTAGGGTCACAGCGCCCCCTACTGCTGCCGCTTGTGTCTCCACAGTCTTTACTTTTATTGAACCTTTTAATAAAACAGAGATGACAGTTAATGACAGCACAGATACATCGCACGCTGCATATAACAAACCGCTAAATAGATACGATTAGATTTTATCGTATCTAATCCCCTTTTCCACAATCCAAGCCCAAATGTTTCCAATAAATAACATTGCATTGCAGAGAATAATTTTGACTCATTCCTTTCAATGGGGTTTAATTACTAAGATGGGATGTTGCTATTGGAAACCCAGCAGAATCTCCTTATTTATTTAGCTATCTTTTAATAGATAGACTCTGATTGGTTGCCCATAGCAACATCCCATATGAATAAGAACTTCCATATTCGTACATAAACCGGGTCGCTTTCGCAGGTCCCACTCCGCCTAGTCAACCCATGCCCCAACTTACGGGCAAATTTACTAAAGCATAAAAAACTGCTGTTGCCCATAGCAACAATCAGATACTGTCTATCAGAATATGATTGATTGCTATGGGAAACATCGTCGCTTTTGGGGGACTAATTCAGCAAGAAATGCTAATCAGATAATTTGCAGTGCACTGTGAGGAGAAAGCCGCCACCAAGACCACTTATTACACAATATGTGCAGTGAAAGGTTATCCGCAAATATTAAGTATCCCCGGAATGTATAACAGAAGAACCACAGCAGGAATCTCCGATCCCTGCTGCAACCCCACCAGCAGCCACACACCTCCACATAGGTTTCTATTGGGGGGGGGGGGGGGGGTGCAATGCTGCCCGATGTATCAATATTGGGCACATTGCGGTGGGCTACCGCTATTCTGACATGGCGGTAGTCCATAGTGGTCTATGGGCTACCGACTGCACTGCCGGTTGGGCAGTGTGGTCAGTTGTGTCATCCAAGGGTCAGCGCTAACCGCACATGCACAGACCCCCAGCACGTGGAGCCAGTGTCCTGCATCTGCTGGGGCATACAACCAGGAGAAAGGATCGCACTGCATATGCGATACAGTAGAAACTGGGCCCCTATTAGAGAAGGAAGAGCAAGAGTTTCTGCTGTCCGGGGGCTGACAATGGGAAATCCCCTGATGCTTAAAGCATTGCATTGGAAAGAACGTTGGTGGGAGAAAGTACTGTAGCTGTAGTTCACAGGCAAATCTGTGTCCCGTGTGTGTCTCCTCGGTGCTGTAAGTTGTCGGTCTGTGTGCTCATCATAGAACCGGAATCTGATGTGACGGCCGTTTCGCATAGTGAGGCTTGATCACATGCACTCTGAAAACCACTATGGGCGAAATGTAATAGGGTGCTTTTTTTTTTTTTTGCGATTTTTCCCGCAAAATATGCCGTTTTCGGCCATTTCCCGAAAATCGCAAATTTTATAGGGTGCGATTTGCGGGAAAAATCGCATTTTTTAAAGGTGCGATTTTAAGTTAGACTAAAAATCGCATCCAGATGTTTTCCCATTAAAAAGGATAGAACTCGCATATTTAATGGGTTGCGATTTTTAGTAAAGCTTACTAAAAATCGCAAAAAAAATAGACCAGGTTCTGCCTGGCGCTTTTATCAGAAACATGCACAGATCATTGAGATCTGTGCATGGTTCTGTTGTAAAAAAATAGTTAAAACAAAAAAAAAGGAAAAAAACGGCGTGCGGTCCCCCCCCTAAACATAACCAGCCCCGGGCTCAAAAAGCCGGTGCTGGTATCATAAAATCAAAGGAACAATCAAGTTGGGGTTCCCTGGATTTTATAAAACCAGCACCAGGCTCAAGGTCCGGCGCTGGTTCCCAAAATACGGGGGACAAAATGACTAGGGGTCCCCCGTATTTTAAGAACCAGCACCGGACACAACCAGCCAGCAGGGTAATGCCACAGCCGGGGGGAGACTTTTTATACAAGTCCCCCCGGCCAAAGCATTAACCCCCTGGCTGGTCAGCATGGGCAGGGGTCCTGGGGAAGTGGGGACCCCCCCAATGAAGGGGTACCCCCCCTCCAGGACTTACCAGCCCATGCTGATAGTCCGGGGCTGTCCTCGATGCCCCTGGGCGGTGGGCATCGGGCTGATGACTTGTGTAAAAAAAAGGATAAAAACTATTGTTCTTTACTGGCGAACTATGAGTCCCAGCAAGCCTACCCCCCATGCTGGGACTTGGGGAACCACAAGTCCCAGCATGCGGGGCATTAAAGGGCCCGCTGGCACTTGTAGTTCTGCAGTGAAAAAAATAGTGCACAAAATCACACTGACACCCTGTAAAATAAAACTTTAATACACACAAAACACACACACACTGATACTTACCTACCTTGAGCCCGTAGGTCGGTCCCTGGATCCTGGGTCCGGGCTCCGGGGCTCCAGGGCAGAAGAGTCCGGTTCCGGGGCCTTGGTCCTGGTTCCGGGGCTGGTCCTGGGGTTCCGGGGCTCCTGGCGTGAAGAATCCGGGGTCCGGGATCCGTGGTAGTCCAGAGGGGTACCTAAGGAGGCAAATCCTACTCACCTGCTCCCCGGCGGCGACCTCCGGTGACAGCGCTGCTCCCGACTGGTACCCGGCTTGAAGGACTTTGCCCGGCGCTGAGATGTTTCCTCTTCGCCGTCTCTGAACAGAATGATTTCTCGGCCAATCAGGAGCCGAGAAACTCGGCTCCTGATTGGCCAGAAATCATTCTGAATACAGACGCCGACGGAGTAACATCTCAGCGCATCCAGAGCAGAGATGTTACTCCGTCGGCGTCTATATTCAGAATGATTTCTGGCCAATCAGGAGCCGAGTTTCTCGGCTCCTGATTGGCCGAGAAATCATTCTGTTCACAGACGGCGAAGAGGAAACATCTCAGCGCCGGGCAAAGTCCTTGAAGCCGGGTACCAGTCGGGAGCAGCGCTGTCACCGGAGGTCGCCGCCGGTGAGCAGGTGAGTAGGATTTGCCTCCTTAGGTACCCCTCTGGACTACCACGGATCCCGGACCCCGGATTCTTCACGCCAGGAGCCCCGGAACCCCAGGACCAGCCCCGGAACCAGGACCAAGGCCCCGGAACCGGACTCTTCTGCCCTGGAGCCCCGGAGCCCGGACCCAGGATCCAGGGACCGACCTACGGGCTCAAGGTAGGTAAGTATCAGTGTGTGTGTGTTTTGTGTGTATTAAAGTTTTATTTTACAGGGTGTCAGTGTGATTTTGTGCACTATTTTTTTCACTGCAGAACTACAAGTGCCAGCGGGCCCTTTAATGCCCCGCATGCTGGGACTTGTGGTTCCCCAAGTCCCAGCATGCGGGGTAGGCTTGCTGGGACTGATAGTTCGCCAGTGTAAAACAATAGTTTACATTCTTTTTTTTACACAAAGCATCAGCTCCATGCCCACAGCCCAGGGGCATGGAGGACAGCCCCGGACTATCAGCATGGGCTGGTAAGTCCTGGAGGGGGGGGACCCCTTCATTGGGGGGGTCCCCACTTCCCCAGGACCCCTGCCCATGCTGACCAGCCAGGGGGTTAATGCTTTGGCCGGGGGGACTTGTATAAAAAGTCTCCCCCCGGCTGTGGCATTACCCTGCTGGCTGGTTGTGTCCGGTGCTGGTTCTTAAAATACGGGGGACCCCTAGTCATTTTGTCCCCCGTATTTTGGGAACCAGCGCCGGACCTTGAGCCTGGTGCTGGTTTTATAAAATCCAGGGAACCCCAACTTGATTGTTCCTTTGATTTTATTATACCAGCACCGGCTTTTTGAGCCCGGGGCTGGCTATGCTTAGGGGGGGACCGCACGCCGTTTTTTTTTTTTTTACAACCAAAATCGCATATAAGAAAATGCGCACATTTTCAGGACTGAAAATGCGCACATTTTCAGGACTAAAAATCGACCTAAATCGCGGCAAATCGCATTTTTTGCCGCTAATTCGCATCTCATTACATATGCGAATTAGCGTCTAAAAATGCGATTTTTAAAGGTGCGATTTCTGGCGAGTTTGGAACTCGTCCAAAAATCGCAGCCTATTACATTTCGCCCCTTGTGTTCAATTGATTACACATTAAATCGAAACAATAGTAAAGTGCTGTTCTCTTACAAGGTAAAACGAATATTTCCTGTAAAGAAGAAACGTTTATCAATTTTACCCAATATTATTTGCCCATGATGGGAAGCAGTGGCGTAAGTTTGTCCCAGTTGCCCGGAGGCAAGATGAATATTGGTGCCAAACCCCCCCACCACAAACACACACAAAACTTTATTAAAAATATATATAGTCTGTTATGAAATATAGATTATATACTGTATGTATATACAGAAAGTGAAGAACACATATATATTTCAGAACTCAGCCACAGAAGCGATTTTGATGGCTTTTAATTAATGGATTTAAACTGGCAGTGGTGGAGAGGTGCCCCCTTGAGTGCAGGAGCCCGGCGGCAGATGACTCCATTGCCTCCCAGAGTTCTGCCTCTGATGGGAAGGCTGCAAACTGCAGGAATATGCCGCATTTTCAACAAGTAGGGCTGCGAGTATCGCCTTGAAAAAGCTGTAAAGCGAAATGTGTCGGTGACTACCAGCACGGACACCCTTCCATCTGGACGCCAACCTGCACTAAATCACTATTACCGGACCAGCTTTCCTAGCACTCCCTCAGCCGTTTACCATCAGGACCAGATTAAGCCAGCACCACCAGAGGGACCTTCCACCATCAGGTGTATTCCTGGCAGGAGAGCGCTGCCTCTCCCAACGGTCCACTTTGCACTCAAAAATACCAGCTGCTTCACTCATTGGTATCTAAAGAAAGCATCCTAGGAACGGACACTCAGCAGGAGCCACATTGGATTAACTGGGTGACTATGGCCCTTATTCTAGTTGAATCGGACGGATGCGTATTTCGGACAGGAACCGAGTGTTCTTAGCCCCGCCTACCGCTCACATCGTCCGAATGCGGTAAGACGCCGAGAGAATGGTCCGCGAGTGAATGTTTCATATGAACACCTCCTCCATCAGTGGGAACCTCCCCCATTCTCCGTTGGTCGCTCGGTCCATCAAATGATGGACCGAGCGGTCAGGCAGCACCGAGTGCTCCAGACCACTCGGACATCTTTTCATATGAAGGCAGGGATATGGGCAGGCAGCTGGCATCCGGCTATGTCAGCTGTCCGCCCCCAACACGTGCGTCACGGACGGATTACCATACGTACGCCCAGCGTTTTCATGGGAACGCCCATGAAACATGGGGCGTACGCATATTGTAATGGTACCCAAACAGCCGTTCAGGCCCCTCTCCACCCCCTGCTCGGATGGCGAGGCGTTCACACATGCACAGATACGCCTCTGCACATGCGCAAACACCAAACATCGGCTGTCCGACCGCACTTGGAGCCATCCGACTCAATCAGAATAAGGGCCTATATCCGTGCACTTGCCTTTTTCACTATACCAGCTATACTGACTATCATCCATTTTAATTAACTTTATTTTTACCTTTTTATGCTTTTGTCTTATTTTTAAGGTATAAATAAAATAACCTTGGTATTAATTCTAACACCTGTTGCATGTATATAATTTTTAGCGCAGTTAAAACACCCCTTTCTTCTATTTGCTATTTTTTGGGGGCGTGACACCCCAAATTATATCTAACTGCAGCTAGGCATCACAACACCTCTCTAGGTGCCCTCTCAGGATACCTAGTATCATCTCCTTTCCATTGTATGCAAAAGGCCGCATACAATGTATCGTATGTGATCCTGTATCGTATGTGATCTGGTTTTTATCACCGGCCAATCAGCTCCTATCTGTGAAGTTACAGGTTTGGTTTGAAAGATGACAGGTAGGAGCTGATTGGCCGGCGATAAAAACCAGACACTTTATCACTTCACCAAGCTTAATAAATCTACCCCTGAATGTGATAACTCGCCCTAGTGGGTGGAGCTTTTACTCTCTTATACCTAAATTGATAGTTGAGATAGAAGCATTGAGTTAACACAGAGACAATGGGCGACTTTTAATGAGATGCGAAAATGTGATTTTGGCAATTAAATTCGCCAAAACGGCCGAAATTGCCCTTTTTCCAAAATTTGTCTATTTAATGAGATGTGAGTAACAGGGAAAAAACGTCGAATTTGTCTCGAAATCGCACTTTCTGAAAGTGCGATTTTGAGTAGCGCCGGAACTCGCATCCAGATGTTTTTCCATTTAAAAGTATACAATTTGCGTATTTAAGGAGATGCGAATTCAGGAAAATGTGTCTAAAAATTGCAAAACATTTAGACCAGGTTCTGACAGGCGAATTGGCCAGAACCATGCACAGATCATTGAGATTAAGAAATGTGTTAAAGTGTTTTTTTTTGGGAAAAAATGGCGGGGGGTCCCCCCTCCTGAGCATAACCAGCCCCGGGCTCATTAAAAGATTTATTGCACTGTTTCTTTGGTCTGGAGTGCTGCGTCATTCTGCAGGAGACTCCCTGAAATAGCAGCAATCTCCCTCTCTCCCTCATTAGTCTAGCAATCTCCCTCATGTCACCTAGTCCACATTACACTATTACATTTTTTGGGGGAAAGGAATGAGAGACAGATACATTTACATTGAATCATCAGCACCATTTCCCAGCACTTTACCAAGTATAGTAGCTCTTACTAACTGCTTTGGGCTCATCTACATTTGGATATAAGTAATTTAAAAAGATTCCTCTCAGATGTAGCAGTACACACCCACGCTTCTAGGTGCCACGTTCACAATCTCTCCATATATGGAACTAAACACGCCCTTTGGGTGGAGCATGACACACCCCCTCAAATTGGGCGCTTTGCAAAATTCTGCTACCAACTATAATCTCCCTGAAACTAGTTTTCAAAAGTAGGCAAGTATGAAATATCTATATACATATTATATATATTTTTATATATATATATATATATATATATATATATAAAATATAACAAGACAACAGTGCGCAATACTGTATATAAGAATAAAATGCCAGTGTCCAAAAGGGCAGCAGTACCACACAACACAATGTCCATCCACGTATGAGTCTTTATAGTGTGCACTCAGGTGTAAGGATAGACCCGGCAGCTCCAAGCTCGTTGTCACAGCTGACAGCAGCGGCGGCGATACAATCCACAGGGTAACTCTGACGAAGTCGATGAGTCATCTCTGACCGAAGTTACCCTGTGGATTGTATCGCCGCTGCTGCTGTCAGCTGTGACCGCGTATAGAGTGTAACCACTCCAACTTCTCGCCCTGTCTGGTACGTTATTCTCGCAGCGGCGGTGGCGATAAAAATCCACAGGGTAACTGGAAGCGGTACATCTGTCAGAATGAACTTAGGTCTACAGTCAATAGGTCGACCCCACTAGGTCGACTGGCAGGAAGGTCGACCTGACTTAAGGTCGACATGGGCCAAGGTTGACATGACTTAAGGTGGAATTTGCATAAATGTCGACATGAGGAAGGTCGACTGGTCATAATGTCGACATGGGTTTTTCACTGTTTTTTTATCCGAATGTTGACACAGTCGACATGGACACAGTTGGCAATGAGAATCGGACCCTCGCATCGCTCGCTTCACTCGCGATGCTTCGGGCACGGTGCCTCGCTGCGCTCGGCACACTATTTTATTCTCCCACCACGCCCTAGTGGATGGTAGGGCATGAAATACCGCCTGTCGGCACATGTCGGCTCAAAAAACAGTGAAAAACCCATGTCGACCTTATGACCAGTCGACCTTCCTCATGTCGACCTTTATGCAAATTCGACCTTAAGTCATGTCGACCTTGGCCCATGTCGACCTTAAGTCAGGTCGACCTTCCTGCCAGTCGACCTAGTGGGGTCGACCTAATGACTGTAGACCTAAGTTCATTCTAATAGATGACCGCTTCCCATATATATATATAGGAAAGGACTGGCTGGGGATGAGCGCACGCAACCAACACGGCACTCCATGTGCAAAATAGTGTGTGCCGTGTTGGTTGTGTGCGCTCATCCCCAGCCAGTCCTTTCCTACATTATTTCTACAAAGGCACCCGGGCAGCTGACAGTGTTGGAAATATATATATGGGAAGCGGTCATCTATTAGAATTTTGTTTCCATCTATTAGAATGAACTTAGGTCTACAGTCATTAGGTCGACCCCACTAGGTCGACTGGCAGGAAGGTCGACCTGACTTAAGGTCGACATGGGCCAAGGTCGACACGACATGAGGGCTGCGGGGCTATTGTTACCCGTCCCGCTGCGTCTGCCATGGGACCTTTCGCGGCTCTCCGTCTCCCTGCTCTTCCGGCTCCGTCTGCAATAAAAAATGTGAAACACAGAAAATGGCTGCCCCCTTAATGCAGACCGTTTTTGAGGATGCTAGAGGAGGCGGCCTCCTCTAGCATCCTTAAAAACGGTCTGCTGTACGGGGGCAGCCATTTTCTGAGTGCCATGTTTTTTATGACAGCAGGAGCCGGGAGAGCAGGGAGACGGAGAGCACACATGGCGGCAGGCATGGAATTATACGGCAGACGTATTACTGCAGTAAAAATAAAAATGTGTATTCTTTTAATTAAAAAAAACAAGAGCAGCACACCTTACTTAGCAACACCCCATGAATTATACAGCACTCTTGGCTCATCCCTGGACTACAGCGCATTTAACAGCCCTTGCAGTAAAAACAAAACTAAAAAACACCTTATTTTTATTTTCATTAAAAAAAGGGCAGCTCCCCTGGTCTGATATATGACACATGGGGCCAGGGCCGGTGCTACCCACTCAGCAGCTCCTGCAAAGCAGGGAGGCGCCATGCTGAAAAGGCGCTGTCTCCCTCCCTGCTCTGCTAAAGCTGCCTCAGCCCTCACTGTCCCTGCCTCCTGCACACCGCCCACAGTGACTGTCTGACAGCGGGCGGTAGTATGGCGAGGCTGAGCAGCTCCCTGCACCGGGCACACACTGTCCTCCTCCTGCGACCTGCCCCTCTTTCTCACGGACACTTGCGCTGAGGCATGTAGTGCTGCCTGTGAATGCCTGGATGACATGTGATGTCTGGATCCGCCCCCTACCCATTGCTCCCTGCGTCTGTCAGCTGTCAAACAAATGACGAACAGGCAGCAGCGCCGCCCTTTTTAATAATTGTAGATTTTTTTAATATTAATTTAGACACTTTTTAAATAATGGGCTGGGTTATGTGCCTAAAGGTGGCCATACACGCTGCAATAGCAGAGTGCGATGCGATATGCGCTCCTGCGGGCATCACACAGACCAAAAAGTATGTGCTGCACACACTTTTTGTACTGCTTTCGGATCACATCGCACACACATTGCATGCATGCCATGCCATGCGATCTAGCCCATAACGTATGCGATTCTTGCAGCGTGTATGGGCACCTTGAGTGCCTGCAACATTTTGCGGACACAGCACTGAGATGGTATATGCATACATGTACATGCACCCGAGATCCTCCATAGGATCGCATGTTGCATACGCTGCCACAATCGGGCTGCAGCTTGTTGCAATGGCAATGTGAAAGGGCGCAAAATGTATGGTTTGCAGGAGGGCGCCGGACACCCTAGCACCGGCCCTGCATGGGGCACCCCTGGAATTATACGGCACACATGGGGGCACCCCTGGACTGATATGGGACACATGGGGGCACCCCTGGACTGATACAGTACATATGCGGGCACCCCTGGACAGATACAGTACATATGCGGGCACCCCTGGACAGATAAAGTACACATGCGGGCACCCCTGGACTGATACGGCACACATGTGGGCACCCCTGGACTAATAAGGGACACATGGAGGCACCCATGGAATTATACGGCACACATATGGGCACCCCTGGACTCATACGGGACACATGCGGGCACCCCTGGACTGATACAGCACACATGAGGGCACCCCCGGACTGATACGGGACACATGAAGGCACCTATGGAATTATACGGCACACATGTGGGCACCCCTGGACAGATACAGCACACATATGGGCACCCCTGGACTGATACGGGACACATGCGGGCACCCCTCCCCCCCTCTGTAGCACTATGCATAAATCACACCCCCCCCCCCCACAGGTTTCCCCCTCACCCCCCTCAGCTGTCTGAAATCACCAGCCTGTTTGAAAATGGCGCAGACCGCCGGGAACTATATATCCCCAGGTCTTGCGAGAATCCGACATCGGGAAGATGACGTCTGGCCTCATTTTGGACTCGGAAAAATGGCGGCGACCATCGAACTCCTCGGATACGGCCTCAGATCAGGTAAGTTCGGGGGGGTGGGGGGGGGGGGGGGTTCGAATCTCTAGGATCCAAACCCGTCCATCCCTAATATATATTAGGTAGAACATACAGTGTGGCCTAGGTTGAAGACTGGACCTTGAAGTACACCTGTCCTCACCTATAACCCCCATTCCACTGATCTGCCACAGTCTAACAAGTGCTGAGCTGTTTATGAGCCTGCCAGGCACCCAAACCACCCAAAGGGCATCTGTAATTTAGCATGATTACTGATGATTTTTTGACTGGTTACTTTATCCCTCTCCACTTTATCTCTATCCTAGCAACAATGGATATCACTCACTAGTGCCATGACGATGTTCAAACCTAGACAAACACCTAACCCTGGTCACACTAAACCACAGAACTTTGGCCAAGCAGACATACTGTCTCACCTATTATATAGATACTAATAATCCCGCTTTAAGCAAATGCTTCGAAAGCTATTAAGGAAGCTAATGTGACAGAAAGAGATGTAGTTTCACTAGCTGACAGCAGATGGCAGTGTTTCGGTGACACTCAGACACTAGACATATACATACAGTAGATGCTAAATCTTACATAAAGGTCTCAGTGTGAGCACTCACCGCGCACAATGCCGCAGAGCCAGAAGATCACACAGACAGTCTTCATTGTTCAGGGGGAACAGAATGAGGTTTAAAGCAGGCGTGTAACAAGAAGATACTAACAAATATGTAATGGAATTTCCACTCAAGTCCCCTCCCCCCACACACCCACACACACAAACCCACACTTCTCATTTCCTGAAACAGAAAGAGGATCTCCTGTAAGTCTATACAGTGAACACACCTAACATCGACATGGCTTAGGTTAGCACATGAAATAGGTTGACATACTTAAGGTCGACACAAACATTAGGTCGACAATGGCTAGGTCGACAGTCCAAAGGTTCATATGGCTTTTCACTTTTATTTGAGCCGACGTGCATGGAGGGAGAGCCATGGGAAGGGGATCGCGATGCTCCAAAACGGTGTTCATGTCGACTATGTTGACAATTTATACAAAACAAAAAAAGCAAAAAACCCATGTCGCCCTTTTGGCTGTCGACTTTCAGTGGTTGACCCAATGACCCCATACCCCCTGGAATTCCAGGTTGAATTATTAGACGTGAGGCCCATTTATCACAGATTGCATATCCAATGTGATCTGGGGCAGTATTAGCTCTCAGGATCTCATTACAATATCACATTAAACCTCCCCATAAGGGTTGTGAGCTTAGCTGTGTGGCAGGTGAGGATGTAGGAGCGGGGGGATGAGGGGAGATGGGGCGACATGGGCAGCAGTACCCTGGTGCAGGTAATGGAGATAAATAATGTAATGTATTATATATATAATATATACTATGACTATAGGGGACATACAGCACAATGGGTAATAAGACATGGGTAGTCATGTCAGCAGCCGTCTTAATGGATTCGGTATAAAATGCCGGCGGTCAGAATCCCGGCGGTCGAAATACCGACGCCGGAATCACGACAGCCAAAATGCCGACAAGGGGGGCCGTAGATTGCCCCCCCCTTGAGGGCTCGCTGCGCTCGCCCCGTAGCTGGCCCGGTGCCTCGTTGCGCTCAGCACACTAATTTATTCTCCCACGATGGGTGTCAAAGTGCCAAAGGACAAAGGATTCCGGCGTCAGTATTTCGTCCGTCGGGATTCCGACCACCGGCATATTGACCGCATCCCGTCTTCGTTGAGACTGCAACAGCAGGTACACACATACTAAAGGGTAACAAGACCAGGGGCGGATCCAGGAGAAAATGACAGGGGGAGCACCATGATAGGAGAGGGTTTGGGAGGAGAAAAGGGGGATTAGTGGTGCCAGTGTACATGCTAAGAGAGCGGCGAGAGAGAGGAGAGCAGAGAGAGGGCGGGAATGGGATTAAAAATAGGCCCGGGCATTTAAAGTACACAGGCCCACCTTGGCGACAAAAGGGAAGGATGTAGTTATGCGTGCGTCGAAGGTGCGCTACGGAAAAGGAGTGTGGCCACTCAAAAGGGGGCGTGCCCTTGAGTGTAGTGTACCACACCATATACAACTTCTACACATTATGCAACAAAATACTAGACCCCATTATACTTGCAAAGAAAGGAGAAAAAGATTATTTTTTGTTGGGGCACTCTTAGACGGAAACTATGTAACGTAATTTCTAATTTATGAGGGTACTTGTGTAGTTTCACGGTGCCAGCATGGCGCTGTGCGTCTGAGTCACCTTGCCATGCTGGCACCGTGAAACTACACAAGTGCCTTTATGAGAAATAAATGGAGGTAGGGCAACGCGAAAGACTCCATCTGTCAATGCCCCTGATTCAGCAGTCAATGCTAGTATTACCACATAAGGGAATGGGGATGTGTTAGGATAAGAGTGAAGTGTATTAAGAATGAACTTTTATTATTATCTCTAAAATAGTTACTAGACAGACATATATTAAACACACAAAAGTTAAATATAAATCAAAAACACTTGTTACGTTGGTATGCCGCAAATATAGGGTTCTAAGTGGTTCTGCCTCCAATCTCTATACTAATATTAAGGGCCTTATTCTGGTCGATGCGTAATTTTCCGAATTCTTTCGGATGGCGTTTTTTACCCGTCTGCGAATGCGTGGGCAACGCTATGCGCATGTGCCACGCACGGTCTCCGTACTCATTCTCACTAATACCGTACAGAAAAGTGCACCGCATTCACTCGGGAAATATGGGCGTAATATGGGCGTCATTCGGAAGTACACAGGGGCGTAGTTTCAAAGTGGGCTAAACTGGGCGTAAACATGGGCTTACACGAGGGAGTGCACTTATTCTGGTAGGCGTGCATTCGGACTGAACACCGACTGCAAACTAACCAAAAGGCAGAAAATATGCGGTCTCCATAAGCAAGTATTGCTTTGCGGACACCACTCGGTCATGCGCTAGGCATTCGGAACGCCCAATTAGTATGCCCGCACCTGAACCAATGTCAGCTGAACACAATACAATCCACTCCTCTACTCATTACTCATTAATTACACTCTTGTCATTGCTTCAATTGGAACCATTGCAGCTTAAATGGACCATTACAAAACACAC